>NC_142868.1:31980000-32291250 GCF_051225735.1 Oryctolagus cuniculus
GCTCTACTAGTAAATCATTAGTGAGAAATGATCGGGCACACACCATCTCAAAAAGACTTAGACCAGAGCAGCCCTGAGGGGTACTTCCGATTCTGGGGAGGCCCAAGGAGAGGAGGGCCACCCAAAGAGGGGCCTCGCTCTTGAGTCACTTTAAGCGTTTCTCTAACACACTGTGGATCTTCTCCACTTTTTCCAGGGACGGGGGTCTCCATGCACCGTGTAGATGATATTGGATGGCTAGAGAAGAGGACACTCGCTGAGTTGCTGCCGCTTTAAAAGCAGGTGCATTGCCACTTAGTAATCTTCCAGGCAATCTGAGGTTTAACCACTTCTGAAGTCTTTTCTGTTCTACAGGGAAAGGCTTCCATCTGAGCAGTAAAGGTGTCTACCCTTACAAGCAGGTACTGTATTCCCTTACTTTTAGGCATATGGTTAAGGTCCATCTGCCAGTCCCCTCCCAGGTATAACCCCATTCATTGGATCCCAGGGGTAGCCAATGTATGAGCCTGGAGTTATTCTTTTGGCATAACTCAGACATTTACCTTGTTCAGTTATTTCTCTTATCTTAGGTCCAGTGAAAAGCCTGCAAGCTATTTGGAAAGTTCCAAATCTCCCCAGGAAAAAAGACTGATGGAGTGTTTAGTAATTTGCATCTTCCAGCAGTGGGAAGCAGGAACATTCTCTCTTTGCCCTGCAACCATACTGAAAGATGCAGGATGAGCCCTCCCCATAAGGCACTTTCAGTTTCTGTTTGACTATATTGGGGTTTTATTTTCTCTTGAGGGAGCTCCCGTGATAAGGGAACCACCTTGTATCGTGGCCCAGAGAAGTTCTGGTTGGTGGCAGCAAGGGCTGCTGAACCTTCTCTTGGTTTCCCTCCAATATTTTATCTGTTCCTTTTTGATGCCCTCTACAATGTACTACAGCAACCTCCTGGGGAAGGAAAATAATTCAAGAGCTCATCAATCTCTTTATGGTACTTGATAAGGAACCCATTTGCTGTATGAAAATTTCTCTGCTTCTGAATGGCAGCATGGGCTTACAGGACTAGAAAAGCATATTTGGAGTCAATGTTTACACTGGCCTGCTTATTTTTACTCCATTCCAAAACCCTGGTAAGAGCAGTTAGTTCAGCCAGCTAAGCACTGGTTCTGGGGAGAGGGGAAATCTCTCTGTGCTATTCTTGAGAGTCCCTACCGCATATCCTGCCCTTTGGGTACTTTAACCTACAAATGATCTGCCATCAGTGAAAAGTCCAGTACGGGGTTTCCAAAGGGACTTCCTTTAAATCATCCCTGGCTGCATAAGTTTATAAAACTATTTGTTCATAATCAGGCAATTCCCCCATATCCTCGGGAAAGAAGTGGCAGGATTTAAGACAGCGCAGGTTTCAACTCGAGTAGCAGGGCCTTCTAAGAGCATGACAAGATATTTCAACAACCAATTATTTGTGAGCCAGCAGCCCAGCAACATTGCTGGGCTGGTCCCCTAGTCTGAGGGAGGACCCTCCACCAAGCCATTCCTCTTCTTCCAGTGACGTATAAGCTTGAAAGCCTTTCTTGTCAGGAAGCTTAAGGCTGGGGCCTTCAGGAGAGCCTGTCTGAACAGCTCATAATCATCGCTAGGCTCTGGTTCCCACATCAGGACAGAGTGCCTCTCATCTGAGTGTCTTTAATCACATGATGCAGGGGACGGCTATTTCCCCATACCCTGGTATCCACAGCCTACAAAAGCCAGTGTCCCTAGGAAGCCTCTGAATTGTTTAAGAATCCTAGGAAGGGGATAAGAAGATATGGGTTTAATCCTTTCCTCACTTAATGACCTCATCCCTTCTGAGAGGACCGGTCCTGGATACTTTACAGTTTGTTGAAACAGTTGAGCCTTTTCCCTAAAAACCTTATACCCCCTGTTGAGCCAGAAAATTAAGGAGGGCCGTGGTGCCTTCTTTAGACTGTTGCTCGGTGGGGGCGCACATTGAAAGGTCATCCACATATTGAAGGGTCTCAGCAGAGTGGCGGAAGAAATCAGGCCGGTCATGGGAAACAGCCTGTCCACACAGGTGGAAGTTATCCCTGAAACCCCGTGAGGTCTGTCCAAGTTAACTGGGGGGCCTGATCTCAGGGGTCTTCAAAGGCAAGTAAGTATTGAGATTCAGGGTGCAAAGGGATGCAAAAGAAGACATCCTTTAAGTCTAATACTGTGAATCACTCAACATCCTGGTGTCAGCAAGGTGTAGAGACGGGTGTAGATGGATGGGAACTACTGCCTTTTTAATGAGGTCTTGGACTAGCCTGCATTCTCTGTTAGGTTTTTTTAACTTCTAGAATAGGGGTGTTACGTGACTACAGAGTTTCAAAAGGCCCTGAGACCTAAGATTGCCTGCTATGGCTTGGAGTCTCTTCCAAGTCTCAGGCCTTAGAGATGTTGTAGTTGTTGTGTTCGAAGGAAGTAGGGTCTGTAGGATAAATCTTCCCAGGACTGGCAGTTAAGGCTCAGCCTACTCTTCCCTCCCAAACCTCAGGGTCAATCTCCATCCCCATGAAAGGAAGGAGAGGAAATCACCCTGGAGCTACCAGAACAGCGGTATTCACCCAAGATAAAAGACCTCACCCCAAGAGGGCAGTGGGGCTTTCAGGCAAAACTAAGAGAGCCTGAAGGTGGGGTCCCTAGTCAGAGGTCAGAGGATGGGTGAAAAGCCCGACCATAGGTTTTCCCAATATGCTGCTTACAGTCACACTCTCAGGAGAAAGGGAGCCAGGACTGGACCAAAGGACAGAAAAGGAAGCTCCTGTGTCCAGGAAGAAATCTGTTTCCTCTGCGTGTCAAGGTTCCCCGGGCTCCTGGAGGGTAATCATGTAGGCACCGGGCACTTGTTGAGAAGACCCCAGAGCCCTTCAGTCCTTGTCCTGCTGGGCCACGATGGCAGGTCCTGTTGGTCCCTGGGGCTTTCACCCTAGGGACAATCCACCTTCTTGTGTGTTTCATGGCAAACAAGACAGCGTTCCTGGAGTGGTCCTCCAATTTTATTTGACTTAGTAGTATTTTCTCTTTCGATGTGCCCCCTCTGCCCACAGAAGTAACAGGGGCCTGATGGAGCAGTCTGGGGCTTCCCTGAGGGCTGGGGCTGCAAAGCAGCTACCAAACAGGCAAACTTTTTTTTTAACCATTCAGTCCTTTTCCTTAGCCTCCTCCTGATCCCAACTGTAAAAGACTGAAATTGCCACCTTCAGTAATTCCTCCATGGTATTGTTAGGTGCTAACACCTGCCATTGCAGCGTCCTTTTTATATCTGTGCAGATTGAGTAATAGATTTATCCTTCATAAGCAAGATTCTGTCCTCTGATTCTGCATGGTAGGCTGGATTAGGGCTTCCCTAAGCCTGTCTAAAAAGACTGAGAGACTCCTCATTCATTTCAAACACAGAGCAGAGTTTTGCATAATTCAAGGGTTTTGCCCTCATCCTCCTTAGCCTTTCGAGGATGCAACTCCATGAACCTATCGTGTTCTACGTTCCCCTGGAGCACTCATAGTCCCACTCTGGATCCTCACGGGGGATTGCCAATCTACTGGTAGGATAAGGAGTGCTGTCATCTGAATGAATGCCTGATAGGGGACACGCAAGTTATCCGTGAACTTTTCAGTAGTCCTTAAGGCTGCATCCCCTTCATTGTGGGTTGAAGTCTGACTTAGGAGCAAAAATATATCTTTCCAGATCAATTCAAATACCTGAGTCAGGCTTTGAAAGGCACCTATATATTTGCCTGGGTCATCAGGGAATTTGTCTAATTTTGCCTCAGTCTGTTCTAAATCCTAAAGGGAACCCACATTGGAGTTGGTCCAAATTCTCCATTTGGCATTTCCTGCAAGGAGCATGGTCTTGGGTAGATCCTCTTCATCAGGGGAGGAGGTTGAGGAGGGAATGGAATGCCAATGTGGCAGCAATCCTGGGTAAAGTGGGCAAGTAGGAGAGGGAGGGAGAAGCGTCTCCTCCCCAGAGAACAAAATCTCTGAGCCTCCAATTTTTCCAGATAAGGGGGGCGGACAGGAGGAGGGGTCTCCTCCCCTGAAGACACAATCTACAGGGCCTGAGGGTTTTTGCATAAGGGGGGACCAGGCAGGAAGAAGAGGAGGAGTCCTTCTCTCCAGGGCCACAACCTCCTCCTGGACCTGTGGCTCCTTTGACTAAGATGGGCAGGGAAGAGGAGAGGGGGAGGACATTGCCTCTTAGGAGTTTCTGCAGGGGAACCAGAGGTAATGATGCCAGCAACTTGGGATCTATCCAGCTCTGCTGGCATATTGAAATTAGCCCTTAGTGCAAAAGAAGTTTGAACGTAAGGACTCTCACTCCATTCCCCTCCCCACCCTACAAAGTAAATCAACTGTAAGATGGTGTTATAGTTTATATTTCCCTCTGGTGGCCATTTTCGTCCATCTGTTAATGGATATTCTGGCCAGGCCCACTGGCATAGAAAGACCAAGTGCTTCTTCCAGATGGCTTGAGATCAAAAGAGCTCCCATTCCTAAGGATGCATCCTTGTGGGGATGTGACTGAAGTGATTTTGGACTCTGTATTACCCATCTGTGAGACATTAAGGAGAGAGGGGTGTCTCTGTTCTGCTCCCTCAGTCTGACATAGATCAGGACATCTCTTGACCATCACCATTCCACCTGGTTATAGGGGAGGTCTCCTTACCTGTGTCCCTGATGGCAACAGGAGGTCTCCCAACCCTGAGCCTGCCAGCCTAGTTGCACTGTGGTACCAGCAAACCGCTTGTGGTTAGCTCCACTGGGCCTGCTTTTTGTTAGCCAAGTTGACACAGGAATCCTCCATCTCTAAACTTAAACCAGATTTTACAGGCCTGAGTCTGGAAGTGAGCCTCAGAGAAGAGGGCTTCGGTCAGGGTCCTTGGAACCAGTGTCTGGGTCCAGTGCTGTAGCATAGCGGACAAAGCCACAGACGTTGAGAAGTCTTGAGTTTGGAGCTGTGAATGCCAGGGCCCAGGAAGAGGAAGACATTTGGCAGAGGTAAACAGAGACATCCAGGCGCATCCCCTTGTCATGAGAGGTTGGCCTCCCATTGTGAGGAAATCGGTGGTAGGTAGAATCTTAAGATGACCCCAAAGGTGCCCCTCTGTGTAATCCTCACTCCTGTGATCCCGACTTTTAATATGGCAGGGGTCAGGGGATTTTTAGTAATTAAGGACCCTCATCAGCTGCCTTTTAAGTTTCTCAAAAGGGGGATTTTTTCTAGGTGGGCCTGAACTAATCAAGCGAGCCCATTAAAGAGAGAACTTAGGCTGGCGCCGTGGCTCATAGGCTAATCCTCTGCCTGCGGTGCTGGTACTCCGGGTTCTAGTCCTGGTTGGGGTGCCGGTTCTCTCCCAGTTGCTCTTCTTCCAGTCCAGCTCTCTGCTGTGGCCCGGGAGTGCAGTGGAGGATGGCCCAAGTCCTTGGGCCCTGCACCCACATGGGAGACCGGGAGGAAGTATCCAGCTCCTGGCTTCGGATCAGCGCAGTGCCAGCCATAGCGGCCATTTGGGGTGTGAACCAATGGAAAGAAGACCTTTCTTTCTGTCTTTCTCTCTCTCACTGTCTAACTCTGCCTGTCAAAAAAAAAAAAAAAAAAAAAGAGAGAGAGAGAGAGAGAGAACCTAGATATCAGAAAAAGCCCGAAATTTGAAGCAGCAGAAAACATTCTCCTGTTGGCCTTGAAGAAACAATCTCCAGGTTGTTTCAAAGGACTCAAAACCCTTTATAAATACAGATAATGTCTATACCATTCATAAATTAAATGTAACTTTCCAATATGTTTTGTATAGGTGGAAAGACGCCACACATTGTCTGTATGTGTCCATGTGGTAGCTCCACTATTCCCGGTGCCTTTGCCAAGGGTTTTAAAACCAGGCTCAAGCAGTTAAAATGATTAAATTAGTTAATACATGTAAATTATTGAAAATTGTACTTAGCACGTGGAAAACACTCCATAAATAAATACTGTTCTACTATATACACCATGGTTTGTTCCAAACAGGATGTAATTGATTTGCATGCTCCTAAATGGTAGCAGCTATGCTCTGTAGTCTCCTTATGTGTTTCCATGAAAGCTAGCACAATGTCAAGGTTACAGTGAGCGTTAACAGATCTGAATTCCTCCGCCCTCTCTCTCTTGACAACACACATCATGCCAGAACCTCTTTATCTGCTTCCATCCTACTGCACACCCTGCTCTGCTCAATGATAAATGCATCTTGGTTTGTGGGACTGTAATTGCTTCCTGCCTGCCCTGGAAGTGGCTCAACCCGAGATGCGTATCCTCTGGTCCAGTCAGGGGGTTTCAGCAGTCTCGGCCACCATCCTGCCTGCAGATTGGATAAGCAGTAATCATGGGCTGTGCCAAGACAGGAAAGAGCAGGCGCATAATAACAGCTCAGAATAGCTACCCATTCTCCATGGAAAGGGCTAGCATTATAGTGAAATACAATGTTTAGGAAGGCAGTCATGACGGACTTCCAGTTGAAAATGCTTTTTTACATCCAGAATTATGTGAAGGTCAATGACTTTGAATGAATACAAATGATGAACTAAACAGATATGGCAGCCAGAAAAGACAAGAACTTGGATTCCACCCTTTCTCAAAGTGTATGCCATGGAAGCTTAATTACCAACTGAAGTCTCAGAGAAACCTGACTAGGAGATGCTGGTGTGGGTGGTTGGGTTTTCTTTTCCACCTTTTTGGTCCCCCCCGAACAGCACTGTCTGCCCCATCTCACCGGATGCACGAGACCTGTCGGGCCCTTTACAGTCTCCCCAGTGGCCCAGCCCCTGGAGAAGGAAGCTCTGTCTCAGACAAAGATGCTGCACATGCAAATGCAGTGATGCAGCCTAGGAAGGGAAACAAACCAGAGCCCAAACAAGACCCACACCAATGCTCATGCATTTAGATGTTGCTACCAACTCTACAGCTCTATGGTCTCTGATGTGTTACATCTTTAAAAAAAAAATTTTTATTTATTTATTTAATTGATAGAGTTGCACAGAGAGAGGAGAGGCAGAGAGAGAGAGAGAGAGAGGTCTTCCATCCGATGGTTCACTCCCCAGATGGCCGCAACGGCTGGAGCTGCACCAATCCAAAGTCAGGAGCCAGGAGCTTCCTCTGGATCTCCCACATGGGTGCAGGGGCCCAAGCACTTGGGCCATCTTCTATTGCTTTCCCAGATCACAGCAGAGAGCTGGATGGGAAGTGGAGCAGCTGGGTCTCGAACCAACATATGGGATGCCGGCACTACAGGCCAGGGTGTTAACCCGCTGCGCCACAGCACCAGTCCCGCAACATCTTTTTAAAAATTTTATTTAAGGTATACAAATGCCATGCATTTCCTATATACAGATTAAGGAACATAGTGATACTTCCCACCGTACCGTCCCTCCTGGCCACGCTCCTACTCTTCTTCCTCCTCCTTCTCCTATTCCCACTCCCATTGTTTACAAAGATCTATTTCCGGGTTATGGACTTGAATGATCCTGATTGCTTATATTTTCCTCTAAAAGAGAAACATCGTAACTTCAATCCCTCCACCAGTTCTCATTTCAGTGAATCTTAAGGTGACCAGTTTTTGCTCCTTCCTGCAATTTTGTATTGACAGGGACAGTGAATCAGAAGGGGGAGATCAAGGAAAGAAGCACATACAATAAATATCTGGTGTCTCTATGTCCTCTTTCTTGGTGGAACTTTCTGGAAACTTCCCGTGTGGGTCCTTCTCAAGCTGCTTCTAGATTTCCAATGCTGTGCGGACTGAGATCAGGTCAAGACAGAGCAGGAACAGGCTGGGCTGGAAACCACAGCCGTTTCCTTTGGAAAGAGTACCCCCATGGAGTCCTCCTTCTCCAGTATTTCCTGCTGGACAGTAGACTTAACGTCAAGCTCAAGGAGGGTTTCTCTGGCAGGATGCTTCGTATTTTGTTATCCTTGTAAGTGTCACCTATGGTTTCTGAGCCAATGCATCACGATGAAAGGATGTTACAGGCACAGAGAGAGGACATCCCGTTCTACAACCTCTTCAGAGAACAAGCTCTGAAAAACCTGCAAACACACACCACACTGGCATACCAGTCGAGCAACACAAAGTGGCAAAACTGGTTGTGTTTCTAAATCCTGTCAAGCCACTAATTTGTCTTATCAGATGCTCAGCATGCTACATCGTTTAAACCACATTCTCCTGTTGCACAAGAATTCTGCTTTAAGCATCAACTAAGCATCAGAAAATTTAGAATTCTTCCTGCTGACAGAACCGATATTTTGTGGTTAGCAAAAATTAGGACTGTAGGGAAAAAAAGAAACCACAAACGCTGATCATCTGCAAGTGTCATGGGAAAAAGACGGTCTGGAAGTTTGCCATCTGTTGCCTGGTAATTTGGCTGAGTTGTCTCTAAAGACAAATGCACAGATTTATCTCTGACACCGCCACCCTCCTGGTACCTGTTGTGAAATGAGAACTGTGGGGTCTGGAGCCGACTCAGAATGGGATGGGGTTTGTTCCTATAATCGCCCTGGTCCCTTCTGACAAGTTTTTGACCTTCAGGCTGCTGAGAATCTAGGTCATGGAGAGGGGAAGTGAACTGAGCATTGTCCAGGAACTTTTGGTGTCTGGTTATTTGAAATGGCCTCATTGTAGAAAACAACTTTAAAATATAAGAAAGAAATACATGTTTTTCTCTCACATTCTCATTACCAAAAATAAACATCTCCATTTCCTTGTATACACTGATCCATTCAGACACTTTTTAAAATGTAAATGTCATCAAGTAGCATGTAACTCAAGATGCCACTCTAAAATCACCTAGAACATGTATAAAAACCCACAAATGATCCCCAAACTCTCCCCAAATCAGTCATCTGTTACAATGTACACGGTTTTGTGTCCAAACTCTAGAAGCTGCTTCAAACTGGACTAAAAGAACAACAATAGTGTCTTGAAATAACTTGAGGCTGGGGCTGGCACTGTGGAATAACAGGGTAAGCCTCTGCCTGTGGCACCAGCATCCCATGTGGGTTCTGGTTCTGGTCCCAGCTGCTCCACTTCCAATCCAGCTCTCTGCTGTGGCCTGGGAAAGCAGTGGAGGATGGCCCAAGTGCTTGGGCCCTTGCACCCATGTGGGAGACCCAGAGGAAGCTCCTGGCTCTTGGCTTCAGATTGGCCCAGCTCCTGCCTTTGCAGCTATTTGGGGAGTGAACCAGTAGATGGAAGACCTTTCTCTCTGTCTCTCCTTCTCTCTGTCTGTAACTCTTCCTCTCAATAGATCTTAAATAAATCTCAATACATACATAAATCTTTTAAAAAAAATTGAGGCCACCAGTGGAGAGTTCCAAAGAAGCCCTACTTACTGGAAATGTTTCCTCTGTTATGTCTCAATGTTAAGCAACTATAACCTTGATACATATTAACAGATGTGTTTACTGCAGGTATTAAACAAGATAATGGAGACACATTTTAGCACTTCAGTGCCTAAAGTGCTCATACAATACAATCAGCTCTCTCCACCACCCCTTTCCTCAAACTCAGAATATACATACTGTTGCCAAGCCTACTTTTTCCACCTAGCAAGATATCGTTACCTTTTTTCCATGACAATCACATATTCTGAAACACATTTTTCTACTTAGGCTTATGGCTGCAAATTTACTGGCTTTTTTTTTTTTTTTTTTTTTTTTTTGCTTGTTTTGGAGAGCTGAACTTATCTATTTGACCTCTACAAATAATTTGCACCCTAAATTAATGGCACCTGGGGTTCCAAAAGCCCTCCATGCTGTTGTGACAGGGCTCGAGGACCCAGGCTGGAGGACCTGCGTGTTTGAGGAGTGAACCCTCAGAGGCAGAAGAGGAGACATCACAGCCCCAGCCTTACAATGACTAAGTATGCTGTTACTTTCTTACCATACCTTGTTTTTTAGGCATTTATGAATCATGCTGTGTCTCTCTGAGGGGGATCTGCAGTCCCTGTAAGTGTGGGACACATGCTTGACACCAGCAAGGCCCAGGAGACCAGACCCAAAGGAGGAAAGGCCAAGGCAGAGAAAACAAGGTGGTTATGGAAATGTCAAGCCTGGCTTAGTAGTCCCTAGTAGTGAAGATAAAGAAGGGGGATGTGTGAAAGAGAAAAACTGACACCCATGGAGCGGAACGATCAGTAAGAATTGGTGGTTAGCTAGAGGTGAACTTAACCAGACTTCAGCCCTGTGAACTCGTGGTTCTCTGCCCCACCTCTCCAACCCGCAGCCTGTGGACACCCAAACCGCATGACCCAACTTCTGCTCATTCCAGACGGCTAGAATCTCCTAGTTTCCTTTGCGCGATGGCCTCTGCCTTTCTCAGGAACTTGTTCTGCTCATCCCAGATCGGCTCTCAGTGGGAACCCCATCCTCTCACGCCTTCCCAGACGAGCCCACCCACAGCCAGCACCAGTGAGTTCAGCAGATACGGGGCAGATGCAGGGGACTGGCTGCTCCAGCACTGGGCCGTCTCCCGTGTCCGCCTCTATGAAAGTCAAATGTCTTCTTTTATCCCATGTGACGCAAGCAGAAATTGGCTAAGGGAAAGGTTTAACTTTGTTAACAGAGGATCCTTTCCCTGTGTCCCTCCTTGAACAGACAATGTGTGAGCCCACAGCAGGTGCCTGGAGACCGCACTGTGGCAGCATGCGCTCACAAACCAACAGAATGAAGACGCTGAAGTGGAAATACTGGCAGTGTCCCTGATGGCATCATTAAACAGCTGAGTCCAAGCCGATGATGACAGAGCTCTGATTTCAAACTCTCGTTTATTTAAGCCAGCATGAGTCTAGAATTCTGTTACTTGCAACCTAACATATCCCAACGGAAAAGAAGACCTTGTGTGATACTTCGGAGGCCCAAAATTATACAACCTGTCACCGTCTTGCTGCTTCCTCGCCCTTTCTATTTCTTCCCCTTTCCCACTTTCTGCTCCCCACCACCCCCAAAAGCAAAGCAGAATTACCCCCTTTGTTACCCATTCAGCATTTGTAATCATGATGACCTTTCTAGCTTAAATATAACTTAGACATCTCTTCATCCATTTCAAGCACTTACCAATTTTTCCCCCATAAAAGTCAGCTCTTTCCCTAAAAGGAATATTGGTGCCAGGTGTTCAGATAAAAATATTCTCTACTTTCCTACATAAAATATAGAGCATTTCTAAGAGAGAGAGCAGTGCCGAAAGCCCTAGAGATTGAGAACAGGATAACCCTGCCAGCACTGATGAGATCATACTTCTGCAGAGCGATGGGAATCAATTCCGGCTGACTGGAGAGCGCCGCCCATCAGAGGCTGAGCAGGTGGACTTGCTGCCTCCAGACAAGGAAGGTCATGTCCACGGGGCTTACTTAACTGAGCATGCTCCCAATGTCTTGCACACTCACACTAAGATGACGCTGCAAGCCCTGAAGATAGGCCATCTGCATCAGCCAACTGCACCTAAGACCCCACCCTGAGCTTCACCCCCAAGGAACGTTCTCCAGCCAGACAGAAACAGAACAGTCTATCTGGACTGGGCCCAGAAACTTCCTGTGCTCGGGTCACAGAGGCCAGACCGTGACAACACCCACGCGAGGCTTGGAGAACTCAGGACAGTTGGTGGCTTCTTCAGAGATACTGCTCTGTAGGTTGTCTACTAGGAAAAATTGGGACTCCCAGGAATAATTGAGACTGCACCACTTTGCACAAACATCTAACAATGTCTTATTTTCTTTCCCCCCTTCTCTCTGTGCCACGCCCACACTGTCTACACTATACAGGTGATCAACTGTTTTTAGGACTTACTTTAAAAAAAAGTTCATTTATCTAAACCAGGGGTTCTCAACATGGACAGTTTGGTCCTGTGCTTTCCCAGGGGACACAGTGTTTGGAGACATTTTTGGTTGTCACAGCCGGGTTGTTGCAGAGGGACAGGTGCTGCTACCGGCTTGTAGTAAGGGTGGAGCCCAGAGACACTGCTAAACATTCTCGTCTTCACAGCACAACCCCAGACACCAAAGAATTCTTTCGGCAAAACGTCACTAGGGCTGAGCTGGCCAAACCTTGGTCCAACCGAAAGCAGTAAACATTAAGGGTGAGAACAAGAGAACAAGAGTCCTGTGAGTATCTCTAGACCCATGCTGAATTCTTAGATATTGCAATGATTGCTTTTTTTTTTTTTTTACAGGCAGAGTGGACAGTGAGAGAGAGAGACAGAGAGAAAGGTCTTCCTTTTGCTGTTGGTTCACCCTCCAATGGCCGCCTCCACCCGCGCACTGCGCTACTCCGATGGCAGGAGCCAGGTACTTATCCTGGTCTCCCATGGGGTGCAGGGCCCAAGGACTTGGGCCATCCTCCACTGCACTCCCTGGCCACAGCAGAGAGCTGGCCTGGAAGAGGGGCAACCGGGACAGAATCCAGCGCCCTGACTGGGACTAAAACCCGGTGTGCCGGTGCTGCAAGGCGGAGGATTAGCCTAGTGAGCCGCAGCGCTGGCTGCTTTTTATTATGTTTAGAAATGGGTGTTTATTTTCCAGCAACCTGATGGAAATAAGAACTTCAGCTCACTTGGTGGTTCTTGCCATACAGGGACCTGGGCAGCAGGCACGGCTGACAAGTCCCCAGGGGCAGGCTGAGTGTGCCATCCTCACAAGGGCCCTGCTGAGCAGACACGGAGGGCTCCTGCGCCTGCAGTCCAGCCCACACCCTCAGGCTGAGCTGATGTAAACCCAGCGGCTGGAGCTGCCTGATCATCCTGAACTTCCTCCTCTGCCATCACTTTTGTTCTTCCTTTCCTCCTTCTCATTTTCTTATTTATTTATTTGCTTATTGATTTGAAAAGCAGGGAGACAGAGAGATAGAGCCAGACAGATGTCCCTCCTCTGTCTGACTTCCTAAAATGCCCCCAACAGATAGGGCTGGCTCAGGCCAAAGCCAGGAAACTGGAACTCCATCTGGGTCTCCCTTGTGGGTGATACAGGGACCCACCCAATTACTTGGGCCATTACCTGTTGCCTCCTGGGAATTAGCAGGAAGCTGGAATCAGTGGGGACTTAAACCTAGGCAAGCAACATCTTAACTGCTTGCTTTCCAATTTCTTCCAGGAGGCGGACAGCAGGCATGGTCTCCCATGGTGTTTATGGGAGGTGGTGGCACGCTGGTGCAGAACTCCCCATGCCAGCATCCACCACATCACACCCTCTGTGTGAGCTCCTCTGTGGTGGCCTGGGAGGGCAGTGTCCTCACAGTACAGAAGAGAGTCTGTGTTGCACTGACGCTTAGCAGGCAGGTGCACATAGGATGCCTCTGGGAGAGGCTGGTGGTCAGCACTGGGTTCAGTAACCACTAAAAAATGTGGCTCCCAGAAGGCCGGCTGGATCTGGTGAGTGGGCTCCAGGCAGGAACCCAGCTGCAATCAGAGTGGATCCAGTGGCAGCAGTGAACTTCAGCACAGCCCGCAGGCCAGCGTTCCTAAAGGGTGTGATACTGACATCAGCTGGACTTCCAGTGGAGACAACGGCAGGAACTGCCAGCAGAAGTGCTTCCTACATCCTCTGTAGATCTGCGATGTGGACGCCATCACTTTTCCCTTAAGGTGGGTGTGCTGTTCCATTTGCAAGCCATGGCTGATGCCACCTAGGTGGATTCCTGCACCTAAGAGGACATCCTCTTCCTTCCTTTGCAGGTCATCAAGGGCTCCTGTGTGGTGAACGTTTCACTGTAAGTTATAACCATAAAGCAGAACAGAACTGTACACACCTCTCTCTGGGTATCAAGGAAAGTCGGTATATTGTTAATATATTTTCATTGTTACCTGTTGTGTCATAATATAATATGGCATATTTTTATAAGCCAGTGACAGTAACTGGACATTTAGAATTATTCGTGTGTTTTGTTTTTAATTTTATTTATTTGAAAGACAGAGTTACAGAGAGAGGTAGAGACAAAGAGAGGTCTTCCATCTGCTGGTTCACTCCTCAGATGGCCGCAATGGCCGGAGCTGCACTGACCCGAAGCCAGGAGCCAGGAGCCAAGAGCTTCTTTTGGAAATTCCATGTAGGTGCAAGGGCCCAAGGAATTGAGCCATCTTCTACAGCTATTGCAGGCCATAGCAGAGAGCTGGATCGGAAGAGGAGCAGCCGGGACTAGAACTGGTGCCCATATGGGATGCTGGTGCTTCAGGCCAGGGCTTTAACCCACTGCACCACAGCGCTGGCCCTGAATTATTTGTTAATATTGATTTTCTTGCCTACCTTCTTTTATATTCAAATTTTGGGGTTTTTTTTTTACTCTTGTAACAAAATAATCCCTTATATCTTTTTTTTTTAATTTGACAGAATTAGCAGTGAGACAGACAGACAGAGAGAAAGGTCTTCTTTCCCTTGGTTCAACCCCAAATGGCTGCTGCAGCTGGAGCTACGCTGATCTGAAGCCAGAAGCCAGGAGCCAGGTGCTTCCTCCTGGTCTCCCATGCAGGTGCAGGGGCCCAAGCATGTGGGCCATCCTCCACTGCCTTCCTGAGGCCACAGCAGAGAGCTGGACTGGAAGAGGAGCAACCGGGACTAGAACCCGGTGCCCATATGGGATGCCGGCGCCGCAGGCAGAGGATCAACCAAGTGAGCCACGGTGCCGGCCCCCCCTTATATCCTTTCAAAGGTAGAATGAGTTATCCAGTTTCTACCTTTGTCTCTATCACAGTCTAAGCAAATTAAGGAATAATTACGAATGTATTAATTCATGCACACATTTGATTACCTCATAACAATCAGTCCACCACTGTTATGCTACAATTAAACTATTTCTCCTAAGTTTACCTACTTTCTGATTCCATGCTTGACCAAAAGATCATATTCAAGGTAGTAAACAAAAACTTTCAGGGGCTGGCACTGTGGCTTAGCAGGTAAAGCCGCCGCCTGCAGTGCCGACATCCCATATGGGTGCTGGTCCGAGTCCTGGCTGCTCCACTTCCCATCCAGCTCTCTGCTATGGCCTGGGAGAGCAATAGAAGATGGTCCTTAGACCCCTGTACCCATGTGAGAGACCTAGAAGAAACTCCTGGCACCTGCCTTTGGATCGCCCACCTTTGGCCATTGCAGCCATTTGGGGAGTGAACCAGTGGATGGAAGATTTCTCTCTCTCTCTCTCTCTCTCTCTCTCTCTCTCTAATTCTGCCTTTCAAATAAATATTTTTAAAAACACAAAAACTTCCAGGTAAATGAACATAGTTTCCTTCACTGATCCTAGTTATTTCCAACTCAAACATCTACTTTTCCTTTCTAGAAGCCTCTCAGTTTCTCTCTAGGGAAGCTCTTGTTGGCAGGGACCATGTCTCACTTTCATTAAATCCTGGGGCATCAGGTACAGAGCTCAAAAACAGGTATCCAACAAACAGTGAGCTTGGGAATAAAATACAGGCCATGAGTGCATATATTTAAGACATCAGGAACATACTGTTTTATGTCCTCAGATTCCTAATTTGGCTGTCTTGAACCAGAGGAAACACATCTTGTTTTGCGGAGAAACTCTTTCTACAGTAAAAATCTTAGATAAGCTTGGCCAAATTCCACATGACTAAGTCATCATGGGAAAAAATTTGATTCATGCCCTCAGTGACACACTCAATGTAGAAAAGGTGAATGGGCTTAATGATTAGTGATGGCTGTTAAAAATTCAGGATCTAAGAAACCTATTTGTGTTATATTACAACCACACATATAGCTGATACTCCTTTGACCAAATTTTTTCTTCTATTCTATTATTTTTCTGCTTGCTTCAGGTAAACCAAAACAACTAAATAAATCAGAAAAGACACAGGAAACACATTTTACATATGATTATCATCTACTTTCCTTTTAAATGAATGCTTAATTCTATATCAAAAGACTTGTCTCATAATAACTGATTTAAAATACATGGAATAGTGGCCAGTTTTGCAGCATAGAGGGTTAAGCCACTGCCTGTAGCGCCAGCATCCCATATGGGTGCTGGTTCAAGTCTCAGCTGCTCCACTTCTGATCCAGCTTCCTGCTAATATTCTTGGGAAAGAAGAGGAGGATGGCCCAAGTGCTTGGGCCCTGACACTCACATGGGACACCTGGAAGAAGCTCCTGGCTTTGGCCTGCCCAGTGTCAGTCCCAGCCATTGCAGCCATTCGGGGAGTGAACCAGCAAATGCAAGATCAATCTTTCTCTCTCTCCCTCTCTCTGTAATTCCAATATAAATAAGTAAAATACATCTTTTTAAAAAAATACATCGAAGTGGTGTTTCTTTTTAAATTTTATTTTTTATTTATATACAGAGAATATATTTCATACATAGAATTTTAAGCACATAATGTTGCTTCCCTCTAACCCTCCCTCCTCCTTCCTTCCTTTCTTTTTTCTTAAATTTTTGGAATAATATATTTTCAATTCATAAACACACATTTAATCCTCCACTATATAATAAATTCAATAGGTAGGAAGTAGAAAGACCACAGTTCTACAGGATTATAGATGAGGGCTATAAACCACAATTAAATCTTGAAATGGAAATGATGTTTCTTTAAGAGAAAAGTAAAGTTTCATAATAAAACTATATCCACCATTAATATGATGTGAGTTTTTATATCTTTCAAAAAATTGTAATTGTGTATTATATTTACTGCAGCCCTGAACGGTGTTGATTTTTTATATACCATTCATCTCTAAAATATTTTCCTGAACCACAAAGTGGGGAGAAAACTGTCATCATTAGGAGTAGGACACTGGCAAGGAGGGAAATACGACAGATTCTACAGCACATCCTGACCAGGACCAGAGAGAGCTGCTAGCCAGTCCTGAGCTGAAATGTTCTGAAATACATATTGCTCTTCTGTGTGCCCTACTTTTGCCATTATTAACTAACAGTTCCTAATCCATTGGCTGACAAATCTGTAGTGACTGATAGAGCTGGACCTACAGTTAAGAAACAAAGGAAGAATATCAGCCAAAGTTTAGTTTAGGTTAAAAGCTATCAAGGAAAAGGTAAGGGAATCTAAAAGAAGTGGCAGCAGGCAGTTGGACATCAGCTTGGAAACCTTTGGCTTATGCAAGGGCTCCAGAAACAGCCGTACAGCCTGGAGAGGCTGACCTCTGTGCAGGACACTGGTCACGGGTTCGGAATGATCTCACAGG
This sequence comes from Oryctolagus cuniculus, assembly GCF_051225735.1. Taxonomy (NCBI): domain Eukaryota; kingdom Metazoa; phylum Chordata; class Mammalia; order Lagomorpha; family Leporidae; genus Oryctolagus; species Oryctolagus cuniculus. The sequence continues at coordinate 31,997,182 of NC_142868.1, forward strand.
AGATGAGCAGTTGCCACTGTGTGAGGAATGCCGCATCTCAGAGACGGAAGCAATGGGCTCCCAGAGCTCTGACTGCCGCAAGTCAATCAGAGCCCTCATTCCAGGGAGGAAGCTGCACCAACCCCAGCACAAATTAAGAACAGCAGGATGTCACACATTTTCTTTCCAATTTCCACATCTTTGTTCTCCATACTCATTTGTTCAACTAGTGTCCACTAAGTATCCTTTGCCGAGCACTGAGAATACAGAGGCAAGAAGAACGGGACTCAGCTTGTAGGAAGCTCACAGTCCCGCAGGGGCAAAGTCTGGAACACTCTCCTTTGCCCTTCAAGATCCACTCTCCACTCTTCTCCACATTGCCCCGTGGCCCCTGGAGGCTGACTTATGGACTTCATGGAGGGCATCAAGTGGACTCCCTTGTCCTCTGGCGTCAGCTGGGCTCAGTCCATGGGAGTCCCAGCAGGAGAGGGTGGGAGGAGAGAAGGTGGACACTTTGTTTGCCCTGACTCCTCTACATATTGAAGCTGGACCATGGCTGTGCAGCCTCTTCCCAGAGCTGTCAGTCAGCCCGATTCCAGTCACCGTTCCTTTCTCTCACCTCCTCCAAGCCCAGAGCTGATAAATGCTCCCCACAGTGTAGCCTGCAAGTGCTTTGTCCCACCCACCTTGGTTGTCCTCAACCTGACCTGTAAACAGTCCCCTCATTAAATTTCATTAACTTTTCTTTCATTCATTTCCTGCACGTGATTCAAGGAGGCAAGCCAGGCAGCAAGGAAAATGTCCTGCATTGTCACCCGTGCAATAGGGTGAGAAGGAAGGCATCGCCAGTGCTAAGTGGGGAGGTCAGGTGAGGCTGTGGTTTACGGTGTCCTGTTCCTATTCACCTTTCAGTTGCACTTGAAGTTCCCCTAGGAAAGTGACGTGGACCCAGCTACATCATGTTCCAGCAACTGCAGTGGGAAAATCTGATGACAACCCCTGGAAGAAAGTTCAATGGCCATGTGATTGACTATGCAAACAAGCTCCATTCAGTTAAAAATAGTAGTTTACTCAACTTACATTGGTAAACCTCAAGGTTATGTAAGGCATTACCTACTTAAAATAGCACACAGAGCAAGCTTTCATCTACTTTCTAGTTGGCTAAGATCAAAAATGGCTAATGGTTACTGAGTTTTCATTAATTACACATAGGATAGCATAGCATAGCAGTTATATATTGTATTATGTATATAGATGCATATGTAGAATTGTGTGCAGTAATTCCTTATTATGTCACCACAGAATAACATTATTTTCCATATTTTTTACAGCAGAGGGAACTGAGACTTAGAGAAATTGTGTGACTCACTCACATTCATATAAATAGTAAGCAGCAGAGTCAGCAGAGACTCCAAGCCCAACCACCTCCCTTCTTAGCCACTTGCTTCCTAACTTAAGTCTTTGCAGATGATATATTGGTGAAGGTGCCCCCTGGACACTATAACAGATAAACCCAAGTCCAGTGACTTCCCAGAACAGAAGTTTCTCTTGCACTCATGAAGTCCAACTAGCAGAGTTGGATGTGAGGAGAGCCTGCTCCGCTTGGGCAGTCAAGGGCCCAGGTGGAGAGAGGCTCTGACCCAAACATGTACGTCCAGGGTGCACCTGAGTGTTGAAGTCCACGCGGCAGAAAAAAGAGAGAGAGAAGGAAGAGTCTTGTGGTTCAGGTCTGGAAATGCCAGACACAAATTCCATCTGTATTCCATTCACCAGCAACCCTTTGCATGCGTGGGAAATGGGGTCTACCTGGGTGTCTAGGAAGAAAGAGGATGGACAGGGAGTACGGAGGGACCCTCACTGCTTCAGATCATAACTCCCCAGTGGGACCCAGGAGTTCTCGGCAACAGGATGCTTTTTCTGAATCTGACGACCTTGGAATTCAGAGGAAGGTCAAGCAAATTCCACAATATTCATTTTTACTTTCAATTCAATTACTTTCAAACTAGGTCTTTCAATCAATGATAATTGAATAAAAGAAAGTTATAGAGGGGCCAGCACTATGACTTAGTAGGTTAAGCCTCTGTCTGTGGCTCTGGCATCCCATATGGGTGCCGATTTGAGTCCCAGCTGCTGCTCTTGCAATCCAGCTCCCTGCTAATGCACCTGAGAAAGCAGTTGAAGAGGGCCCAAGTGCTTGGTTCCCTGCACCCACATGGGAGACCTGGAAGAAGCTCTTAGATCCAGGCTTCGGATTGGCCCAGCTCCGGCCATTGCGGCCATCTGGGGAGTGAACGGCATTGTCTCTCCCTCTCTCTGTCTGTGCCTCTCAAATAAATAAATTGATTTAAAAAAAAAGTCATTTCCATGCCCAGGACCAGAAGGTCAACAGAATGAATGGTGTTAGAAGTCCCAAAGCTGAGACTTTTCAGTGTAAGGTGCACAGAAAGCAGAGATTCGGCGCACGAACAAGGCTCATGGAGGTTCCTGCCTGAGGCCTCAGCTCTTGCCCACCAGGGACAAAGGAACAGCTTGGGATGCATTCGTAGCTGCAGCATCCAGACAAGGTGGGCCCAGAGGTGGCGGTGGGCCGGCTTCTCAGCACCGGCAGCCGTGCGCAGGGAGTCCCGACTGGTTGGCCACGCCTGTGGTGCTTCTGCTCGCCCTTGATTCTAAGCCTCGGCCTTCAGTGTTCCCCTTGATGCCTGAGCTATTCATTGTTTAACTTAATGGTTCACTTCTGTTACTTCAACCCAATGACTCACAGTTACCAATCCTTCAGCCCACTTGATCCTTGGTCATTCTTTCCACCTGACCGCAAATTTCAGCCTTTCTCATTCACTCTGCACCCCCTTCCTTGTTCCCAAAGCCTGGCTTTGGACAAAGGCCAGAAGGAAAAATATCACACCCTACAGGCTGGAACAAATTCAGAAACTCAACCACGCAACCTTAGCCACAGTCCTTCCAGGAATACTTGGCTGCCTATCCCGCCTTCTAAAGGCTACTTCAAGTCCCAGGCTTTCTCCTCAAGTTTCCTCTCCACCATCTCCTGCCCTGCTCCTTCCCAAGAACTTGCCACCAACAACTCAACCCCCTGCTTCGCAGAGGAAACAGAGACCAAGAGACAAACTCAACTGAAAACAGTGCATGAACGACTGCAGCTGCACTCGGCACACGAGTGCTCCTTGTGCTTCTTGGTTCCACCTTGAAGGAGTCTCCGCTAAAACAATGACAGTATCTACACGTATGCCAATGTGTGTTTTCAGCCTAGGGAGTGTATCAAAATGTATGTGTGTGTTGTGTGGGTCCATAGATAAATTGTGTGACAAACTTTGTCCTTTCATTGGAAAATTTTCCCTTTTATTTATTTATCTAGTACTATAAATGGAGCAGTTATATTTGTGCTGCTGCAACTGATGCTGTTTCTTTTGAGTTTGTTTCTTTAGGGTATGTCTTCAAAATAGAATTACCAGATTAAAGAGTATGAAGACTTTTTATAGAGACTCCTACATACTGTAAAAACTCTCCAGAAAGATCTAAGCCTCCTACAATGGGAACTCATACTTTTCCCATTGTGACCATGTAATCTTCGACATTACTATTTCTATTAAGTGGGCCGCCTAATTTCATATTGTGTTTTTCTATTGGTTCATAGACCCTTTTTCCATGAGACAACGTGGGTCACTCTTAATTGCCTACTGAATAAATTTGACCTGTTGATTCTTATATTCCTGTGCCTGCTAGGTTTGAATAGTTAACTTTTATCAGATGTTGCTATTACATTTTTTCCTTTATTTTCTTTATTTCTCTCAATGTGTAGTTCATTGCATATATACACATTTTAGTTTGACTTGACGTATTTGATCATATGCACTATATCTGGTCATAGCCTACACTACTTAAAGCTTCAAACACATTTCTGTTACTGAGAAAAAATTTAAAAGACTTTTTTCAAGTTTTTTTCTTTAATAGATTGTTAAGACTATTTAAATCTTGGATCCTTCTGGTGTTTAACAGAGCATGTAAGATGCTGATTCAAGTTAATTTTCCTCCATACTGCTCTCTGCTTGATTAACAATATTTTTAAATCTCTTTTTAAAGTAGAAATTTATTCACTTATTTGAAAGGCAGAGTTACAGAGAGACAGGAAGACAGAGAGAGGAAGATCCACTCGTTCACTCCCCAAATGGCTGCAGTGGCTGCGGCTGGGCCAGTCCAAAGCCAGAACCCAGGAGCTTCTTCCCATGTGGATGCAGGGACCCAAGAACTTGAGTCATCTTCTACTGCTTTCCCAGGCATAGCAGAGAGCTGGATGGGAACTGGAGCAGCCGGGACTCGAAGCAGCACCCATATGGGATGCTGGCACAGCAGGCGACAGCTTTACCCACTACGCCACAGCACCAGCCTCAGTAATATTTTTTAGCATTCATTTGTCCTCTACCCCAACTCCCAGCATTTTTTTAAAAACTCCTGAGAATGATGTTTCAACCCAATATTGTTCATTGTACAGGCAGAGAAGTGCATCACTGTAGGAGGCTAATGGAGATAGTTCAAACCTTCAAACTCTCCTCTGACAAGCTGAGGTTTCTGACTTCAGAAAACCATCTGCAAGCAGGCATTTGGCACCATGATGACTGAAACACTGCTTGGGACACCCTCTTCCCCTATCAGGACACTTGGCTGCAAGTCTCAGCTCCAGTCCTGACCCCAGCTTCCTGTTCATGTGCACTCTGGAAGGGATCAAGCAGCTGGGTCCCTGTCACCATGCGGGAGACCTGGATTGAGTTCTAGCCTCCAGCCTTCAGCCTGGGCCAACCCCATCTATTGCAGGTGTTTGGGGGTGTGAACAAGATGGGGGCTCCCTCTCCCTCTTTCTTTCTGTCTCTACCTCCCGATGGGTATGTCTCTTTCTCTTTCTCTCTGCCCTTTTTTTTTTTTTTTTTTTTTTTGACAGGCAGAGTGGATAGTGAGAGAGAGAGAGAGAGACAGAGAGAAAGGTCTTCCTTTGCCGTTGGTTCACCCTCCAATGGCCACCGCGGCCGGCGCACCACGCCGATCTGAAGCCAGGAGCCAGGTGCTTCTCCTGGTCTCCCATGGGGTGCAGGGCCCAAGCACTTGGGCCATCCTCCACTGCACTCCCTGGCCACAGCAGAGAGCTGGCCTGGAAGAGGGGCAACCGGGACAGAATCCGGTGCCCCGACCGGGACTAGAACCCGGTGTGCCGGCACCACAAGGCGGAGGATTAGCCTAGTGAGCCGCGGCGCCGGCCTCTCTGCCTTTCAAAATAAATAAACAAGTAATTTTAAAAAACTGATGAGTGCATAGAAAGGGCTAAAGGAGACTTAAAATCTATTTTGTCCCACCCTTCCCTCCTACTACAAATGAGGAAACTGAGGCACTAAAGAATTAAGGGGGGGGGGGCATGCCATGGCCTAGCAGATAAAGCCGCCACCTACAGAGCCAGCATCCCATATGTGCACTAGTTCAAGTCCCGGCTGCTCCACTTCTGATCCAGCTCTCTGCTATGGCTTGGGAATGCAGCAGAAGATGGCCCAAGTCCTTGGGCTCCTGCACCCATGTGGGAGACCCAGAAGAAGCTTCTGGTTTCTGGCTTCAGATCAGCACAGCTCTGGGTGTTGCAGCCATTTGGGGAGTGAACCATCAGACGGAGGATCTCTCTCTCTCTCTCTCTCTCTCTCTCTCTCTGCCTTTCAAATAAAGAAATAAATCTTTAAAAAAGAATTAAACATGGTGCAGATACTCTGCTCAGGATGTGAGAAAATATGGAGATTTAAATCATGTAGCTAGAAATTAAGGAGATGGATTTCAGATGAAAATGCATATATGCATAACAAATACATAGCTAGTGTACAGCTAAAAATATACAAAAACATATGGCTGGTTGTGATGGCAGCTACTGTCCATTAGAGATCTGCCATGGTCCAAGCATTCTGTCTTTTTTAATCCCTTGAGGGACCCAGTAGGATGCCTATTGTCATTCTCATTCACTTTCCTGTTCCAAGATCTGCCACCAAGTGGCAAGGCCAGGGGCCAGCCCCACGGCTCTGCCTTGGACACATTGTTTCCACTGCACAACACTGCCCCCCTGCGGCCCAGTGAGGAAAGGCACGCAGTGGCTGGCTCCCAAGGCAGAGGCACCTGCCGTCCACCAAGCTCCTTTGAAACGGGTTGAGAGTTTTCTCAGTTACTAAATCGTGTGATTTGGCGTGAATCAAGTGACCACTCGGGAACTCAGTTTACTCAGCTGTGAAGAGGATGACCAACAAGATGGCCTCCAGAACTCAGCTGCACATTCTAGGATTCTGGTATCCACTGAGCTCTCACAGGTGATAAAAATAGGACAACTATTTAAAACAAATAGGACTCATTTTTGACTCAGTAGGAAATATTTTTCCAAAACATAATTTCAGCTCCAATAAAACCCTTTCATATGAACTAAGTTAAAAATGGCCATAAAAGAAAGGAAAATAATAACTTAACCAAAATATTTCAAAACTATTTTAGACTAACCTATATGAGGAAAAATTATTTTTAACAGATTTTTAATTAATGGTCCTTTAAGATGATATGGTAGGGACTGGCATTGTGGCGTAGCAGGTAAAGTCACTGCCTGTGACGCCAGCATCCCATACAGACATCAGTCCCAGTCCTGGCAACTCCACATCTGATCCAGCTCCCTGCTAACACCCCGGGAAAGCAGTAAAGGCCAAGTCCTGGGTCCCTGCACTCACATGGAGACCCGGAAGAAGCTCCTGGATCCTGGGTTTTGATCGACGCAGCTCTGGCCGTTGTGGCCATCTGGGGAGTGAACCAGCAGATGGAAGATGACCCCCCCCCCTCCGCCGTGTCGCGCTCTCTCTCTCTCTCTCTCTCTAACTCTGCCTTTCAAATAAATTTTTAAAAAATCTTAAAAAATCCTTCCATGAATATTTCTAAAAATAAAACATTTTGGACTAAGAACGGACATAAAAGCACCTTGCAAAGTGCCTCATGGCGCTGTGATTCTGTGAGTAAAGTTTCCTCAAGTTCATGTTTTCTATTCAAAATCTTGAACATCCTTGGACATATCGCCTGCAGAGGGCACCCTTCCCTGCAAAACCAGAATCTGCTAACCTCCTAAAATGCAATAAACAAATATGTGAAATAAAAGCACTGTATCAACTTCAAATTTCAGATATCAATGCTTTTATTTAATTAAATTGTTGATGAAGTTTGTTTTCATAAATTTATGTTGCTCATATAAATAACACAGCCTATAGCATGAGAAGGAAAGGGATTCTGGTATGCTCAGCATTAAATTTGAAAAATAATTCCAGTAACTTGGAAGCTCCCATATGCTTCTCCCAATGTCTCTCCATCCCTGCCCATCATAGGGCAACCACTTTCTTGATTTCTGTCCTCACAGTTTCCTTCCCTCTCTTTATAGTATTATTACCTATTTATACCTTACTTTTGCCCTTAACTGTACTATACTATATGAATTCTTCCATGACTTGCTGTTTTGATTAATACTAACTATTTGAGATCCAGTATACTGATACATGTAGCTGTAGCTCAGGCATCTTTAAAGTTTTAAAAATTTATTTGAGAGGCAGAGAGAAACAGAAAGATGCCATCCCCTGGTTCACTCCGCAAATGCCAAGTGAAAACAAGGTGGGGAAGAAGATTTCTTGGCACATGAAGGTTACATGAAATTCCAATATGCAAATTCATGGACACTCATTCATTTCTAGTGTGGCTAGTTTCACACTACTACAGCGATAAAGATCTTCTGACCCACAAAGCTCCAAACCACACTACCTGGTCTTTCACAGAGAAAGTCTGCAGATCCCAGCTCTCAGTTACATGCCTAAGACAGAAGTGCTGAAGTGCAGAGTATGTACATATTCTCTTCCCCTCCAAGGTGGTTCTGTGAACATATGACCCCATCACCAATGCATGAGCATTGCTCATTGTCATCATAATGGAGACAGCAAAAATAGCTCCAGTACAGAAATAAAGAAGTGACTTTGTTCTGGATACATGTGACTCATAGTGCTAATTCGCAGCACTTTTGCTGTCACTGCCATAATAATTATGACTGCATCTTGGCAAACCTTGGCCAATCTGCCTTAGTCTCGGCCTGTCAGGAGACAGGGTCCTGGGATCACACTATTGTCTAGTCCACATCCTCCCATGGTATCCTGACCCAGACCGTGCCGCCATGACTAACACCTCTACCAAGAGGGGTTTCATCTGACCGAGCCCATCCATGGCCTCTACACAACCAAGTATTGAGGGGATGGGGTGCAACTGCCACGTGCTTGTGCACTGACCTGTGGTCTCTGCTCTGAGATCCAAGGGAAGCTCCACAGAGCCGAGGTGCAGGCAGCCCTCATGAAAACTGATGTGTGTTCGAGCAGCGAGTACATCGATGAGTATTTTGCTGTCTACCACACGTTCCGCTCTAGATTCTGAAAAGAAGGAAAACAGCATTCACTAGAGAAAAAATGCCCAGACTCAAATATCACAACTCTATATCCACAGTCAACCGACCACAGATGGAAAATGAATACATAATGAATACTATACTGAATACGTATTGACTCTTTTCCTTGTCATTATTCTATAAATGATACAGTATTTACATATGATTTACATTGTCATTATAGGCAATCTAACGATGATTAAAGTTTATGAATAAAGCTATTTTCACCTCAAATAAATGATGTTTCAGAAGACAGATATGCTAACCCTGACTTGAAGGTTACATAATACATACACATATCAAAACACTACAAGGTACCTAGAGATATGTAAAATTTCCATGTATCAATGAAAAATATAAAGAAACAATGTAAGCATATGCACATGTTATGTGCAAACATTTGTCATTTTATGTACGGGACTTGAGCACCTTCAGATCCTGGTACCCGTAATGGGCCCTGGCACCAGTACCCTGTGGACACTGGGAGATGACTCTCCTGGCTTTAGTTAAGAGAGTCAGAGTTTTATCCTGCTGTAACTATTTCTCCACATGAGTTGAGAGAGGCAGCATTTGGAAGAGGTTAATCTTAAGGCAGAGGAAAACCCAGTGTCTCTGACACTTGGAGAACATTACTTCCCCCACGACAAAGTCATTGCCATGGGGCTTCCCCACATTGTCTGGGTTTCCAGTTCTTTCCTTTTGGCCTGGTTGGTTGTATTCTCCAGGCAAAGTTCTTCCAGGCGGACAAGAAGCCAGGGTTGGTATCCACACCTAATACATGACTCTTTACTTGTTCCTCCTAACTTTCCTTTGGTGTCTTCATCGCAATCACATCCAGGGTCCTCTGCCCAGAAACCCTCGACAGAACCAGCAGAGAATAAATGCCCAGCCTGCAAAGGAGCCACAGCCATTGACCAGAGTCCAAGGAGTCTAGGGTTCCCACTGCTTCTTAAACAGACTCTCAGGCGTTGTGACCTGGGAGGTAACACTGCTGCCTGTGACCTGGGCAGCACACACAGGTGGCAGTTCAAGCCCTAGCTGCTCTGCTTCCAATCCAGCCTCAGAAAAGCAAAGGAAGATGGTCCAAGTGCTTGGGCCCCTGCGCCCACGTGAGAGACCCAGAGGAATCTCCTGGCTCCTGCCTGCGGTCTGGCCCAGTGCTAACCAGTGGATGGAAGGTCCCTCTCTGTCTCTCCCTCTATCTTTCTGTAACTCTGCCTTTCAAAATCAATAAACAAACAGACTTTGAACCCATCTTTCTGAGTTTGGCTCCACCTTTAACTTAACCTCTAGAGTATTTGGATCGCTAAGACCTGTCTGCGGGGACTTCCGCCTGGGGCGTTCTTGGCTTTCCAACTTCCGGTTTCGGGTTACCCCTCCCCCCACTGCTTTCTAGTCCCCAGTGTTTGTGGCTGTTTCACACCTGTCCCTGTCTCACTCCCTTTGTCCTGGGGCGTCTATCCCTTCCTAGGGCATCCCTTTATTTCCGTCTTAGCGTGGTTTTAGAAGTTGCAGAAGCAAAGGTATGTGACCAATCTGCTAGCTTTGCTGCAAAGCTTCGATCTATGTTTTCCCATTAAAGCTGGTGTTTAATCTCATCAGTTAGATTGTTGCTGTGACTTGGGATTGTTTGCTAACCCTTCTGAGCCTTGTTAGGTCTGCTTTTCTTGCTTATTATAGTATCTCCTGCATCTAGCCTTGTGTGTGTTAGATCAATCACCACTGTGATAAAAGATTAAACCATTAAATGTTTCTGCAAAGTCCTGTGAAAAACCACCTTCTAAAAGGCAATTCTACAACTAAGCATAGAATTTTTCCTCTACTGCTCAAACTTAAGAAGAAAACATTCGCCCATGCATACGTCCTGCTACGGACATTTTTGTCCCCTCCACCGCCCATTTCCTATGTTGAAATTCTAATTCCAAGACAATAGTGTTAGGAGGTGGAGGTGGTCCATAACACAGAAGGAGGTCATGAAGGCTCTGACATAAAGGAACCAGTGTCCTTATAAAAGAGGCCAGAGAGAGACCCCTCATCCCTTCCACCAACTGCAGACACAGCAAGGCACCGTTTTTAAGGAAGAGGGCCCTGGGGGCCTGATGCTGTAGCCTAGTGGGTAAAGCCACCGCCTGTAGCACGGGCATCCCTATGGGCGCCAGTTCAAATCCTAGCTGCTCCTCTTCTCATCCAGCTCCCTGCTAGTGGCCTGGGAAAGCAGTAGAAGATGGCCCAAGTACTTGGGCCCCTGCACCATCATAGAGAGACCCAGAAAAAGCTCCTGGTTTTGGATTGGTCCAGCTCTGGCCATTGAGGTCATGTGAGGAATGAACCAGCAGATGGAAGACCTTTCTCTTTGTCTCTCTCTCTCTGTCTGTAACTCTACCTCTCAAGTAAATAAATAAATAGATCTTAAAAAAAAAAAAAGGAAAGAAAGAGGAAGGGGGTCCTCATCAGACACCAAGTTTCTCAGAGCTTGGATCTTGAATTTCCCAGCCTCCAGAAATGTGATAAATGTACCCCTGCTATTTATAAGCTATCCAGTCTATGGTATTTTGTTACAGCTGCCTAAATGGACCAAGACACATACATACATTAAATTGTAAGTGAACATTAAGATATAAATCTATGGAATGGCATATTTGATCTGCATGCATATTTAAAATGAAGAAATTTGCTGAAAACCTTTAATTATTTAAATGTCCAACTATATAATTACCTAAGCCTTTAATTTGTAAAGGAGCCTGTCTAGAGAAAATTATAGTTGTCAAATCACATTTTAATAAGATTTTATCATCAAACTATGGCATAGTATCTTCTTAGAATGGGTAATTACCAGTATTCAAGAGTGTGGAAATAGTTTCCTTGGTGATTTTGCAGACTTCTTTATTTCTGTGTTAGTCAGAGACATTTTGCAAAGCAAGATAAGAAACTTTTAGTAGGAAAAACTTTTTTTTCCTGAAGATTTGTCTATTTGTTTGAAAAGCAGAGTGACAGAGAAAGAGGGAGCTCTTCGATCCTCTAGCTCTCTCCCCACATGCCCACAAAGGCCAGGGCTGGGACAGACAGAAGCAAGAGCCAGGAACTCCATCCGGGTCTCCCATGTGGATGGCAGGACTCAGGTACTTAAGCCATCATTTGCTGCCTCTCAGGCCCATTAGCAGGAAGCTGGATGAGAACCATGGAGTAACCAGGACTTGAACCCATCCACTCCAATGTGGGACGTGGGCATCCCAAACTTTGGCTTAATCTGCTGTGCCACAACAAACGCATCAGGAAAAACTTTTATTTCAGGTATGTGGTGGCTGGATTTTGTTGAGAAACAATTGATTTTCTTGCATTTGAAAGGGGCTGAAGGCTGGCCCTCACTTGGCTAATCCTCCGCCTGCAGCGCTGGCACCCTGGGTTCTAGTCCCAGTTGGGGCGCCGGATTCTGTCCTGGTTGCTCCTCTTCCAGTCCAGCTCTCTGCTGTGACCTGGGAAGGCAGTGGAGGATGGCCCAAGTGCTTGGGCCTTGCACCCGCATGGGAGACCAGGAGGAAGCACCTGGCTCCTGGCTTCAGATTGGCACAGCGCGCCTGCCGTGGCAGCCATTTGGGGGGTGAACCAATGGAAGGAAGACCTTTCTCTCTCTCTCTCTCTCTCTCACTGTCTAACTCTGCCTGTCAGAAAAAAAAAAAAAAAAAACAACAAGGAAAGAAAAGAAAGGGGCTGAAAGCCCTGATTGCCTGATTGTCCCTCACAAAGGACAAAGGGTAGACAAAGACCTCCTTCCAGGAAGGGGAGCCAGGAGTTACCTACAGTGACCACCTAATCTCAGGGAGAGAGACCCCAGAGACAGAAAGAGAGAGAGAAAGAGAAAGAGACTAATTAAATCATTAGAAGAAAATGGGATTAGAGAAAAATTCAATAACAATTAGTATAGAAACTTCACAAGTTTAAATTTTCTTTTGAGTTAAACACAATGATACTCCAAGCAATTTAAGGTTGTATGATCTACTTTAAATAACAATCACTTGGTAATTCTTACTTCAATATCTTTATTTTAATAGTAGATCTAGGTCTCCTTTCAAATATTATTCACACTCATGCAGGTAGAATTAGAAATTACATGAGGTCAGTGCTGTGGTACAGCAAGTTAAAGCCCCAGCCTGCAGTGCCAGCATCCCATATGGGCACCAGTTTGAGTCCCAGCTGCTCCATTTCTGATCCAGCTCTCTGCTATGGCCTGGGAAAGCAGTAGAAGATGGCCCAAGTTCTTGGGCCCCTGCACCCACATGGGAGACCTGGTGGAAGCTTCTGGTTTCTGGCTTCAGATCAGCTCAGCTCTGGCCACTGTGGTCATCTGAGGAGTGAACCAGTGGATAGAAGGCTTCTTACCCCCCCCCCCCCCGCCTCTAGCTCTCTCTCTAGCTCTACCTCTCTCTGTAACTCTGCCTTTCAAATAAATCTAAACACACACACACACACACACACAAAGAAATGACAGAGGGGGGCCAGCACTGTGGCATAGCAGGTAAAGCCACTGCCTACAGTGCTGGCATCCCATATGGGTGACAGTTGGAATTCCAGCTGCTCCACTTCCAATCTAGCTCTCTATTGTGGCCTGGAAAGCAGTGGAAGATGGCCCAGGTACTTGGACCCCTGTACCCACATGGGAGACCTGGAAGAAGCTTCTGGCTCCTGGCTTTGGATCAGCCCAACTCCAGCTGTTATGGCCATTTGGGGAATGAACTAGCAGATGCAAGATCTCTCTCTTTCCTCTCTCTCTCTCTCTCTCTCTCTCTCTCTCTCTCTCTGACTCTGCCTCTCTGTAACTCTGCCTTTCAACTAAATAAATAAATCTTAAAAAAAAAAAAAAAAGAAGAAGAAGAAGAAATGACCGAGGTGAGAAGGTGTGGATGAAAGCAATGCTGATGAAAACCAGCAATGCAGCGACCACCCAGCACAACACAGCACAGAAGCACAAGGCTGACTGCTCGGTCGGCAGAGCAGAGATTTTCCAGAAACATCAGGAATTATGTAGTGATGTGGCAGTGTGGGAGGGGACCACTTTTCCTTCCAGCTAAGTCTTAAATGCATCTATTTCCAGTGTAAGTCTTAGTCCCAAGCTGGAATTGTCAGGTAGGAAGTTAGAAATTAGCCTGTGTGTGTGAGCACTGCCTCAGGTACCTCTGCAGCAGCTCACTTCGGAAGCAGCCCAGCATCGACACTTCAAAGTCCTGCCCACACCCTGACCACTTTCCCCATGGTCCCAGCCCTTCCCCCCAAGGGCAGCTCCCTCCTCAGCAGCCAGTGGGTTCCCTGGCCTGATAACATGGAGCAATAAAACCTTTACATCCTTCCTCCAAGCAGGCACCCTACGCCAGGAGCCAGGAAGCGGCCCCTCCCACCAGTCAGGAGGATTTCCTACTTTACACTCAGCAAACCCTTTGTCCTGGAGGAGAAGGGGTGGGGTGGGGGGGTTAAAGAAAAATGGCGGCCGGCGCCGCAGCTCACTGGGCTAATCCTCCACCTTGCGGTGCCGGCACACCAGGTTCTAGTCCCGGTCGGGGCGCCGGATTCTGTCCCGGTTGCCCCTCTTCCAGGCCAGCTCTCTGCTGTGGCCAGGGAGTGCAGTGGAGGATGGCTTATGACTTGGGCCCTGCACCACATGGGAGACCAGGATAAGTACCTGGCTCCTGCCATCGGATCAGCGCGGTGCGCCGGCCGCTGCGGCCATTGGAGGGTGAACCAACGGCAAAGGAAGACCTTTCTCTCTGTCTCTCTTTCTCACTGTCCACTCTGCCTGTCAGAAAAAAAAAAAAAAAAAAAAGAAAGAAAGAAAGAAAAAAGAAAAATGGCAAAACGAACTAGACCCTTCTCTTATAAGCCACAGCCTGAACAAAAACTGCATGCACTCAGCTCTCTCTGTTCTCCACTGAGCCACCAGCCTGGCCTTGCCAGGTGTATCCTCTCCACTTAACCATGTAACCTCACTTGCCCCCAGTCTGAGTGACTGGGCTTGTTCTCTCTCTCTCTCTCTCTCTCTCTCTCTCTCTCTCTCTCTCCCCTTTCCCTTCTGGTGGATGCCCTATCCCCAATAAACCTTGCTATTTTGCTCTCTGTCTCACGCCTGATTTCTTTCTTGCACGAAGACAAGAACCCCACCACTCCTCTCCACAGAGAGAATGATGAGTGCACTAACATGTTAGAGGGCCTTCAAGTTTTCAAACATGAGTCTCCTAGAGGGTTTTACCCTTACTTTCTGGTGATGTGGTCACAGCAACTCTGTCCAAGGTAGAAGCTAGGCACTCAGCAATTTAATGACAGTGCTTCCCTAAGTCGCTTGCTCATGAATGCTAGGGCAAAAGAAACGTGGATGCCTACCTGGTCAGCAAATCCCTAACGAGGAGGTGAGAGTCTTGAATGAGTCTTGCCGTGTTATCTGGTTGTGCCAGGCAGGGGCGGCTGTGGGTGCTGAGCCACTGGGCACTATTAGGCGGGAAAAGAAGAGAAGGAAGTGGAAAGTGGGGAAGGGAACTGGAACCAGTTCTGGTGCTAAATCTTTAATTGTCACAAGGCCTAGTAAGGGTTTAAGTGTGAAGAATTATTAAAGTGAGTAATGAGAGGAAACTAGCCAAGTTCGTGAATGTATTGAAAATAGCTATAAATAATAGACATTTTACATTTTCACTGAGAAAGACCATTAAGCTCCAGCTGGTCTGAAGAAATGTTTGCTGTTGGTGTACTTTGGGTTTATGGGCAGTAATGAGCAGGCTGATAAAGTCGATTAGCACATTATTTACTCCTTCTTACATCAGCCTTAAAATTGGAGCAGTAAAGAAGGTGACATGCAGGCCATTTGTCTTTGTTAGATCCAGATAGCTAGCTTGTTTTGGAGAAAAAGGGATGTGTCCATTTCTTATCTGTGTCTTACATCATTGTATTCTATGTTTAGTCTGAGTGTCAGGGGCCTCAGCGATTCATTCTTCAACAAAAACGCATTGAACATCTAAAAGGAAACCGATCCTGTTCTCCGTGCTACAGCCTCAGTCAGGAAAACAAGCAGCAAAGACGATATTGCAAAAATTCAAATTGGTAATAGCATGCCATTGTGAAGAACAGGAAAAATAAAGAAGGAAAAGAGGTTGGTGAGGGTTCCATTGTACATACAGTGGATAGGAGAGTTGAAGCTCAGCTGGTGACAGCCACCAGCCCCTGCAAGGTCCTTTTAGGAATTTTGAGAGCCGTGCTAGACATAGTCATGATTAGAAGTTAAATTATATAAACATACAAGTAAAATAACTATATTAAAATGTAATAAATACTCAAGACTCACTGTTGGCTATTTAGTTACCATGATCTATGCTCTCGAAATTACAGTCATGCAACTCTTAAGGATGGGAACAGGTTTTGAGGAATGCATTGTTCAGTACACTTTCATTGTTGCCTATCACACACCCAGGCTGGACGGTATGTATATATGGCACGCCTATTGCTCCTAGGGCTATGATGAAAATAACAAGATGAGATTAAATCAAGCGCAAGAGAAAATGAAGCAATCAAGAGAAGCCGTAAACAGAAAACGGATGAGGCCGCCATCAGGAGTTTTGCAGTAAAAGTATTTTTTAATGAGCAGGTATATGCGCTAATGATAAAAATTAGAGGATAGTAAATGCATAAACCAATAATATAGTCATTTATTATCAAGTGTTTATACTGTACATAATTGTAACTGCTATGTCTTTTCAAAAGTTGAGAGGCAGAGAGAGAGAGATCCATCTGCTGGTTCACACCAAAAAATCTCTGGCTGGGGTTGAAACTGGAAGGCAGGAACTTAGTCAAGATCTCCCATGTGGGTCAAAAGAATCCAACTACTTGAGCCCTAACCACTGCCTCCCAGGTCTACATTAGCAGGGAGCTGGAGTTAGGAGCAGAGCTGGGTGGGTATGCAACTCACTCTGATATGGGACCTTGCATCTTTTTTTTTTTTAAAGACTTTTATTTATTTATTTGGCAGGTAGAGCTGCAGACAGTGAGAAAGAGAGACAGAGAGAAAGGTCTTCCCTCTGTTGGTTCACTCCCCAAACGGCCGCAATAGAGGTGGCTACACCAATCCGAAACCAGGAGCCAGGTGCTTCCTCCTGGTCTTCCATGTGGGTGCAGGGGCCCAAGCACTTGGTCCATCCTCCACTGCTATCCCAGGCCACAGCAGAGAGCTGGACTAGAAGAGGAGCAACCGGGGCTAGAAGCGGCACACATATGGGATGTTGGCACTGCAGATGGAGGACTAACCTAGTGCGCCATGGTGCCGGCCTGGGACCTTACATCTTAACTATTAGTCTACCTGTTCCCATCCCTGTTCTATACATATAAACTACATCTGACTGGTAGCATAGTAGGTTTGTGTATCAACAGCAACTCAAAGTTGTAATTCTATTTTTTTTTATTTTTTTTTTTTTTTATTTATTTTTTTTTTTTGACAGGCAGAGTGGACAGTGAGAGAGAGAGACAGAGAGAAAGGTCTTCCTTTGCCGTTGGTTCACCCTCCAATGGCCGCCGCGGCCGGCGCGCTGCGGCCGGCGCACCGCGCTGATCCGATGGCAGGAGCCAGGAGCCAGGTGCTTATCCTGGTCTCCCATGGGGTGCAGGGCCCAAGCACCTGGGCCATCCTCCACTGCACTCCCTGGCCACAGCAGAGGGCTGGCCTGGAAGAGGGGCAACCGGGACAGAATCCGGCGCCCCGACCGGGACTAGAACCCGGTGTGCTGGCGCCGCTAGGCAGTTGTAATTCTAACAGCTACAGTGTCACTAAGTGATGGGCATTTGTCAACTCCCTCATAGTGGGACCTCTATCCCACAGGCATTGTGTGGTGGACTGAGACATCACCGTGTAGCACAAGACTTACATATTAGAACTGCTACATATGGTGGTGTGCTGCCTCCGCCCCTCCCCGGCTCTGCGTTGGTGGTGTCACACTGTAGCTTGACATCAGCCACAGGGGATGAGCTTACTACCACGGATATCAGCAAATGCTGCGAGTCAGGGCCTGGATAGCCCAGAGAGCCCCGTGGTAAACATTCACCGGTGCTTCAAAGAGGAGCGGTCTTTCTTTTGAGCAGCTATGTGAGCAGAAGCTTGAATCAAATGTGGATGTCTGTCATTCAAATAGCCAGGGGAGAGCGATGCAGGTGCAGGCCTTCCACCAACATTTGCTTGCTGTATTCAAGGACCAGCCAGGGAACAGCAACGCTGATGGACAGGAGAAAGGTGGCAGATAATCTGGATGGGGTTGAATAAGGAGAAGTGTGAAGCTACGGTAAAAGGTACAGATTTTATTCTAAGTACATTATGAAGCCATGGGAGGGTGGAAATCAGGAGAGGGACACGCTCTGATTTATATTAACAGGGATCACTATAATGTGGCGAGTCGACTCAGGTGCGGCTCTAAATTTAAGAATTGAAGTGAGAAAGAGAGAGAAA
The DNA here is from genome assembly GCF_051225735.1 of Oryctolagus cuniculus. NCBI lineage: Eukaryota > Metazoa > Chordata > Mammalia > Lagomorpha > Leporidae > Oryctolagus > Oryctolagus cuniculus. The sequence continues at coordinate 32,015,109 of NC_142868.1, forward strand.
GAGAAAGGGGAAGGGGAAGGAGTTAGAGAAAGATATCACCCATCTTACTAATTCACTCTCCCAGTGCCCTCCATAGCCACTGCTGGATCAGGACCAGACCTCGCTTGTTGGAAACACACCAGAACCATGGATAGCTGCCACCCTGCTGACATTAGCTGCAGGCAACACAGACTGTGTGGTCATTCCCAGGAGGGCTCAGCCCTGTCCGAGCCTCTCCACCTTCCCTGCACCCTTGCAGTTAAGTGGGTTTATTTGATGGGCTCCAGCTGGGGAAATGTGAGTGCAAGTGATACATGCCACATCCAGGCAGAAGCGCTTAAGAGTCAATGTGTGACCTGCACACTTCTCCCGCTCCGTGGTGACTGCAGAGACCACGTGCTGAGATGAGGGCACCACCAGATGGAAGGCTCTGAGCACTGAGTGACAGAGCGGGACACAGCGGCCGCTGACTTACCCTGGACCTGTAACCAAAGATAGAAGAACAAGTCTGCTTCCCTAAGTCCTGAACCGCAGTGACGAACTTACTCCTTCAGCTGCTCAGCATAGCTAACATTTATGGAGCCAGGCCCCGTGCTAGGCATCTCCCATGTGTTTTCTCATTTAAGCCTCTCATCACCCCTCTGGGGTGGAACCTGTTACTGTTTCTGCTTTAGAAAGAAGAGAACTGGGGGGCTGGTACTGTGGTGCACTGGGTTAAGCCACCACTTGAGAAACAGGCATCCCATGCCGGAGTGCTTGCTTGAGCCCTGAAAGCATTGCTTTCATTTCAGTCCCCTGACGATGCACCTGGGGAGGCAGGAGAAAATGGCCCAAGTGCCTGGGCTCCTGCACCCATTTGAGAGACCCAGTGGGGTTCCTGGCTCCTGGCTTTGGCCTGTACCAGACCTGGCCTTTAAGGCCATTTGGGGAGTGAACCAGCAGATGGAAGATCTCTCTCTCTCTCTCTCTCTCTCTCCCCTCCCTCTCCCTCTCTCTCATGCTCTGCCTTTCAAATAAATACATCTTGGAAGGGAGAGAGGGAGGAACCAAAACTAAATAAAGTAGAACGAGTTGCCCAGGGTTCCCCCAAAAGAATAAAGGATGACATTAATATCCAATCACAATCCCAGGCAGCCTGACTCTAGAACTTTCTCTGTTCCTACCTGGAAAGACCCGATAGCCACGCGGCTTTGTTCATTTCTTTACCTGTTTATTGGGCACTTACAGTGCTAATCTCTGGGCAGACAAAGATAAATAAGACACCATTCCTGTTCTCCAAGAGTTCAGAGTCCCATAGGGAAGAGATCATAAAGAATTATAATAAAAATGATCTACGGGAAACACAGATGAGAGAGGAACATGCTAAAAGACATCAGAGATGCTATCAGCAAAATTCAGACAAGCGGCCATATTAACAACAAATAAATGGCAAGGAAATGAGTAGAATCTATAGAGTAAAAGAGACCCCAAATATTTTCTAACCAATGGGAACATTATTCAGCTTGTAATTCAAGAAAACTGTAAAACCACAGGTCTCACCTAAATTAAGAGAAAAAAAAAAACAACTAGTAACTTCTCTGTATTATCAAACGTCCACGTAGTATTCAAACATCCATGTATCTATTAAGTGACTTGATTGTTATTTTATAGGTTATATCTCAACTTCCTTCCAATTTCTTTGTTGTTAACATTTCAGAGACATGTGCCAAGTCATGTATAGATGAGGACAGGATGTCCGGAATCGTCTTCGGAGTAGCACAGGAGGGTTAGCAGCGGGTGAATGCAACAAGTCTGGCCATGCATTGATCACTATTGAGCCCTACAATAGTCACAGGAGAATCAATTTAGTAAATATTTAAAACTTGGCATAATAAAATGTTTTAGAATTCTTCCTGGGCTGGATAGAAAGGACCTGCAGGCATTTGCTGACAAGGTGTTTAGGGATGTCGGGAAGCCGTCCAGGAAGTTGGGACAGCCACAAGTGAAAGAGTGCTTAGGCAGCAAGGCAGCAAACACAAACATATCATCGTGAACATCACCTCAGCTTATCCGTGCCAAGGACGGCTGACATTTCTAACAAGAGCCAGCTGTTACCACGTGAAACAGGGGGTCAGAGTTCATGGAACTTCCTGCTCTGGGCACGCAGAAATGGGCTGAGCAGAGCAGAGGAATATTATTTTATTTTTTTAATTTCAGAGGCTGAGACACACAGAAAGCGAAAGGGCAAGGGGTTAGAGAAAAATATCCTCCATCTTACTAATCCACTCTCCTAATGCCCACAGATAGCCACTGCTGGATCAGGACCAGAGCCAGGAGAGTAATCCAGGTATTCTGTGTAGGCGTCAGGAACCCAATTATTTGAGGCATCGTTGCTGCCTTCCAGGGTCTACATTGGCAAGAAGCTGGAGGCAGGAGCTGGAGCCAGGGTTGGGACCCTGGTACTCCAATGTAGAATGAACATCTTTCCTACATGCACGCTCCCAAGTGCAGGGGATCGGCCACTCGCTTAGGAAAAGAGGAAACCCAGGGCAAGAATCCTGGCTCTGTCCTTCCCCAGCCTACGTCTCCGAGAAAGGCTCTCAAATTGTCAGTGTATCTGTTTCCTTGTCTATGAGACAAACGGCCCTGCGGTCTTCCCAAACAACTTTCATTATTCCATCTGGGGTTCCAAAATACATGCGTGGAAAATCTTCAGCACTTAGTTTCTCTTTTGTTCTTCCTGGCGTCCCAGCACCATCGTCCCAGCATCATGGAAGGGACTGAAAACAGTCCCTTCCCGGTCCCCCGCAGCGCCGCCTCTGAGACAAACTGCGTGCACCTGCGGTTTTGTGTTGGACGCCTCCCAATCCGTCCCACCGGTGTAGGAACCTGACTCTCCCCACTTCCTTCTGTCTGAAATTTTTCTCGGCTACTCTTGCCCTCGCTAATTTCTTCATCATTGTTACGCTCCTATCTGAGGGTCCTCCTCCTTGGGTCCCTGCACCTGCACGGGCCCCGGGGCCCGGTGGATGGGGACAGCCTCGGGACCTCTTGGACGGAGCCCAAGTCGAGGAAGTCCCCACGCACCTGAACCCCGGCGCAGGGGCGCTCTTGGGCTGCTCCCCGACCCCGCGGGCGCACCTGCGCAGGGCAGAGGGGTGCGCTCAGCGCCGCGCGGTCCCTGCCCCCGGGAGGGGCGGGCTCTGCCGCCGCAGGCCCCGCCCCGGCCGCCGCGCCCCGCCCCTCCGGAAGGGCCAAGGCGCCTCTCCGGTACCCCGGCGCAGACGGCGCGAGATGGCGACGGCGCAGAAGGCGGTGGCGGCTCCGGGGGGCAGCGGTCCCGACCCGGACACGCAGCTGGACCAGGAGGCGGCGCGGTGGCTGCGCTGGGACCAGGTGCGCGGCGACAGGGGCTGGGAGTCTCCTCCCCGCCCACCCACCGGGCTGCGCGGGCCCCACGGGAGGCGGCGGCGCCAGGCCCCGCAGGCGCGTGCAGGCTCGGAGTCAGTATCTCAGAGGCGGCCCTGGGTTGGAGCTGCGGCTTCCGTGGAGGGCACCGAGCAGGGGCGGGCCGCCGACAGCGGCTCTCCGGGCTCCGGATGGCCGAGGCGCGCATGCGTCGCCGTCCCCCGGCCAGCGGGCGTGTCCTCTGCCCGGGGCTCTGCATCCTTCTGAGAGCCGTGACCGCGTGCGCCGCTCCCAAGGGCTTGCGTCCCAGGACACGGGTGGCCCCGAGGAGCACGCTGACGTCCGAGGAGAGAGAGCCCAGCCTCGCTCGCCCCCTTAGTGGAGCAGAACGTGGCGGCTCTCCACTCTCTGCTGCTCCTCTCCAGGCTCTGAGCTCACACGTGGCTGACCCCGGCCTCTCTCGGCCGTCCTGGCCCCCAGGTGTCCTGGCCCCCAGGTGTCCCCTGCTTCTAAGACGCTCTCTGAACCGCCTTTCTTTTCCTTTCCTTACGGCGATTGGCGAGCCAAAAGCCAACACTTGTCTGTACATCTTTGTTAATGCCTGTGTGTGGTACAGGGACCTGTGCAGCTTCCAAAAGGGCCCACTTTTGATCGAACGCCCTGCTGCCTTTTTTTTTTTTTTTTTTTTTTGACAGGCAGAGTGGACAGTGTGAGAGAGAGACAGAAAGGTCTTCCTTTGCCGTTGGTTCACCCTCCAATGGCCGCCGCACTGCGGCAGGCGCACCACGCTGATCCGATGGCAGGAGCCAGGTACTTATCCTGGTCTCCCATGGGGTGCAGGGCCCAAGTCATAAGCCATCCTCCACTGCACTCCCTGGCCACAGCGGAGAGCTGGCCTGGAAGAGGGGCAACTGGGACAGAATCCGGCGCCCCGACCGGGACTAGAACCTGGTGTGCCGGCGCCGCAAGGTGGAGGATTAGCCTAGTGAGCCGCGGCGCCGGCCCCTGCTGCCTTTCTTGAAAGTCTTCATAGTTGAATAAGGAGTTGCCCATTTTCATTTTGCACTGGACGCCTGCAAATCACGACAAGCCAGTGTGGCCCGCTGTCGCTAATGGCCATGGCCAGGGCTTAGAGTTCTGGGCATGGAGCCCACGCCCCGCCTGCCTGCAGGATTTGTTGAGTGGTGTTGCAGCCCGGTCAGCAGAGGCCGGGGCTTGGTCCCTGCTTTGCATTCTTTGGTCCTGTAACTGCAGTGTCAGCGAATTCCGGTTCCAGGATGCCATGGGCAACTCCTTGGGCACTTTTTCCTTTCCTGGAAAGGTTACCTTGTGATCCTAAAGGAAGGAAGAGTTGCCATGACTGCAGCTTAGTAACTTGCAGAGTTAGTGACACATTGTTGCACAGATGTGTCCATTTGAAGAAAACAACCTCTGACTTCTACAGATGATTCATCTGTTTGGAGACAGTGTTTCCCATGGTAGAAGTAAGGGGATGCTGTCCTTTTTTATTTTATTTTTTTTAAATACTGTTCACGGGTCTTCCTCGTTTCTTACTGGCACGAGACAGGCACCTGTCTGGGCAGGGGCCATTCATCCTCCAGTGTGGAACTCCCGCCAGGTAAGAGCATCAGTGTGCTCTAGTCTACTGTCCCCCCAAGACTGGCACAGTGACCTGGCAGGTGCATTTTGCACTTCCCACTGTGCCTCCCTCTCTGATTTTTTTCCCCTGCTCTTGGTTTTTGTTCCTGCCAGAGACAATGCTGACCTCAGCTACTCTCCTTTTTAAAGATTTGTTTGTTTGTTTGAAATGCAGAGATTGGGGGAGAGATCTCCCATCCACTGATTCACTCCCCAAAGGGCTGCAAGGGTGAGGGCTGGTCCAGGCTGAAGCCAGGAGGCAGGAGCTTCCAGGTCTCCCACATGGGTGCAGGGGCCATCCTCCGCTACTTTCCCAGGTGCATTAGCAGGGAGCTGGATCAGAAGTGGAGCAGCTGAGACACCAACCTGCGCCCATATGGATATAGAAGTTTAACCTCCTATACCACATTGCCGGCCACTCAGTTGCTCTCTTGATTTTCATTTTCTTTGTGCCTCCTTTGTCTCTCTCAAGTTGTGTGGTATGTTATATATTACAAAAATCAATTAGGATTTTCCAAACCTATACTGTGAATGAGAGACTCACACGTCATTGGGTGTGACTGTGAAGTCACATACACTTTGAGCCTCTTTTGTGTGCCAGGTGTTAGTGCCTCCTTGGGGGCACTTGACAATTTGATGGGAAGACTGTGATCTGTGATTAGCTTTTTTTTTTTTTTTTGACAGTTTTATTTATTTATTTAAGAGGTAGAGTTACAGACAGTGAGAAGGAGAGACAGAAAGAAAGGTCTTCGTTCCATTGGTTCACTCTCCAAATGGCTGCAATGGCCAGAGCTGCGCTGATCCGAAGCCAGAAGCCAGGTGCTTCTTTCTGGTCTCCCATATGGGTGCAGGGGCCCAAGCACTTGGGCATCTTCTACTGCTTTCCCGGCCATAGCAGAGAGCTGGATTGGAAAAGGGGCACCTGGGACTAGAACTGGCACCCATATGGGATGCCAGCACCACAGGAAGAGGATTAACCTTCTGCACCACAGAGCTGGCCCCTGTGATTAGCTTTAACCATTGCTTTTAACCAAAAAAAAATGGGATTTTATTTGGCTTCTGTTAAACCTGGAACAATCTGGACATGTGGGCTTAACTCCAAAAATCCAAGGCTTTATTGCAGTTGCATTTGAGGTTTAACTATGTGGACCATTCCTGCCAAGTGCTCATCTCTCTGATGATGGCTATAAAATAGAAGTCAAGTGCTTACTCTATTGTTTCTCTGAATTCCTAATTTAGTAGTCTGATGTGCAGTCAATGTGATTGTCATTTTGTCCAGTTTAACCATTCCCATCAATTGTAAGAAAATGAAATTAAAAGATAAGTTTGTTTTGGTAAGAAGTTTGGCACTTCTGATAGCTTTGTTATACTGTGCATTTGAAGACCCCTCCTAAGTGCAGATTTCAAAACAAAAATTTTACACTAAAATAAACTTAGTTCTGTTTTCCACAAACTTTTTAACATAGCCTCATAAGAAAATGTATAATGAACTTAAAGTGATTTATGTTAGGGTCTATTTGAAACAGTTAATGTCACAGAAAAGGCACTCGTTAATGCTTAAGCCATTGGGGGGAGTTGGAGACTTTTGGTGTTTTGCTGCTGTTGTTTTAAGATTTATTTTTAAGGCAGAGTCTGAGAGAGGGAGAAACAGAGAGAGAAAGAGGTCTTCCGTCTGCTGGTTTACTCTCCAGTGGGCTGCAGTAGCCGAGCAATGTCTATGCAGTTTAAGCCTGCCACTCATTCTCCCAGGCTTTCCCATCTAGAAGGTGGAGTTTTCCTTATTTAACCTGATTCTTGGAGATGCTGAAAGATTCAGTCTTGCCCAGATACATGAACACATTTTACAAATGTTAAAACATGATAAAAGTAAGATTTAGATTTACATCATGTCATCTATCACTCTGGAAAATTTTGAGAACATGAGGGAAGAACATGAACATTTAATCCCAACTAAGTGCCACTCAGCGATATTTTCCATTAACTTAATGTAAGCCACGTGAAAACCTTGCAAGCTGTGTAAGGGAGGTCTAGATTGTCCCCATTCTACAGATGGGAAACCAAGAATTCAAGAAGCTAAATATTCTGCTCAAGCACATTGAGTTGGTAAATGGTATGTGTGGGATCCCATTCTGGGTGTTAGACTGCTATATTAAACCTGTACTCATTCCATCCCTTCAACAGTGCTTGCCTTGGTAGGGGAGAATATAGTATTTCCACTATGATGTCAGACACACCAACTTTATGTTGTAAATTTCAAAAGCATCAGAAAATTGAGGTGTCAATACATATATTTTCCTTCTGCAGATTAGAATTACTGTGGGGTTCTTTTACATTCCATGTTTTTTTTGTTTTCTTACTCTCCCGGCTGCACCTGGCATCAGCATCTCTTGTTTTGCAGAATCCTTTAACTTTGCAGTCAGTGAAACAACTAATTGCAGAAGGAGATAAAGAAGAACTGCAAAGATGTTTTGGGGCCCGCATGGAGTTTGGGACAGCTGGCCTGCGGGCGCCTATGGGCGCAGGAATTTCTCGTATGAATGACTTGACCATCATCCAGACTACGCAGGTACCACTTTTTTATTATTATTATTCTTGGTACTCGTAATGTATCCCCTGGCCACTTTTGTATTTCACAGATCTAATTTGTTTTAACTATGGTTGTGTATTATTGGGCTGGCTAAGCACAGAGAATGACTACCATTTACTCCACAGCTCAGCCTCGTGGTTGGTTGAAGTGGTACTTACTTGAAAACTCCTACAGTCACTCATTCATTCAGCATTCACTTAGCAAAAATGGAGAATACTTCTCAAAATTCATAGAAAATGGAAGTAAAACATAAGATTATTTTGGTGCAAAAATTTTTGAAGTCTGTGTAGTTTTTTTTATAACATGCACTTCCCGTGAGATTTTTGAAGATCCCTTGAATGCATGGATTTCAAAATTTCTTGCCTGAGTTGGACATTTGGCACAGCAGTTAAGATGCTGCTTGGGTGCCTGCATCCAACATTTTAGCCACCAGAAAGAATTGCCAAGAGTCTGTTGTAGTTGGTTTTAATTTATGGCATGGATTGAAGTTGTTACTGAGTTCTCTTGCCTTAATTTATGAATGTTGTTGTCAGAGTGTGGACTTGACTTTTGGGAATAAAGGTAAAGACTTGGAGAAAGTGGAAGAGCTGCCACTCAGCGTTGGGAGCTGTTTATGAGGAAAATGAGAACAGATTGTTTTCACTGTTTCTTCTACTACTTAGATTTCTTAAAAATGAACATCACTTCCATTCTGGGAAAGGCTAGAAAACGTGTCAAATGATGGTGATATGTGCCTTCCTTATGCATCCCTGCATAAAAGGCAGAAATTGGGGCGAGGGGGAGAGAAAAGGATTATATTGATTTTTTTAAAAAAAGATTCATTTATTTTAAAGTCAGAGTTACACAGAGAGAGAAGGAGAGGCAGAGGCAGAGAGAGAGAGGTCTTCCATCCACTGGTTCACTCCCCAGTTGGCTGCAATGGCCAGAGCTACGCCAATTCGAAGCCAGGAGCCAGGAGCTTCTTCCAGGTCTCCCATTTGGGTGTAGGGACCCAAGGACTTGGGCCATCTTCTACTGCTTTCCCAGGCTACAGCAGAGCTGGATTGGAAATGGAGCAGCTGGGTCTCAAACCAGTGTCCATATGGGATGCCTGCACTACAAGCAGCGGCTTTACCTGCTACGCCACTGCACCGGCCCCGATTATATCGATTTTTATAACCTAGCTTTGAAGGTCACATAAAGTCACTTACTTCTGCCATATTCTATTTGTTGGGCTTATACTCAAGACACAGTCTAGACTCAGTTCCCATTAAAGGAATGTCAGGGTCATTTTGTGAAAAGAACCTCATGAGATGGGATATATTGTTGTGGCTATATTTGGAAACATCCAGTTGGTCACACCCGGTATTGCACCTAATTGTTAAAGGGTTCTAAGGGATTCTAGATGAACCCTAGGGCCACTTCTCCATATTCATCTATGTCTAGTTCCTAAGAATGATGGAACGCATTCCCAGGAAGGTCTTAAGACCTAACTCGACTACCTGCTTCCTCAGAAGAACTGTTCTCTTCTGGGTAGGTAGTTAAGAATCCTATAAAAGGTCGTTTGATTCAACTGACCACCCTTGGGATAATCTTTACAGCCCACCCACTGTGAAGAGGTCCCGTGGCCTGCACTGGGACACTTACCACAGGAGACAAGGATGTTGTTCATGGTGAAGAACAATTGTATGCGGGCAACAAGCGCACCTTTAACATCTTGGGAATGATTGCAGAGGGGGGAAGGTTGGAGTGCTAGATCAGTCTACTCAGGCCTCCACCCCCCACCCCTGCCCCACCTTGGGCTGCTCCCTATTGGGATGCTGATGTACAAATGTGTTGGTCACTGATGGCTGTTCTCACTTCCTCTGTGCCATGAGCGTGCTGCCTGCTGGTCTGCAGGTGCAGAGTCTCATCTAAATGGTGGCACCACGTTTGCCTGGTTGATTCTAAGAAGCAGGTGTATGTAAGTCAGGCACATCTCAAAGGAAACAAGACAGAACTGGAGGTAAACTTTTGAACTGTCTGCTTCATTGGTAGAGGGTACAGTTTCCCTTTGCCAAGTAAATTATGCGCTATATGTGCGCTCCTGGATTACTCAATCCAGCATCAGCACGTCCGCTAGGGGGAGCCCACTGTCCTGTGAAGCTGCCCGTTCTTTGGGGTGTTCTCATGAAAAGATGTCTCATTACTTTGAGCCCAAATCCTTCTTTCTGTAGCCTTTACACATTTATAATAATTATACTTTTTGAAGGCAAATAAGCATGCTCCTTTTATTTTACAGTAACATTTTCATTCTGAAAACCCTCCATACCCCAACTGAGATCAAGAATCTTATCCGCTTGGGATCTCATCCCTTGCAAGCCCCAGAGGTTTCTAGGGAATTTGGAGACGTGAGGATGTTCGACTAAACCTCCATGCTTTTTGCCTTGAATACTTTTTGCCTTGAATACTCGGGCCACAGCACAGGAGTTGGCCAGGGAGAGTGCTGGGTGATGTCACCACTACCCCTGTGGACTGTCAGGCATCTGGGTGCATTCTAGGGAACCCACAAAACCGATGCACGTGTGTCCTTATTTCCTTGTCTCATTCAAGGAAGATGTGGCCCACACTGTGCTGGTGAAGGAGAGACTGTAGCCTCCTAAATTGGCCCTGCTGTGCCCACACGGCTGTGAAGTATCCTCTAGCAAAACTAAGACTGGTTTTTACTTTCTGCAAGACTCCTGTAGCCAAAGTACAATAAGTGATAGAAACCACCGTCATTTCCCAGTCCACCAGAGTCCTCTCTGCTCTGTAATAATACCCAGTAATATAAATGTACAGAGTTCAGAGTCCAGTCTCCTCCTCTTCCACATTGCAAACCGACGTGACGTTATGGAAGAGTGTGTGTCCCGTCATTTCTGGGCTGACGGGGTAGCCCCAAAGTGCACCATGCTTATTCCTGTGGTTAGTTGTGCCCTGTGGTTGGCATGATGATGGCCTCGTTTAGACCGCATCCCTGCTGGAAAGCAGTATCTCAAATGCTACAGATCATTTAATTGTAAAAATCATAAAAACTTTTTGAGTTTCTTTGACTTACTGATGTTACAGAGCAGGCAGAAATGTCTGCAGGGTCCCCCCAACCTCCCACCACCATCGTCATCCAGATATTTTAGAAGTGACGTATGGGAAGGAGCATAGACTTTGAAGGAAAATAATAAAAATAATGCTCATAGTGACAGTCACGTAGTGTGTAGTTAATGTTGAAATCCAGCACTCACCATGTTTTAGTTTGACTCTTTTCCAGCCCTATGAGGGAGGTACTGTTATCATTCCTGTTTTACAGAAGAGGAAACTGAGGCACCTGTCACTTGCGTGTAGGTGGCAGGGTGGAGTACAGATCCACAGGTTCTGGCTCCAGAGCATGTACCTAACCCCACACTGAGCCTCCTCCCACCAGACCTGGCTGCAGATCCGGGCTCTGCTGCTCCTGAAACTGCCAGTTTTTCGTCTGTACGATGGCATTTCTTCGCACAGTTCTTCTAGGGCTGCTAGTAATAGACACTAAATGCCCAACAGCGTCTGACAGACAAGGACAACAAAGCTGCTAATTTCCTTTTGCTCCATTTGTTTCATTACTGAAAAGTTATGAAGTTCTCTGGTGAAAGCTGAGGAACTTGATTTTTGGCTATTTTTTTCCATATCATAGATATAAAAGAGGTGTTAACATGTCTACCTTTTAATTGATGCTGTGTTTTCAGGGCTTTTGCAGATACCTGGAAAAACAGTTCAGTGACCTGAAGCAGAGAGGTGTTGTGATCAGCTTTGATGCACGAGCTCACCCACCCAGTGGAGGCAGCAGCAGAAGGTATTTGAACATTGTAGGAAGTGAATTTTTTGTAGTTTATTTTATAATTCAAATTTCAGTATCGTAACTTTCAATAAGTTTCTTAATGACATGGTGTAACTATAAAAATCATGAGCGAATTCTGTTTGCAACTTTTAAAAATCTAGTTTTATATTTGGATGAAGAAAATAAAATTTGGGGGCTGGCACTATGGTATTGCAGGTAAAGCTGCTGTCTGCAGTGCCAGCATACCATATGGGCACTGGTTCAAGTCTCAACTGCTCCACTTCCAATTCAGCTCCTTGCCAATGTGCCTAGGAAGGCAGCAGAAGTTGGCTCAAGTCCTTGGACCCTGCAGTTGTGTGGGAGACCTGGAAGAAGCTCGTGGCTTCAGATTAGCCCAGCTCTGGCCATTGTGGCCATTTGGGGAGTGAACCAGCCAATGAAAGACCTCTCTCTCTCTCTCTCTCTCTCTCTCTCTCTCTTGCTTTGCCTCTGCCTCTTTGTAACTTTGAAGGCGAGAGAGAAGCTGTGCCTCTGAGGAATGAAAGTATGTAAGCTGCATTCACAAGAGGGTGATGTGGTGTAAACCAGTGTGTCAGCCGGCCAATTCAGAGTGAACACACGGTCAGAACCAGACCCTGAGTACATTCCGCTGCCCTGGGGCCAGGTCAGGTCCTGCAGCAAGGCACTCACAGCACATGCAGGGGCAAACCTGCCTGGCTAGCTTCCCATGTTTCGTCAGTGTGGCTAGTCTGCTCTGCTTCTGATCAGTAAGGACTGATCAGGTCGGCCACATCCAGGACCTGTAAACAAAGTCCAGGTCCCCCTCTTCTTCTTGTTGGCATCATCCATCTTCTCACATGAAGAGCTGGTCCCTTGGAATTTCTCACTAATCAGCAAGTGAGTGAGAATGGGATCCAGTTATGTTGCTGTTGCCAATTAAGATCCAGATATTTCTCTCTCTGGCTTGGAGCTGTAGCGTTTCCTTACAGGGATTGGTGTTCACTGATTCTGTTTCAGTTTGTGGCTCAAGTCTCAAGAGTTGCATGGAACAGAGCAGAGCCCAGAGCTGCTCTATCACCTGTAATGTGCAAGACATTTGGAGATTGTAACATTAGATCAACAATGCTAACACATTCTGGATGGGGAAATGGAATCTTCCCAGAGTTGAAGCTCTTAACCTCAGAATTTTACTTCTGCAAATGTTTATTAGTTTAAACTTATAATTTTAAATATCTGGGGGAAAGCATGAACAGTAACTGTTAACCATATGCAGAGAGCATATAGAATATTTTCATGTGTGTTTCTAACTTTACATATGAGGGGGCTTCAAAAGGCTCATCCAAACTTCATATTCTTTAATTCTATTTTTCTATGAATTTTTGAAGCATGTGTGTATGTGCACACTCACACACACACAATCTCAAGTGTGTGTTGGGTTGTCCTTTGCTGACTTTAAGACAGAGTCTTTAGGCCGGCGCCTCAGCTCACTGGGCTGATCCTCCATCTGCGGCACCGGCACCCCAGGTTCTAGTCCTGGTTGGGGCGCCGGATTCTGTCCTGGTTGCTCCTCTTCCTGTCCAACTCTCTGCTGTGGCCCGGGAGGGCGGTGGAGGATGGCCCAAGTGCTTGGGCTCTACACCCGCATGGGAGACCAGGAGGGAGCACCTGGCTCCTGGCTTCGGATCGGCACATTGCGCCGACCATGGCGGCCATTTGGGGGGTGAACCAATGGAAGGAAGATCTTTCTCTCTGTCTCTCTCACTGTCTAACTCTGCCTGTCAAATAAAAAAAAGAAAAAAAAAAAAGATCCATGGGAGGAGACAGTGCATGACCTGACGGTTTAATTCTGTAGTGGTATCGTGTGGTTCACTGGAAATAGATTACTCGTTTGTTGGGGCAAAGTGTCATCCCAAGCATGAAGATTTGATGTCATCAAATCCTGATATCTTGAGCTAAGCTAGTTGCTATGGAAGTTGAGAAAAATGTCAGAGATTTAAGTCTTCAGTCTTAAAAGATTGATTGGAACCCAGATAATTTTGTGTGTGTGTGTGTGTGTGTGTGAGAGAGAGAGAGAGAAAGAGAGAGAGAGAAAGAGAATTTTTTTGTTAAGATTTATTTATTTATTTGAAAGGCAGAGTTACAGAGAGGTAGAGAGAGAGAGAAAGGTCTTCCATCCGCTGGTTCATTCCCCAGATGACCTAAATGGCTGGAGCTGGGCCAATCCGAAGCCAGGAGCCAAGAGCTTCTCCCAGTTCTCCCACATGGGTACAGGGGCTCCAGGACTTGGGCCATCCTTTACTGTTTTCCCAGGCCACAGCAGAAAGATGGATTGGAAGTGGAGCAGCCAGGACTTGAACTGGTGCCCATATGGGATGCCAGCATTGCAGACAGTGGCCTTATCTGCTACACCACAGCACCAGCCCCAGGAGAGAGAGTCAGTCTTATATTTCAAATAAAACCTTAGTGACCATATCTGGTCTGTGGTGTATATGGATGGTGGTGGGGTGGGTTAGGGTTCTTTAGCCTCTGTCTTGTTGACATGGGGCTTCACACTTGCTGTGTGATTCTTTTTAAGGTTTATTCAAAAGGCAGAGTTATGGGGAGCAGGGCTGGGGAAGAGATTCTCCATCTGCTGGTTCACCCCCAAAATGGCCACAACAGCCAGGACTAGGCCAAGCTGAAGCCAGGGACAAAGAGCTTCTTCCAGGTCTCCCATGTGGAGAGCAGAGACCCAAGCACCTACACCATCTTCTACTGCTATCTCAGGCCATCAGCAAGGAGCTGGATCAGAAGTAGAGCAGCGAAGACATGAACTGGTGCCGACATTGCAGGCAGTAGCTTAACCTTGTTATGCTGTGATGCCAGCCCCGTGTGATTCTCTGTTGCATCCTATGTGTGCATTGAAGGGTGGTAGTGGCATCTCTGGGGCTCCATCCATCAGCTGCTGGGGCACCTCTCACTTCCTCCCCAAACCCCAGACATCTCAGATGCTGCATGGGGGACAGAATTCCCTGGCTGAGAACCACTGAGCTGCACAGGAGGGAAAACACGCGAGTGTGGGCCCAGCTCAGCTGCTAAGTGGCTGTTGTGCACAGAGCAAGGTGCCTGGCCTTTCATAGCATTTGTTCCAATTCTCTAAAATCAAGGGGTGCCATGAGATGACTCCTAGGGGTCGTCCTGCTTTACTCTTCTGTGACAGTATAAATAGTCGTCTCCTAAGTATTTCTCTAATCTGGCTGTTAGAGTCAACCCTCGCAAGTGCTCTTTCCGTTGTCCGCTCCTGACCACCTGTCTCCTGTTTTCTTCCCTGCCACTCTGCATCTCCAGGTTTGCCCGACTTGCTGCAACCACATTTATCAGCCAAGGGGTTCCTGTGCACCTCTTTTCCGACATTACCCCAACCCCCTTTGTGGTAAGTAACCGTTTCCTGCTAGCATTTCCTGTCACCGGATCCGGGATGGGACTTGGCGGAGTTTGACATTCTAGAGCACTTGAGCGTGTGTCAGCTGTGCTGTCTTTTCTCCCTGGGAAGATTCCTCACACATTCTAGTAATATTCCTCTTATAGTCCACTTTCAATTCATCAGCTTTTGCCTGCTTTCTAAAGACAGTTCCAAGAGTTAGCAAAATGGTTTTTTTTTGTTTGTTTGTCATTTTATTTTTTCATTTAGTTAGTATAGTTGACCCTGAACAGCCTGGGGTTTGAAATACACCTGTCAACTTATATGTGAATTTTTTTTTGAAATTTGCAACAATTTGAAAAAAGGCACAAGTGAACTGCCTAGCCTAGAAATACCAAAAACAAAAAAAATAGAAGTTAGGTATGTCATGAATATGTAAAATATATGTGGATAATAGTTGATTTTTCATTTACCACATAAAATATGCATAAATGGGGAGTGGGCGTTTGGTACAGTGGTTAAGCTGATGCTTGGAGATCCTCTGTTCCTTATTGGAGTGCCTGGATTCAAGTCCTGGCTCCACTCTCCATTATAGTTTCCTGCTAATGCACACCCTGGGAATGCGAATGCACACCCAGCGCTGGCTCAAGTACTTGGGTCCCTGTCACGCATGTGGGTGATACAAACTGAGTTCCAGGCTCCTGATCTCAGCCTGACCAGCCCTGACTGTTACAGGCTATTCGGGAAATGAACAGCAGATAGGAGATATTTTCTCTCTTTCTCTCTCTCTCACTCTGCCTTTCAAATAAAGTAAATAAATGCTAAAATGTGTTCATACTTGAGAAAAACATCAACGAATGTAAGAACTGTCATAAATGCCATAACTGCGTAAAACTAACTATAGTACTAAAGTGATAACTTCATAGCCACCTCTTACTTTGCTGTGAGCTTAAGCATTGTAGGAATCTGCTTAAAACACGTGACACCAGTTGCCTGTCCGTGAGCAGCTCATCTTACCTGTAACTTGGCTGTAGCAGTGAAAAGTGATCTCTCGTAGTTTTTGCCTGTTTCTTGCTGTATGCAATATATAAAACATGCAAAATGCATGCTCTTCAGTTGTCTGTGTTATCCACAAGGCTTCTAGTCACTGGCAGGGAGCAGAAGTCATGTGCATTTTGAACTGTGTCAGATGATGGGTGCCCTTCTCCCCTGACGTTGTTCAAACATCAGCTGTAGTTCTTTTTCCCAGCGACCACAGTTAAGAACTTCTTAGGTCACGTCAGGCCCCATGGGACAAACATTCCATCCTCAATACTCCTCCTGGCTAGTGGAGAGCGTGCTTGCATATTCTGGTAACACTTTCATCAGAGCCTTAATGCAGCAGAACATAAAGAAAATGACAGGTAGGTCTGAGCCAGCTGTTGCTTTTTTCTTTTTCAATTTTTTTCATTATCAAATGATTGATCAATCATGTATGATTTATAATAGAGGCCCAGGTGCTGAGAATATATGTTTTTAGAAAATTGGGTTTGGATGCGTGTGTCAGTGCAGAGGGAAGCTCCACGAGCTTAGTGTTTGTGGTCCCTGATGCACCGACAAGTAGATAGATAAAGCACCTCCTGTAGCTAACCCGGGTCACACCCAAGGGTAGTGCAGGTTTTATCGATGGAAAAATTGCAGTGTGTCCTAGTGTCCCAACCATTTTCTGTACTAAGTGTCAACAGCTCTTATTTTTGTGACAGACATGAATTAAATGAAAGCCTCATCATCTTCTTACAGTGCGGTGTGCATCCCCCTTGCTTTGCCCCAGCGCACCTGAGAGATGTGGCATGACTTAGAAGGGTACAAGTGACTGCGGTGATCCTTGGTGGTCAGGGAGAGGGAAGGGAAACAGATGGTTCAGGTCTCAGCCTGCTTGTATGTAGTAACTATTTGTGTGGGAAATAATCCAGTCCCTCTCCTCATTTTGGCAAGTAGTCTTTTACAGTGGTAGCTAAGCAGAAGTACAGGGGAGGGAGATAGAGATAGGGATAGGGATAGGGATAGGGGTAGGGATAGGGATAGGGATAGGGATAGGGATAGAGATATAAGTATATCCCTGGAGTGCAAGGTAAATGAGCAACTTGTAAGAGCACATTGTCTTTCATCAACCTTTCTTTGAAAGCAAACAAAACAGTGAAGGGAAGCAGTTGGTGGAAATAAATTGAATCTAAAAGCTCCTGTCTGAATGTGGAATGGTGGCTTAAGCCATCTTTTTGTTTGAAAAGTCTTCTATCTCTACCAGGAAGAGGGTTGAATGGGAGGGAGGCATCTAGGAAATTAGTCTGCTTTCTTATGATGACACATGTCCTAGAATTCTGAGTGGCCGGTTAGTTCCAAGGATGGTGAAGGACAGTATTCCCCCTTACCTGTGGGGCATACGTTCTGAGACCCCCAGTGAGAGCCAGAAGCCTTGGCTAGTACCAACCCTGTATGAATATGTACTAGTTTTTCCTATACATATGTGCCTATGATGAAGTTTAACTTATGAATTAAGCACAGTAAGCCAAAGACAAATACCACATGTTCTCCTTATATGTGGGGGCTAAATTCCTTTTTTTTTTTTTGACAGGCAGAGTGGACAGTGAGAGAGAGACAGAGAGAAAGGTCTTCCTTTGCTGTTGGTTCACCCTCCAATGGCCGGCGTGGCTGGTGCGCTGCGGCCAGCGCACCGCGCTGATCCGAAGGCAGGAGCCGGGTGATTCTCCTGGTCTCCCATGGGGTGCAGGGCCCAAGGACTTGGGCCTTCCTCCACTGCACTCCCGGGCCACAGCAGAGAGCTGGCCTGGAAGAGGGGCAACCGGGACAGAATCCGGCACCACGACCGGGACTAGAACCTGGTGTGCCAGTGCCGCAAGGCGGAGGATTAGCCTTTTGAGCCACGGCACTGGCCTTGGGGGGTGCTAAATTTCTTTTTAAAAGATTTATTTTATTTGAAAGGCAGAGAGAGAAGAGAAAGAGAGAGATAGAGGTCTTCCATCCACTAGTTCACTCTCCAAATATCTGCAATGGCCGGAGCTGGGCCAGGCCAAAGCCAGGAGCCAGGAGCTTCTTCTGGGTCTCCCTCATGGGTGCAGGGGCCCAAGTTATTGGGCCATCTTCTGCTGCTTTCCCGGGCGCATTAACAGAGATCTGGGTAAGAAGTGGAGCAGCGGTGACTCAAATCCAGCACCAATATGGGATGCTGGCCCTGCAGGCAGAGGTTTAACATTCTATACCATAGTGTTGGCCTCTGGAGAGCTAGAATTTTTAAAAATTAAACACAGTAAGAGGTTAGCAACTGTTTTTAATAATAAAGTCAAATGACCTTGTCTAAATAAGGTCGGAGTCGGTGAACTCAAAAGGCTTCCATAGCCTTGGCAACTCATGACAAAAGCCTAGGGTGATTACTGACGCCATAAATAAGAGTGTCAATTTGTTAAGTCAACAACAGGAGTCACTATGCACTTACTCCTCATGTAGGATCTCTGTCCTTAATGTGTTGTACAATGTGAATTAATGCTATAACTAGTACTCAAATAGTACTTTACACTTTGTGTTTCTATGTGGGTGCAAACTGTTGAAATATTTACTTAATATATACTAAATTGATCTTTTGTATATAAAGATAATTGAAAATGAATCTTGATGTGAATGGAATGGGAGAGGGAGCGGGAGATGGGAGGGTTGCGGGGAGGAGGGAAGTTATGGGGGGGAAAAGCCATTGTAATCCGTAAGCTGTACTTTGGAAATTTATATTTATTAAATAAAAGTTAAAAAAAGGTCAAATAATTATATAATCATAATGTAATAAAATTATGTGAGTATAGTTTTTCTCTTGAGTGTGTCAAGACAAATAGCACTGTTTGCAGGCCACGGTGGGCTGTAACTGAAACCATGGATAAGAGAGGGCTACTGTATACTTTTTGCATGTGGCACAAAAATATTGAATGATACCTTACGATACTCAGATGTTGTGTTTATTAGAAGGGATCAAGTTGATGCAAACAACAGTATGCAATAGACATTGTAAGTGTGCCTACTTTTTTGTTTAAACTGTTCATGTGTCCTGCTCTGTTACAGCCATACGCAGTAGCACATCTGAAACTTTGTGCTGGAGTCATGATCACCGCCTCTCACAATCCAAAGCAGGATAATGGTTATAAGGTATTTCGATTTTTCTCTCCACGTAGGGGTCCTTCTGCAGGAATCCTATGCCTTTATACGAGAGAGCCTTGGTTACAGATGCTTTCTTTCCATTAGCCCTAAACTTTCTCAACGTCTCCGGGGTTCTCCAGGTCTATTGGGATAATGGAGCCCAGATCATCTCTCCACATGATAAAGGGATTTCTCAAGCTATTGAAGAAAATCTGGAGCCATGGCCTCAAGCGTGGGATGATTCCTTAATCGATGTCAGTCCGCTTCTTCATGACCCAATGACTTCCATCAACAGTGCCTACTTTGAAGACCTTAAAAAATACTGCTTTCACAGGTAATTGGATTGTGTCTACACTGACCTCAAGTGAGTTACGTTAATGTGATTCAGTCAAACTCTTATCAGTTTTCACCGAGTTTTTGTTTGTTTATTAATGAGTGCACGTGAGAGCTGAGTCTGATCGTAGAAGCTGTGGGTCGGGGTGACAGAGTTTTCTTAGAGGAACAGGTAGTGAGGCTTGTTCTCAACAACTCACCCCTGCTGTCCTGTTAGGAAGACAGCCAGAGCTGATACGTCAGTGACAGAGTGCACACTCAGCTGTGTGCCGCTAACAGTGTAACACAGAGGTGACCAGCCCCCGGCCTTAGTTTGCTCTTCTGTTGTAGATTCCTCTGTACCCACCATTTCTGCATCTGTGGGTTCAACCAACTGCAGATTGAAAATAAATTGCACCTTTGATGAACAAACGTGGGCTTTTTTTCCTTGTCATTATTCCCTGAACAATACGGTGTAGCTATTATTTTCACAGCATTTAGCTTGTGTCAAGTATTGTAAGCCATCTAGAAACAATGTAGAGTGTAATAGGAGGTTATGGTAGGTCACAAGCAGATGCTGCACCATTTTATATAAGGGACTGGAGCAGCACAGACTCTGGTATCCAAGGGGGATCCTGGAACCAACCCCCTGAGGATACTAAAGGACAGTGTGTGTGTGTGTGTGTGTGTGCGTGTGTGTGTGTGTGTGTGTGTGTAGGGAACACTGGCATGTTTCTTATCTTACAGAAGTTTTCTGTGCATATGTAAAAATATGTATGAAGGGACTGAAAAAGTTCATGGAAAATGCATATTATGAAACAAATCTATGCATAGATTTCAACTTTTTTATACCAAAATAAGCTTATCTTTTTAATTCCATTTTCTTTTTCAACCTTTTTGAAGTGCCATCATGTGTATCACAGACCTCCAATCTGTAAGGAAGGGGTGTGGAGTGCGGGTCGTTCCTTCTTTGCTTTCCCCCATTAGTTTCTTGTGGATCCCTTTCTCGTCTCCTTCCTGCTAGTCCTGACTTGTTTCAGAGGCCGCTGCGCCCATTGGTCTAACCCCAG
The DNA here is from genome assembly GCF_051225735.1 of Oryctolagus cuniculus. NCBI lineage: Eukaryota > Metazoa > Chordata > Mammalia > Lagomorpha > Leporidae > Oryctolagus > Oryctolagus cuniculus. The sequence continues at coordinate 32,035,466 of NC_142868.1, forward strand.
GACACACTGCCAGGTGTGAAGCTGCTAAGCTGCAGGTCCCACCACTCTCAGTTGTCTCCTGGGCAAGAGGCCCCTAATTTTCAGAAGCTCAGTTCCTACGTTGTCTCTTGCTGGACCACCCGGGAGGGGCAGGTGCAGCACAGAGCGTGGACGCTAGTCCAGTCTGAAGGGGTGACCACACCCACTGAGTGTTACTGTTATGGGCTGCATTAGGGCCTAAATTAAGTTTCCAGGTTCTTACCTTTTACTTAGAGAAGAATTCTAAATACAGACCCAAACACAGCATGCAGAGTGATAAACTTTATTTACAAAGTGAAAAAAATATGCAGGCCCATTAGGGCTGTGTTTCGGGAAAGGGGGCCAAAGAAAGGGAATTATACCCTGCTCTGCTTGTCCTGAGTCCATGTGGAGGAGAGAGCACACTTCCGCTCTTCCTAGCTTTTTAGGAGCTTAGAAAAACAGAAGTGTTTAGGTGGTACCACCCCCACGTCCCAGGTAAGAGGGGGTACTTCCTGGGGAAGGGTCCCCTGATTGATAGATAGATGAACGTGGCAACACAGAGCGAAGGAGCTGTGGGTTCCAGCTCATGAACTTAAAATTATCTATCTAAGCTTTCCCACATCATTCCCCACTCAGAGATTTCTGAGCCTTAATCTTTAGGGTATGCTGAAGGGCACAGACTCATTCTATCTTCTGTAGCTGCTTCCTGCTGATCAGGGACGCAGGCCCTGCCTCTCTGGGGCCCAGAAATCTCTTTGTCTCTGTCTTATCTAATGACTCCATTATGAGCTGGAGAACTTTCAGTCATCACCAATGCCTGCATCCCCCACACAGTCATTATTTTCAAACGTTCGATTCTGAACCACACAAGTTTATCAGTCAACATGGGCAAAACAGGAAGAAAACAAATTGCTAGGGCCCTTTAAGATGGAAAGAATATATTCTAATGTTTAGTGGGTAGTGATAGGCTCTCCTTGTGCAGATCATCAAACCATTTGGTCTGATATTTATTTATTTATTTATTTGAAAGTCAGAGAGAAAGTTACACAGAAAGAGGAGAGACACACAAAGAGAGAGAGAAGTCCTGCATCTGCTGGTTCACTCCCCGTAGCTGGAGCTGCACAGATCTGAAGCCAGGAGCCAGGACCCTCCTCTGAGTCTCCCACATGGGTGCAGGGGCCCAGGTGCCTGGGCCATCCTCCACTGCCCTCCCAGGCCACAGCAGAGAGCCAGATTGGAAGTGGAGCAGCCAGGACTGGAACCGGCACCCATATGAGATGCTGGCACCACAGGCAGCAGCCCCATCCGCCTCGCCACAGCACCGGCCTCTAGTCTGATTTTTTTTTAAAGATTTATTTATTTATTCAAAAGTCAGAGTTACAGAGAGCAGAGAGGCAGAGAGAAAGAGGTCTTCTATCTGATGATTCACTCCCCAGTTGACTACAACAGTCAGAACTGTGCTGATCTGAAGCCAGGAGCCAAGAGCTGCTTCCGGGTCTCCCATGCGGGTGCAGGGGTCCAAAGTCTTGGGCCATCTTCTACTGCTTTCCCAGCAGAGAGCTAGATTGGAAGTAGAGCAGCCCGGTCTCGAACCGGTGCCTATATGGGATGCCGGCACTTTAGGCCAGGGCGTTAATCCGCTGCACCCACAGCGCCAGCCCCTGATTTTTAATGTCTTTTTTAGTAAACATAGACTGAGTAAAGCAGATTCCATCAATCACTGCATATGTTCCTCCTTGTCTTTTTAAGATTTATTTATTTATTTGAAAATCAGAGTTATATATAGAGAGAAGGAAAGGCAAGGAGAGGGAGAGAGAGAGAGAGAGACAGATCTTCCATCCTCTGGTTCACTCCCCAATTAGCCACAACAGGTGGAGCTGCACCAATTCAAAGCCAGGAGCCAGGAGTTTTTTCCGAGTCTCCCATGGGTGCAGGGCCCAAGGGCTTTCTCAGGCCATAGCAGAGAACTGGATTGGAAGAGGAGCAGCTGGGACTCGAACCATCCCCCATATGGGATGCCGGCACTGCAGGCAGCAGCTTTACCCACTGCACCACAGCACCAGCCCCCCTTGTTCTCTTAATATATATCTTAAGGCCTGTTGATTGCCCGTAACTACCTTGGACAGAGTGTCCACAGACATAAGTACTTGCTGTAAAAGCTGGCCTGAAGTGTTAGCCAGATTGCCAAAAGCGATGGTCAGATTTTTAAAATCAGCTTCATGAGGCACACTAGGATCTTCTGACATAATAAAACAACTCACTAAGGATTTTTCCTGCCAGTAACAGCTCCCAGAGAATATCAAAAGAAAACGTAGGTAAAATATGTATGTCTTAAAGTATAGCAGTCTTGGGGCTGGCACCGTGGCGCAGTAGGTTAATCCTCCGCCTGCGGTGCCGGCATCCCATATGGGCGCCGGTTCTAGTCCCGGCTGCTCCTCTTCCAGTCCAGCTCTTTGTTATGGCCTGGGGAAGCAGTAGAAGATGGCCCAAGTGCTTGGGCCCCTGCACCCACATGGGAGACCCAGAAGAAACTCCTGGGTCCTGGCTTCAGATCGGCTCAGCTCCGGCCATTGCGGCCATTTGGGGAGTGAACCAACAGAAGGACGACCTTTCTCTGTCTCTCCCTCTCACTGCCTATAACTCTCCCTCTCAAATAAATAAATAAAATCTTTTTAAAAAGTACAGCAGTTTTGATGTGACAAAAGCAAAAAGCTTTACGTGTCATTTTGCTTTTTGAAGAAGGATTTAAGATCTTTGGCTCACAGGAATAAACAAACATGTCTTTCGGGTTCACTTGTGAAGACTCAAGGGGTGGAAGTTTAATCTTTGACAAATGCACCAGGCTTGGTATGCCCTGTTTCATGGATGGGGGCATGCTCAGTAACAGCTGGTAAGGTCCCTTCCATTTAGGCTGCAGCTGGTCTGAAGGGGATCCTTCCTTCCAAGTTTTTAATAAGACTAAATCCTGGGGAAGTAGGCTGCTCTTGAGTTTTAGGATCTGGCTCTGGGAGAACTTTATTACCATACTCTATCAAAGCCTCTGATCTTGAAATTTCTGAATCAAAGAGGATGTCAGAGGTGAGGAAAGGCCTTGCATACGGCATCTCATACGGACTAAGCTTTAAAGCAGTCTTGGGTGCTATTCTCATCCTGAGAAGGGCAATAGCCAATAGTTTAAGCCTCATTTCTGAGGTCTCTAGGTAAAGCATAGCTAGAATTTTGTAAGACTATGATTAGCCTTTTCAGCTTTACCCGGTGACTGAGGTCTCCAAGAGGCATGGAGATGGGAAGAAACTCGTAGAGCAGCAGTTACCCGTTGAGTTATTTTAGATACAAATGAAGGTCCATTGTCACTCTGGAGTGACTGTGGGAGTCCAAAGCATGGCACAGTGTCCTTAAGCAAGGCTTTCGACACCTGCTGTGTCTTCTCTGTTTGAGCTGGGAAGGCTTCTATCCATCCTACGAAAGTATCCATAAAAACTAGAGGATGTTTGTAATTATTTCTTTGGAGGCATATTAGTAAAGTCACTCTGCCAGTCTCCACCTGGATATGTTCCTCTCCTTTGTACAGGAGTCAGCAAAGGAGGTGGTCCTACATGACCAGCAGAGTTATTTTGTAAACAAAGTGGGCAAGAACGAGTTACTTCCCTTATGGCAGCACTTAGTCCCTTCCCTCCGAACACTCGAGAGTCTTCTTGCATTAAAGTTCCTCTTCCCAGATGAGTAGAGTCATGTATTTCCTGAATGATTTTACATTGAGAGGCCTTTGGGAGCATAACTGTGAGATCTAAAGTCCACCATCCACTAGCATCTTTCATATAACCTCATTGTTGGGACCATTCGATCTCAGACTCACTACAGGGAGGCCCTGCACTCATTGCTACAGCTGAGTATTAGGGCCAACTCCAGAACTTGCTGTGCGGTAGATTTTTTGCTGCCTTATCTGCTGTTGCATTTCCCTTGCTAACATGGCTCTCTTCCTTGTGATGTCCCTTACAGTGAATGGCAACCACCCCTGAAGGCTCCAGTACTGCCTGAAGTAGAGTCAATATCTCTTTTCCATATTTCATGGGGGAATTTTTTGCAGTTAGTAAGACTCTTTCTTTCCAAATTGCTGCATGTGCATGTAACACAAGGAAAGCATAGTTGGAATCTGTAATATATATTAACTTGCTGACCTTTCCCTAATTGCAGTGCTCTATTAATGCAATAAATTCAGCCTTTTAAGCTGAAGTATTGCTTGGCAATGCTTGAGCTTCTTTTACCTGGGTAAGATCCACTATGGCATAACCTGCCTTTTTTTTTTTTTTTTTTTTTTTTTTTTGTATGTATCTCAGAAATACAACATTAGGAACACAGTAATTCTTCCCACCATACCCTCCCTCCCACCCACTCTATGCCCTCTACCTCCTCCCTCTCTTGTTTAGCCCAAGAAAGAAAAAGAAAAGTGGAATTTAAAAAAACTGAGAGAACTGTTCTTCAATGGTCTAGAGAAAGGCTGTCCTATGTTATTGCTTCTCAAAGGTGATTTTACTTTTTTTTCCCCTTCCTCCTTTCCCTTCCTTCCTCCCTCTTTCCCTTTAGAAACTTAATTGTCTTTAAAGAAGAACCCAAGGATGCTACATCTTTTCTGAGCTCTTAGATATAACTATAACTTATGAGACAAAATAATGTCCTCCATTTAATACTAAAAGGAAGTGATTCTTAAGTACAAGTTTTATTATTAAGTCTCATAGTACAACTCTTTGGGGGCAGAAGTCTTGCACGGGAAGTTAGTGTATAGTGATTCTTGTTGTTTATTTAACAAATAACACTCTTAGCTCAACAAGGCCATAAGCCTTGTGGAAGTTCTCGCCTCCCTTCAGAGAAAAGTACATCCTTCTTTGGTGGCCACGTCTTTCCACTGGGGTCTCATTTGCAGGGGTCTCTAATGTAGAACATTTTTTGCCAGTGTCTTGGCTTTCCATGCCTGAAATGTTCCCTCTGGGCTTTCCAGCCAGACCCGAATGCCTTAAGGGCTGATTCTGAGATCAGAGTGCTGCTTAAAGCGATTATCATTCTATGAGTCTGCTGCATGGACTGCTTTGCATATTGTAGCCTTTACTCCTTTTTAATTCTGTTATTGTTTCCAAACACTTAGTCCTATTTATATAATCACTTTATCATTTGATCCTATCTATATGGTCACTTACCACTTAATCCTATCCATTTGATCTTTGTAACACTTAAGCTGATATTTTATTAGCCAGTTTAAGGGATTTTAGGGTCCTATGGCAAGTTCTTAAATTCCACTCTTTGAAGTAAGTCTGGAGGAAAGTATATAGGGCTCTACTACTTTATAGTTACAAACTTCATATGTTTCACAGTTACAACTTTAGGATCTTAGTAATTCTTCCCACCATACCTGCCCTCCCACCCATACTCCCACCCCACTTCCTCTTCCCCTTTTTATTCTCACTCTTATTCTTTACTAACACCTATTTTTAATTAACTTTATACATATATGTATAATCTATGTTAAGTATAAAGTTCTATGGTTCATATGAAAGAGAAAAAGGAAAATATTATAAAGGAAAAGATAAACAAAAATGTAGAATAAAAAGCTGTTCCTCAACAGTCAAGAGAGGGGCTGTTCAAAATCATTGCCTCTCAAAGTGTCAATTTCATTTCTACATGTTGCCTTTTAGGTGTTCTGTTAGTTATCACAGGTCAGGGAGAACATGTAGAATTTGTCCCTTTGGGACTGGCTTATTTCGCTAAGTATGATGTTTTCCAGTTTCAACCATTTTGTTACAAATGACCAGACTTTTTTTTTTTTTTTTACTGCAGTGTAATATTCCATGGAGTACATGTACCATAATTTCTTTTTTTAAAATTTTTTTAAATTCTTTTTTTTTTTTTTTTGACAGGCAGAGTTAGACAGTGAGAGATGAGAAAAGTCTTCCTTTGTCTGTTGGTTCACCCCCCAAGTGGCCGCTGCGGCTGGTGCGCTGTGCTGATCTGAAGCCAGGAGCCAGGTGCTTCCTCCTGGTCTCCCATGTGGTGCAGGGCCCAAGGACCTAGACCATCCTCCACTGCTTTCCTGGGCCACAGCAGAGAGCTGGCCTGGAGGAGGAGCAACCAGGACAGAATCCGGCGCCCCAACCAGGACTAGAACCCACGGTGCTGGCCCTGCAGGTGGAGAATTAGCCTAGTGAGCCGTGGTGCCGGCCCCCCATAATTTCTTTATCCAGTCTTCACTTGACAGGCAGTTGGGTTGATTCCATATCTTTGTTATTGTGAATTGAGCTGCAGTAAACATGGAGGTACAGATAGCTCTTTCATATGCTGATTTTATGTCCCTTGGGTAGATTCCCAGGAGTGGGGTAGCTGAGTCATATGTTAGGTCTGTGTTCAAACCTCTGAGGTATCTCCGCACTGTCTTCCATTAGTGGATTTACCAGTTTACATTCTCACCAATAGTGAATTAAGGTACCTTCTTCCTCACGTCCTTGCCAGCGTTTGTTGTTTATTGATTTCTGTGTGAAAGCCATTCTAATGGGGTTGAAGTAAAACCTCATTGTGGTTTTGATCTACATTTCTCTGACAGCTAGTGATCCTGAGCATTTTTTCACTTACTGTTGGCCATTTGGATTTCTTCTCTTGAAAAATACCTGTTTAAGTCCCTGTGTCCATTTCCTAACCAGATTGTTTTGTTGTTGTTTGGTTTCTTGATCTCTTTATATATTCTGGTTATTAATCCTTTATCAGTTGCATAGTTTGCAAATAATTTCTCTGATTCTGTCAGTTGTGTCCTCACTTTGCTGATTGTTTCTTTTGCAGTGCAGAAGCTTCTCAATTTGATGTAATCCTATTTGTCAATTATGGCTTTGATTACCTGTGCCTCTGTGCCTTTTCAAGAACTCTGTCTATGCCAGTGTCTTGTAGGGTTTCTCCAATGTTCTCTAATAATTTGATGGTGTCAGGTCATAGATTTAGGTCTTTAGTCCATTTTGAGTGGATTTTGTGTAAGGTAAAGGTCTCGCTTTATGCTTCTGCATGTGGCAATCCAGTTTTCCCAGCACATTTGTTGAAGAGACTGTCCTTGCTCCAGGGGTTGATTTTAGCTCCTTTGTTAAGATAAGTTAGTTGCATGTGCTTAGACTGATTTTAGGTGTTTCTATTCTGTTCCATTGGTCTATCCTGGTACCAGTACCAGGCTGTTTTGATTATAACTACATTGAATCTGTAAATTACTTTCAACAGTAAGGACATTTTGATGATGTTGATTCTTCCAATCCATGAACATGGAAGATTTTTCCATTTTTTAGTACCTTCTTCTATTTCTTTCTATAATGTTTTATGATTCTCATTGTAGAGATCTTTGACATCCTTGGTTAAATTTATTCCAAGGTATTTGATTTTTTGGTAGCTATTATGAATGCAATTGATCTTAGAAGCTCAGTCTCAGCTTTGGCATTGCTTTCCCAGCCCATAGCAGAGAGCTGGATTGGAAGTGGGGAAGCTGGGACATGGGATGCCGGCACTGCAGGCAGTGGCTTTATCTGCTATTCCACAGCACCAGCCTCTCTTCAATTTGTTAATGTGCTGTATCACATTGATTGATTTGCAAACGTTGAACTATCCCTGCATACCAGGGATAAATCTCACTTGGTCCATGTGAATGATCTTTCTGATGTGTTGTTGGATTCAGTTGACTCATGTTTTGTTGAGGATTTTTGAGTCAATGTTCATCAGAGAGATTGGTCTATAGTTCTCTGTCTCTTTCTTATCTTTCAGGTTTAGGAATTAAGGTGATGCCGGCTTCATAGAAAGAATTTTGGAGGATTTCCTCCCTTTTGCCTGATTTGAATAGCTTGAGAACAATTGGAGTTAGTTGTTTAAAAGTTTGGTAGAGTTCAGCAGTGAAGCCATCTGCTCCTGGGCTTTTCTTTGTTGGGAGGGTCTTCTTTACTGATTTGAGTTCTGTCTTGGTTATTGTCTGTTTAGGTTTTCTGTCTTCATTGCTTAATTTAGGTAGGTTGTATGTGTCCAGGAAACTATCCATTTCTTCTAGGCTTTCCGTTTTGTTGGCTTATGCTCGTTGTAGTAATTTCTGATGATTCTTTTTATTTCTGTGGTGTCTGTTGTTTCCTTTTTCATCTCTGATTTTATTGATTTGGGTCTTTTCCTCCTTTTTTCAGTTAGTTGGGTCAGTGGTGTATCAATTTTGTTTTGTTTTTTGTTTTTTTTTTTTAAAACCAGCTCTTCATTTTGCTAATCTCTTGTATTATTTTATTGATTTCAATTCTGTTGATTTCTTCTCTAATTTTAATTATTTCTTTTATCCTACTAGTTTTGGGTTTGGTTTGCTGTTGTTTTCCTAGGTCCTTGAGATGCATTGGTAGCTCGTTTATTCAGTGCTTCGGAAAAGAGGGCAGTCTCTCCTCCAGTGGCCACTCTTTATGCATTGGGGCGTTCCTTTTGGGAAGCTCTTGGAAGAGGACACTCTTTTTGCCAGTGGCTTGTCTATCCACATCTGAAACACCTTTCTGCCCTGGCAGGAGTCTCCCCAGGCTGACCCCAGGGTTGTTGCCAAGTGGGCAGACATCACAAGGACTTCCATCCTTACCAGAAGATGGACAGCAGACAATAGACTCCACCCCCAAGATGGCAGCTGTGGCCAGTCGCATGCATCATATCTGATTAATGGAGTGATTTTGGCTTTTTTTTTTTTTTTCAGCTTTACACTGGTTCTCTTCGCCTCCTAGGAGTTGGTATCCCAGGCATGGCAGGCCTTCTGAGATGTCATCAGACCAGGCAGTGTTTTCTTTATATTTTTTGTTTTGGATGGTACTTTTGTTTGTTTGTTTTAATTTTAATTCATGCAATTGGATTCCTTGATTCCCCAAGTGTCTGCGACAGCCACGGCTGGGCCAGTAGCTCAATCCAAACCTCCTCCTGGGTAGCAGTACCTAAGCTGTCACCTGCCGCCTCCAAGGGTATGCATCATCAGGAAGCTAGGATCACAAGGAGAGCCAGGCTTGAACCCAGGCACTCTGACATGGGATACGAATGCTCCAAGCAGTACTTAAGCCCCTGCACCAAACTTTTTTTTTTCCGTTTTTAATAAAACGGAAAGATTTTCAGTTGACATATATTTTCATTACCTTGGTTTTTTACATTCTTAAGAATCTGGCTTTTTTATACTTTCACAAACACTCCAGTTGTGAGAGGCTTGTATCTGTCTTTGATCATTTTTTGCGATGTGTCTGATTCTAGGAACATCAACAGGGAGACCACAGTAAAGTTTGTGCACACCTCCGTCCACGGCGTGGGTCACGCCTTCGTGCAGTCGGCTTTCAAGGCTTTTGACCTTGTGCCCCCTGAGGCTGTTCCGGAGCAGAAAGATCCTGATCCTGAGTTTCCCACCGTGAAATACCCAAATCCTGAAGAGGGTCAAGGGGTCTTGGTAACAGGATTTTTTTGAACTATAAAATCCACCTTTTATATTCAAAATGATTACTGTCAAGTAAAATACGTTTTTATATATCCATTATGTTGCCGGAAAACTAACTTTGTCATTGGAAACATGTATTTGTTAGTCCTTGATTTCAAGTTAGTGTAGCATCAAGATATGAGAGCTGAAATCTAAATGGTTTCTTCGTTGAATTTAATTTCATTAAAATTTAATTTACTGTCCTTCTTTATTGCCAGAAAGAAAGAGTAATTGAAGGGAATTTTATTGTATTATGGTGGTTATTCCTTAATTGTCATTTCCCTAATAAGAAGTGTTTAAATGGTGGCTAAAGTAATACTGATATGCAAAGAATTAGTTTATTTTAGTTTGTTGATGAGGCTGAAATACTTGTCTGGCCGCACACGTGCTGTCACTGCTGGGCAGGTTCCGTGGGCGAGCACGGGCCACACACGGCGCTCCCATTCCCTGACTTCTAGCTGAGAAAGAGCATCTGAGCAATCAGAGCAGCCGCACCTGCTCCAGGAATAAAATTCAGCCTTCAGCCTAAAAACTAGTTAAGAACTGAATTAAAAAAAGAGATTTATTTATCAATTTATTTGAAAGGCAGAATGACAGAGGTGACAGAGACAGAGACACGAAGCGGGGTGGGGGGATAGAGATCGATCCTCTACTTCCTGGTTCATTCCTGAATGGCCACAAGAGCCAGATCTGGGGTAGGAGCCAGGATCTCCAGTCAGGTCTCCCATGTAGGTGACCAGGGCCAAAGTACTTGGGCCACCATCAGCTGACTTCCTAGACACATTTGCAGGAAACTGGAATGGAGGCAGAGTAGCTGGGACTCGAACCCACCCTCTGATATGGGATGCCGTTGTCACAAGCTGCAGCTTAACCTGCTGTTCCATAGGGAGATTACAATTGAAAATTGATCTTGATGAAGAATGGGATGGGAGAGGGAGTAGGAGATGGGAGGGTTGTGGGTGGGAGGGAGGTTATGGGGGAAAAAAGCCGCTATAATCCAAAAGTTGTACTTTGGAAATTTATATTTATTAAAATAAAAGTTAAAAAAAATAAAATAAATAAGAAAAAAAATTACACTACTCAGTCCATGATTTCAGTAATCTTTTATTTCATTCTCTTTTACAGACTTTATCCTTTGCTTTGGCTGACAAAACCAAGGCCAAAATCGTTTTAGCAAATGACCCAGATGCTGACAGACTGGCTGTGGCGGAGAAGCAAGACAGGTAACCTTAATTGTGACGGTGCATAGGAGAGAAAATATCGAGCTGACATCTTCAGCTGTAACATACTCCTGGGACACAGCACCCATATGGAAACATTTCCCATTTGTTTTGTGACCGATCATCCCACACAACCCCCTGTGGAGTGCTGTAGCAGAGCAAGATGCTGGAGAGTGGTTATCACGTGACTGGCAAGCGTAATACACAGTAAATCCACCCAGCATGTATTTGGAGTTGAAATTTCTATGTGTGCCCCTCCCTCGTTTCATAATTATTACAAATAATGTTCCCATGGCTAATGAGAGCAAAGTGCTTTGCACAGTGCTGGCTTTGCAGTTCGTTGTTGACTGATGGGTTTGATAAGGAGCTGGATCTTCAAGACAATGTTGAATTTAGGTTAAACTGACCAAGAGGAATACCTTTGGGGTATTGGTTCAATGTTTAAGACAAATTTGACCATAGAGTTTGTATAAAGGAGTAGTAAGGAAGTGGGAAAGAAAGTTGAAAACAGGCAGAGCCTGAGCCATTTGGGATGTCCAAGATGTCCAAGAGCACAGGTGATACTGTGGGGGCAGTGAAGTCCTACTGAAAGGCCAGGGTTTTAGATTATGATAAAACAGTTTGGCTTCTGTGTCAGCTTTTACAGAGTTAAGGTGGTCAGTGCTGCGATGCGGAGTTTACTTCTAGGCCCCTGGACTACAAAGAGGAACACACTTCATACATCTGTTCTCCGTTGTTCTGACAGTTTTAGGACTAAGCTTGATCTCAAAGAATGCTGAGCTGTCACTGTCTCAGAATTGGCAATACTGCCCAGACCCAAAACTGAAATGGGGGCAACCTGGGAACGTATTTCTGTTGATGTTTAAAGCCAATATTTGACATACTTGGTTTATGTGATCTCCAAAGACAGGATGTTTGTCTGGACACGCTGGCTGGTACACGGTAGCTACCTGAACATTTGAGAGGCCGCCCTTACACTTCTGGTCAGCGATTTGCACATGCTGAATAGCAAGAACATGCTCACAGAAACCACCTGGAGCCTTGTTTGCATCATCATCCTGTGCCAGTGCTTCTTAAAATCCCTGCGATGAATAGGTGTTTTTTTTCTTTCAGTGGTGAATGGAGAGTGTTTTCAGGCAATGAGCTGGGGGCCCTCCTGGGCTGGTGGCTGTTTACTTCTTGGAAAGAGAAGAAGCAAGATCACAGTGCCCTCAAAGACACGTACATGCTGTCCAGCACCGTGTCCTCCAAAATCCTGAGGGCCATTGCCTTGAAGGAGGGTTTTCATTTCGAGGTAAGGTATCCGAGCGTGCTCGTTTGTCTTCCTTCCCTTTGCTCTGTGGAAGGGCTGAGACCTGTCTTTTCTTTCACATGCTCTCTTTAGGAAACACTCACTGGCTTTAAGTGGATGGGAAACAGAGCCAAGCAGCTAGCAGACCAGGGGAAAACTGTGTTATTTGCATTTGAAGAAGCTATCGGTAAGAAGCAAAAATGAAGATCATAGAATCGATTAATATAGAGAATGTAAGTAGACTTGGAAAAGCCTTAGATTCAGGTGCAGAAGATCAGGAGTGAAACAGAAACACGTGGGTTACTTTGGTTCTCCATGCTTGGGTGCAGTATTGAATTGTCCTATTCCAAAACTGGTGTCTGGAAATTTTCCAGCAAAGAGGAGTATCTTGCAAATGATCAGGCCATCCGCTAATGACTAAAGACAGTGGCATTCTGCACGTGGCCTCTGGCAGCTTGAGAATCCACGTACTTTGGGAGCTGTGATGTTTCTTCAACTGTGGTGTTTGCGCTTCAGACCCGCCTCCACACGTGCTAGTAGGACCTGTGCTGAGGTCTGTCCAGGAGGAAGCAGAAGGCAAGGTTGTGCAGCTCTCATGAAGCAGAGGTCGCCCAAAAGGCTGACCCAAGTCCAGCCAGAAGGGTGCCTATCCTGAACCGTTGGTCACAAATGAGCAGAAAGGAGAACTAGCTATAAAAATCTGAAATTCACACATTTGAATCCAAATATTTTAGGTGTTAATTTTGCAAAACTATTACACATTAAGTTATTTACATACATTTGTATATTTCCTCAATGAAGTGAATGTGATGATTAGATTGTTTTACAAATAAAACTTGCGGATGGATTTGTAATTGGAAATCATACAAAACAAAATATGAACTAGCTTACAAACATCAATGTAAGATGTTTTAGCAAACCTATCTGTGTTGTATTCATTAAGCAACATAAATATTTTAAAGAGATTTATAAATTACACATGTAACTTAGATAAACATCTATATAATTCTGTTTTACAAAAGTTGAATATTATTATGCTACTTCCTATGAAAAATGCACAGCCATCTTTCTTTTAATGGAGCAAATGAGGCGAAATCGCTCAACGTTCGCTCTTTTGTTGTCAGATTTCCTGTACTCATCTTCCATTTTTATTTAGAATTTTTTCCCTGTGTTTTTTATCAGATATTAATTGCAAATCCATTATTCAGTGACTGTGAAAGAAATGGGTGACAGTGAACTTAGCTTATGGTAGCTTGTGTAGGTCTAGTTAAGTAACCACAGAAAGTGTCTAGACCAGGGATCTAGTCAGGTGACCACCAAGAATGATTGGGACTCAAAGATGAAAGAGCTGTTTGTTGACTGGAACCATGAGAAACAGTTTCATGTGGGCTGGAGGGACTTGCAGAGAATCTAGAGAACACAGGGGAAACAGTCTCCTCACAGGTGATTCAACAAGTACTTCTTGAAGGCCTCCTTCGTGTTAGGCACTGAGCTAAATAGAAAACATGCCAGTATTCAAAACTGTACCACCTGTACTGGGACATAGCGGGGATGTGGCAAAGGAACCCATCCTAAGGATGTCTGTGTGGCATTGTTTCTGCAGGATACATGTGCTGCCCTTTTGTTCTGGACAAGGATGGAGTCAGTGCCGCTGTCATAAGCGCAGAGCTGGCCAGCTTTCTAGCAACCAAGAATTTGTCTTTGTCTCAGCAGCTAAAAGCCATCTATGTGGAGTAAGTTTGTGTTGACTGATTGAAGTCATGTTTTTAATGTTTGCTCATGTTCTCGTGCGTGTGATACTAGTCTTTCTAATGTTCTTACTTTGGTGGTGAATCTATTTCTCATTAAAATGAAGAGATCATCATTTGCTTTTGATACTGAACCACATATTAATAATTGCCACTCACAGTGACATTAATTCTTAACATTAAGACTCTTACTTGTAGAAATGGCTGTTTGAAAAATGTGATTTTTAATGTGCATTGTCACAAAAGATGAATTGCATTGATAACACATCGGTTCAGTCTTTGGAGCAAGTACTCAGCTCTGCCTCAGTCGCACTAAGGCAGCCAGGCACATCACAGAAAGTTACAGGTTTGATGTGGCTGTGTTCTAATGAAACTTTGACTTGCAGACCTGGACACCCATTTGACAGCCATTTGTCAATCCCTGGGGTAGATTGTTGGACCTTTTTTTTAATGCTGAGGTATTTCTTTAAAATAATAAATAGTTATTTGTTTCATTGATTTTTTTGTTATGTTGGTTGATACATGTCCTATGTATACACTACAGAATTATTTGTCCTTCATTTTACATGAATTTGTATTTTTTGATAGGTATGGCTACCATATTACAAAAGCTTCATATTTTATCTGCCATGATCCAGGCACCATTAAAAAATTATTTGAAAACCTTAGAAACTATGATGGGAAGAATAATTATCCAAAAACTTGTGGCAAATTTGAAATTTCTGCCATTAGGGACCTTACGACTGGCTATGATGATAGCCAATCTGATAAAAAAGCTGTAAGTAATGTTCACTTTCTCAACTAAAATCTTTTCTATTTACCATTGCAAATAATTTGAATAGGTTAACATTTAATCTTAGAAGTACTGGATGCTGATTTTAGGCATAATTATAATGAGATATAAAATACATGAAAAATTAAAAACCATGGACTAGCAGGTAAAAGGATCTCCCTTGTCCTCTGAGCTGATACTGTCGCTTGACACATAGGGGAGGCAAACCTCGGAAGCGTGGGGCCTGTCTGTGTCACACATGAGGCTGGTGATGCTCTGGGGAGAACCTGGCTGACGTGAATGGTGTCAGAGTTCTACAGAGGGCTGGTGGAAACACCAAGGAAACACAGTGCCTGAGCCAAGCTGGAGTTTCGGATGGAGTGGGTCTGGGGTGGGGGCTGAGCACTGGTGTTGCTGTGCCTAGGTGACTGTTCACCCTTTGAGAACCACTCTTTACTTTCTAGCTGGTTGTACCCGGCTCTCTGTACATAAGGGAGCTGTTAGGTATAAAGTGTGGGTGTGCGTTCATCACGCATCATGGATCCCCCATGGCAGTCAAAAGAAGACCCAGGGGCTGGCATTTGATGTAGCCATTAAGCCATGGGTTGGGCACCTGCATCCCATATCCAGGACCTGGGTTTGAGTCCCAGCTCTGTTCCTGATCTTTAGCTTCCTACTAATGTAGACCCTGGGAGACAGCAGGTGATGGCTCAAGTAACTGAATCCCTGCCATCCATGCAGGAGACCCTGTTGGAGTTCTGGACTCCTTGCTTTGGCCTGGCTTCTTGTATGGGCATTTGGGAACTAAACCAGTGGATGGGAGTTCTTGGTCTGTATCTCTGTCTTTGTCTTTCTCTGTCTCCACCTTTCAAATCAATACATCAGTAAGTTAAACTTGAAAGAAGAAGAACTGAGGGTAGCAGAAGAGTGTTTCTGACCAGGCAGTGGGTAGAGGCGGAACCTCCCCAAGAGAGGTTAGACCTGCTCGGTGATGTTCACCACTTTTGATTTTTTATTTTCATCTGCACATGGTATATTTTGACACATAAATAGTATTATGGGGGCTAGGGTGAAGCAAGTGCCCACACCCACTGCAGCTGGTTGCACCTGTTTCTCAGAGTGTTTATTTACCTGCTAGCTTCTAAATGATGTGTCCACATTGACCTTCCCTGTGTTAGAGTTCTTTCACTTATTGTCATGGAAATAAGAATTTGGATCTTAACACCTACACCCAGTATTCTCCCCACCCCTCAACCCCCTCCCCATCCTCACAACACCTGCATACCACAGCTTTTAGCTCAATAAGATTCTGAGCTTTTATTCTTATGACTAGTAAGTATTGTGGGCTGCTTAGCTAGGTAGTATATTTTAATTAGGTTTACCTATTTGTATAAGGAATCATATTTCTTGTAATTAATGATTGCTTTGTTCTTTTGGTTGGATTTTTTTTAAGTTTATTTATTTATTTATTTAAAAGGCAGAATGTCAGAGAGAGAGTGAGAGAGAGAGTTCTTCCATTCACTGGTTCATTCCTCAAATGTCCATAAGAGCCAGGGCTGGGCCAGGCCAAAACCAGAAGCTAGGAACTCCATCCTGGTCTCTCTTATGAGTGGAAGGACCCAAGCACATGGGTTATCATCCACTGCTTTCCCAGGTGCATTAGCAGGAAACCAGATCAGAAGCAGCACAGTGGGGACTTGAACCAGCACTCCAACATGGGATGTTGTCATTGCAAGCAGCGCACTAGTGTGCTACACCTCGATGCCAGCCCCGGCCTGGAGTTTTATGTAACTGTCACCACCTCTCCCCAGATCTGTCAAATACCTCTCAGTAGAGTTCTCCAGGTGGTCCAAGGATTCAGCCGTTCTGTCGGCTCCACTTGTTCCCAGCGGCCTCCTTTCTGGCACCTCTTCCAGGCAGGAGCAGCTGCTGTTTGGTTTGGGTGCACAGTTGTCGTCCTGGGCAGGCTGTTGCCAGGGTCCAAGCCCTCGCGTCTGACCTCATGACTTCCTCTCTCTATATTTACTTTCCTAGATCCCATCCTCTCGTCAGTTTCCGAGAAAGTGAATAGGAGGTAAAGTCTGGGAGGAAAAATGTTGGAATCTGGTCTTTATCGGACTCGTTATGTGCCCATGGTTCTGAAAGCCTTGCTGTGTGTTGGTGGAGCTTCCACCTGCTGCGCTGAGCCTCCAGTCAGTCACTCAGTGCACAGCTGAAGCCCAGCTGCCCTACTTAGCCGTCTCCATGCAACTTGTTTCTTTTCACTCTTGAGATTTTAGGACATTTTTCTGTAAACTTCAGGTTCTAAAATTGTAGTGTTATGTATTAGTATGGGTCTGTTTTTATTTGGTTTTCTGGGGTCTTTTTTTTTTTTTTTTGAGGTTCTGAGTATGTTTTTGTGCGTTGGGGAAGGGCGCTGGTTAGTTATTTTTGTAAATCACCTGCCCTCTGTCTTCTGTCCTCCTGTCTTGAGGAGCTCTTAGAGGCTCCTCTGTAGCCTGTTGACCTGTTGTCCTTGCCTTTCTTCTCTGTCCTCCGTCTCAGTCTTCCTTTTCTACATTCGGGGAGATTTCCACAACGTTGACTTCCAGGGCTTCTATTGAACGTGTTTCAGCTCTTTCTTGTAAATGGCAGGCTCTTCTTGTTTTATACATAGCACAGCTTCTCTCTCCAAGGATATTAGTGATAGTTTAAAAAAATACATCTTCTTTTTCCTCCTGTATGTATTTCTTCCAAGTTCTTTTTTTTTTTTTTTTTCCTATTTGTTTTGGATTTTGTTTCTTATCCAATGTCTTTCCCTGGAAGTCTACTGATCCTTAACTACCCTTTAGGTACCTAAAAGTTCATTGAGGGTGCAGGCTTTTAGCCTAACAGTTAGGGTATCAGTTAAGACACCCATGTGCCACACTGGAGAGCCTGATTTGAAACCCAGGTCTGGCTCCTAACTTCAGCTTCCTGCTAACGCAGACCTGGAAGGCAGCAGTAATCGCTCATATGATTGAGTTTCTGCCACTCTAGTGGGAGACCAGGATTGAATTCTGAGCTTGCAGCTTTGGTCCCAGAAGGGGGCCATTGTGGGCATGGGAATGAGTCAGTGAATGAAAGTGTGTGTGTGTGTGTGTGTGTGTGTGCCTCCTAAATAAATTAACTTTAAAAAGGATTGTTCCTAAAAGTTGATTGGAAGCTGTGTAGATACGTGCGGGTCAAATGCCATACTTCCAGGGATATTGAGTAGTGTATCAGTCAGTTTTCCACAACTGTATTGAAATACCTTTTTAAGGGAAAGAGTTGTTCAGCTCACTGTCCAAAGCATGGCACAGACTCTGGTGCAGGCCCCCCAGCTGCGTCCCATCATAGCACATGGCCTTGTGGTAGGAGCTTGTTCGAGAGAGATTGCGTGGTGAGACAGGAAGCTGGAGAGCAATCCAGGGGTCAGACTCTCCCTTTTATAAGCAGCCTCTTGCAAGGACTGACCAGGGTCCCACAGGAGTACATCAGTTTTTCCAAAGGCAGTGACTTAATGACTCCCACCTGTTAAGGATCTACCACCTCCCAGCACCCCTGTGCTAAGGACCAGGCTTTCATTATATGTGCCCTGGGGGACAAAGCACATCCAAACCACAGCAGTTACAAGTCAGCATTTTTATGGGGGACCCCTATCTTGGGCTCTTTAGCTTCTCAAGTGAAGCCTAAACTGGTTTGTCTGGGGGCTGTAAGTTCAGACACTTCAGCCCTGAAAACACGGCAGGAGCAGAGCCAAGGCTCTCAGCCCCGGGGCTGTCGTCTGATCTGCCTTTTCATAATCCCCTACCTTCCATGGAGCCTGGTGCTCCCAACTCTTGAACCTTTCTGGTTCCGTCTCCAGAGGAAGGATGGTCCAAGTCCTTGGGCCCTGCATTCACATGGGAGACCCGGAAGAAGCTCCTGGCTTCTGGCTTCAAATCGTCCCAGCTTTGGCCGTTGTGGCCATCTGGGGAGTGAACCAGCGGACGGAAGATCTCTCTGTCTCTGTCTCTCTCTATCTGCCTCTTTCTCTGTAACTCTGCCTTTCAAATAAAATAAATCAATCGTTAAAGGAAAAAATAGTCTTCCTGTAATTTTAGTGGGGCAAATACATCTTCCAGAAGCTTTATCTGAAAAAAAAAAAAAAAGGACAAATGAATCAACTCCATAGGCACTTTTTGGGGGCAGAGTTTCCCTTAGCAACAATGAAATGTGATCTCATTTGTGTGTGGTTAGTACAATATTAATCCATTTAAATTAATTTCTTATGAAATGTGTTTTAATCAAATAAAACTTTGGTAATTATAATAAAACTAGGGAGGTAAAAAGCTAATATATAAAGTTACTTCTTTTTAATTCCTTTTTTAAAAGATTTATTTATTTGAAAGGCAAAGTGACGAGAGAGAGAGAAGACAGAGAGAGAAATCTTCCATTTGTTGGTTCACTCGCCAAATGGCCGCAGCAGATTTGGGCCAGGCCAAAGTCAAGAGCCAGGAACTCCATCCTGGTCTGTCACATGGGTGGCAGGGACCTAAGTACTTGGGCCAGCTTCACCTTCTCAGGTACATTAACAGGAAGCTGGATGGAAGCAGAGCAGCCAGGACTCAAACAAGCACTCAATATGGGATGCTGGCATTGCAGGTAGCAGCTTCTCTATCCCACTGCACACAGTGCTGGCCCTGAGGTTGCTTAATTTTCATAAATTATTAGCATTTAGTGTCTCATTCCCATGGAGTACACTTTCTGCTTTGTTTCGCTTCTTTTTAACCAATATTTGGGGCACTTATTTTCTTATCAGGGAAAAATTAGGCCAGAACAATTTACAATTTACATTACAATTTAAAATTATAGTATATGGGATGGGGTGTGGCACAGCCATTAAGACAGGACAGGATGCTCCTGTCTCATATCAGGGATTGAGAGCGATTGGATTTGAGTCCCGTCTCTGGCTCCTGACTGCAGCTTCCTGATGGCTCAAGTAGTTAGGTCCTTACTGCCCACGTGAGAGACCGGATTTGGTTCCTGGCTTTGGGGGATGAACCAGCAGATGGGAGTCTCGCTCTTTCTCATCTCTCTTTCAGGAGTAGAAAATTTTAAAAGTGAAATCACAATGTGTATCATCTATTCTTAGGTCCTTCCGACCAGCAAAAGCAGCCAAATGATCACCTTTACCTTTGCTAATGGAGGCGTGGCCACCATGAGGACCAGCGGGACAGAACCCAAAATCAAGTACTACGCAGAGCTGTGCGCCCCTCCTGGAAACAGGTATGGTGTGCAAGGCAGCTGCTGTGACATTTGCTTCTCTGGGCTCTCTAGTTGGCTCAGTAAAATGCTCCAGCGTGCCAGGGCGTTCCAGCATGCGAGGGTGCCATGTAGTTAGAAGTGCTGTCCCTGGGCCTGTGGCAGATGCGGTGAGAGTGGGTGCTTCTCACCTCCCTCCCTCCTAACGTTCTTTGTATGGGAAAATTGCCTTCCTAGTTCCAGTAATAGTGATAGCGCTTATGTTTTCTAAGTACTTTTTGTTGGTGTTCAGCACCAGTGAATTTTTCTCTTTCTCTCCTGCATAAAGGGGCAGGCATTTAAGCTATCACCGAACACACTAGGTGAGACACCCACCTCCCGTGTTGTTACCTGCCTCTGGCTGTTAATTCCACTTGCCTGTTAACATGCACTCTGGGAGGCAGCAGGTGGTAGGTCAAGTACTTGGGTCTCTGCCACCCATGTGGGAGACCTAGAGCTCTCCACTACCTGCATCAGCCTTGCCCAGCCATAGGCATGTTAGGGAGTGAACCAGCAAATGGGAAGTATATGTGTCTCTATGTCTCATTCTCTGTCTCTCTCTCTCTCTCCATATATGTTTGTCTTTCACTTTCTGCTTCTGAAATAATGTTTTGAAAAAAGAAAATCCAGGGGCTGGTGCTGTGGTGCAATAGATTAAGCCTCTGCCTGCAGCCTCGGCATCCCATATGGGTGCCAGTTCATGT
Source organism: Oryctolagus cuniculus (assembly GCF_051225735.1). Lineage (NCBI taxonomy): Eukaryota > Metazoa > Chordata > Mammalia > Lagomorpha > Leporidae > Oryctolagus > Oryctolagus cuniculus. The sequence continues at coordinate 32,055,962 of NC_142868.1, forward strand.
CCCAGCTGCTCCTCTTCCAATCCAGCTCCTTGCTATTGCCTGGGAAAACAGCAAAAGATGGCCCAAGTGCTTGGGCCCCTGCACCCACTTGGGAGACCTGGAGGAAGCTCCTGGCTCCGAATTTCAGATCAGTTCAGCTCTGACCATTTTATCCATTTGGGGATTGGAGCAGTGGATGGAGGACCTCTTTCACTGCCTCTCCCTCTCTCTGTAACTCTGCCTTTCAAATAAATAAATAAATCTCTTAAAAAAAATCCATTCCACATGACTTCAGCAAATATCTTTGAGTACCAGCACAGCTCTGAGCTGGATCTCAGGGAGGAGAAAGAATCACATCAGAAATAGGCCCTGCCTGCAGGAGCTGATGGGCTGGTGGCCTCTGGGTCATGTTTCTGTGGCTTTGGCAAAGAGTTTGAGTTGGTCACCCTCCAACAACCATACCCTTTTGAACTATAACAGCCTTAGTGCATGTCCTTAGCATGCATAAATGTGATATTGCAAACCTGTCTGATACACAGCCCTAATCAGAATACAGTTAAGGATCAGGAAAAAAAAATTCTTTAAGGTGAATTAAGTTCAGTGCTCTCCAGTAGAAAAAAGTGTGAAATTTTCTGCTAGTCACATTTTAAAACAGAAGAAAGAGCTGAAACAATTTTTAATAATCTATTTTATTTGACTTAGACTATGCAAAAAATTATCATTAAAATATATGGTGCATGTAAAATTTCTTAATGAAATATTTTGCATTCTTTTGTTTCTAAGGGAAGAAACTTCTTCAAAGTCTTTAGTATCTACTCCAGAATGTACTCTTTTAAAAATATATTTATTTATTTGTTTATTTGAGAGGTAGAGTTACAGACAGGGAGAGGCAGAGGCAGAGAGAGGTCTTCCATCCGCTGGTTCACTCCCCAAATGGCCTCAATGGCTGGAGATTGGCCAATCTAAAGCCAAAAACCAGGAGCTTCCTCCAGGACTCCCACGTGGGTGCAGAGACCCAAGCACTTGGGCCATCTTCTGCTGCTTCCCTAGGCCATAACAGAGAGCTGGATTGATAGAGGAGCAGCCAGGACATGAACCGGCACCCATATGGGATGTAGGCTTAGCCTACTAAGGGGGCCATAGCACCAACCCCTCCAGAATATGTCTCAATTTGAATGGTAAATTTATATTGGATATACCTGATCTGTATTTAGGTTTCATAAAGTTTACAGTAGAAAAAGTAGATTTTGATATTCAAATTGTTCCAAACATACTGCAGTTTTCCAAGAAATGAATTAAGTATTTTTTATTTGAATTCCCATTAACTTGACTTAAACAAAATTAAAAATTCATTTCCTTGGATGCACCAGCCATATTTTCAGGTACTCAGTAGCCACATGTGGCCATGTGGCTCATGGCTGTGGTAGCTGCCAGCACCAGTATAGGCAATTGCCACAACATATCCAGACCAAAGCCTTGCTCATAGAAGGGTTTTCACACTTTGTGAATAACATTTGCATTATGAATACATGGGATTGGAAGCAGAAGAACATTTCTGAGCGTCTTGTTAGGGGAATGAACCAACAGGTAGAAGATCAATATTCCTCCCTCCCAATCTGCTTTCAAATAAATAAAGCTTTAAAAAATATGTGTTAATAGTGTGTTTATATCATGGATTTCATGTATTCATAGAATTCTACCATCACTTAGAATGGAAAATCCTTTTCAAGGGTAAGCCTGCTTTTCAGAAATATTTCTGTTGGGAGAGATGTCTTTAGTTTTGTCGAACTCTTTATTTGGGAAAATTTCAAACCTGCAGGTATACTGAAATAATAGTGCAGTGAATATCCATGTACCTTTCACCTACATCAGCAATCAGCAAGTGTTTTCTGTAAAGAACGAGGTAGTAAGTATCTTACTAAGTGTTGCAGGCCATGTGCTTTCTGGTTGTAGTGTGAAAGTATCTCAAGTTACTAGATATGATTGTATCAAGGCAGGGTTCCCTCCCACCAAGAAACAAACCGGAAGAATGTGTTTGGAGAAAAGTTGGTTGCAAGGAATTGGCTTGTGCCCTAGGGGGCAGGATGGAGGGAGGGGCTGGCTAAGTGAGTCTGGAATCCCAAGGGCAGGCTGGACTTTCTCAGGCATGGGTGGAAGTTGCCAGAAACCCATGGAATTATTCTTCAGGAAAACCTTAATGCCTTGCAAATACAGTCTGGCCTATCTGGATTGCCTATTATAAAGTCTACTGATTATACACATTTTTCACATCTCCAAAAATAGCTTCATAGCAGCACCAGGGTTAGCATTTGAATACCTGAGGACCAGGACTTAGCCAAAGAGACACACATTCAGGCTTGCCAGAGGGTTTCCAAAACAGCCCATTTTCTCGGGATCCAGGAGGAAGTTGAGATCCCTGAATTAAAATTAGTTGCTGTTTATTTAGTGTAAGTGGTTTTTCCTGATGAATGCAGAAAAACAACTGCCTAATTATATTTGATACTTGCTCTGCATTTCCATAAAAAGATCTGCCTAGGCTCAGACATTTCAGAAACAAGAATTCCTAACCTTGGTTTGTGGGATGCAGCCTGGTGTTTTTTAAAAAATTAAATGAAATGTTCTCAAACTTTATTTTTAAAAAATGAACCTCTAACAACTAGGATGGGGACTAGTAAGACAAAAACTTTGGTTTTAGGAGTTCTTGCCCCACAGAACGTTAGTAGTACTGATTTTGTTCTGCACGTAAGAAACTCAATGCCAGCAACATTAAGTCAATGTGTAAATGAATCATTATGTGTATGCCATGGTTAAAAACTGGACTCAATTAATAAGTAAGTAAATAATTAGCATATTCACAGGGTTTTAGTTTCAGGTATACTTTTCTTTAAAAAATGTGCTTTCTTTTTTCTTCAGTGCACACTCGTGGAAAAGGGACAAAGAGTATAATTCATATGTCTTTATGAAGCATGATTATTTTACATATTTCCAATAAGAATAAAATAATTATAGCAAAAGCTGCACTTTTTGAGGTCTTTGAGCCTGGTTCTGGGCTAATTACTTTATAGAAAGTATCTTGACCCTCTTGAGAAGGTAAAGTCTCTATCTCAGTTTTCAGGCAAGGAATCTGGGCCTTGGAGAAGCTTAGCCATTTGCTCAAGGGCTCATAGTAAATAGAAGAGGCGAAATCAGTGTCTGATTTCTTTGTACTGTTTAGCTATTCCATTGTAAAAAATGATCTTAACTAATGACAGAGACGGCGTTTCCATAAAAATAAGCTTGGCATATATTAAAGATGATTGAGTATGACGGCTCTAAATTCAGCTTTTCAGTTTTAAATACTTAAAGTAGCTCACACAGGTTGCTGGAAATTCAGTTTTATCTATTATTAACCTTCTAATTGTTTTCATGCAAATGAATGTTTCCCACATCCTTGAAAAGGTTAATTTTCTTAGAGGAATCTATATCCCTAAATTTGTCCTTTTTTTAAAAAAAAACTAAAGGTACAAAGTTTTATCAACTACTTTGTATCATATACTAATATAATCATTTTAAATCTCCTTTAATTTAAATTTTATTTTATTTATTTGAAAGACAGAGTTACAGAGGTAGAGACAGAGAGAGGTCTTCCATCTGCTGGTTCACTCCCCAGATAGCCACAACAGCCAGAGCTGAGCTGATCTGAAACAAGGAGCTAGGAGCTTGTTCCAGGTCTCCCACATGGGCACAGGGGCCCAAAGACTTGGGTCATTCTCCGCTGCTTTCTAAGGTGCATTAGCAGGGAGCTGGAACAGAAGTGAAGCAGCTGGGACTTGAACCAGTGCCCAAATGAGATGCCGTCACTGCAGGCCAGGCTTTAACCCATTGTGCCACAGCACCGGCCCCTTCTCTCTTTTTTTTTTTTTTTTTTTTTGACAGGCAGAGTTAGACAGAGAGAGACAGAGAGAAAGGTCTTCCTTCCGTTGATTCAACCCCAAGTGGCCGCCACGGCCGGCACGCTGTGCAGATCTGAAGCCAGGAGCCAGGTGCTTCCTCCTGGTCTCCCATGCGGGTGCCGGGTCCAAGGACTTGGACCATCCTCCACTGCACTCCTGGCTCACAGCAGAGAGCTGGACTGGAAGAGGAGCAACCGGGACAGAATCCTGCACCCCAACTGGAACTAGAACCCGGGGTGCCGGCGCCGCAGGTGGAGGATTAGCCTAGTGAGCCACCTTTTATGGAGTACACTGTGAAGTTTAAGTACCTTTAAATATTGTATAATGATCTACTCAGGATATTTAGATTACCCAACATCTCAAACATTTGCCATTTCTTTGTGATGAGAACACTCAGGTTGTTCTCCTCTAGCTGTTTTATATTTTACACCCCTCTGTTAACGACACCAAAACATGTTTCTCCTGTTTGGCTGTGACTTTGTACCTTAGATTCTTGTTTGTTCTAGAGGCATAGTAATGAAGAATAAAACCCAGGGGACTGACTTCCTGGCTTCTGAGCCCCCTGGCAGGCTCCCAGCTCTGGCCACCCTAGGTGGGCCTCATCCACAGGGCTCAAGCTTGGCTTCCAACAGTCTCGGGGCAAGCATCATCAGGAGCGTTCATGTCCTGGATGACTGAGGACTTAACAGGAGATGTTCTTTGCAAAAACTTAGCAGAATTTCATGGAGTCAGGAAAGTTTTCTCTGCACTATTAGGTACAAACATTGTAGATCTTTCAGGAATGCTAGGCCAAAAATTGTGTTTCTTAAAACTTCTCATGAATAGAACAAGAGCTGACTTTGTTTATATAGTTAAGACCTCGGGAAACCCTTTGGGGAAAATCATGCATATTATCTCATGAGGTTTGGTCTAAGTCAGCAGATGTGTTCCCAAGCTTGAGTTGCTGGAGTTCTGCTCTGTTCCCACGTGGGCCCTCTCCGAAGTGTGAACGTCAGTGTTCTTGCTCTCTTGTGGGGGCATTTAAATGTGCTTTGGAATAATTCACTGATCTGGATTTTTTTTTTTCTCTTGTTTTCCAGTGACCCAGAGCAGTTGAAGAAAGAACTAAATGAACTAGTCGACGCCATTGAAGAACATTTTTTCCAGCCACAAAAGTATAATCTGCAGCCAAAGGCAGAATAAACTATTCCAGCCTTGGGCATAAGTACATTTATCTCCAATCAAGCACAACCTGATAAGGAGTAGTTTTGAGGGCTGAATGATTCAAATTATCACTATTAGTATTTATATCTTTTAGACAGATCTGTATTACTCATTGTCTTAGTTTGATCTTTAAGGTTAATAAAAGAGCAAAACCTAACAAACCAACATTCCTTTAAAAATGTTGAGCAAGGACTTATCTGAATTTTTCAAAATAACTTTCAAAAATAGGTCAAATTAATATGCCTTAACTTACGTAAATGGCTGTCTTCCCTGTAGCTCTTCTTCTGTATAGTTGAGATAGAAAATCTGTATGATTACTAAACTCCGAACTGTCATGTGTAGGATTGCCACGTTTTAGGTATATTTACTTTGCTGTTTCCATCAGTTCCTTAGGAGCCAAAAGAAATGAACAGATCAAATGTGTTCATGTTCAGGGAAAAGGTAGTTCCTAGGAACATGTAAAGTGGAGCAAAAGATAATTTAAAACAGTAACTCTGAGCTCTAACGTTTTGTTCTAATCATATGCCACTGTGCGCTACACATGTGGTAGGAGAAGCAGCTTCACTGCGGTTTACTTGTTGATACTCATTTTCTCTCTTTAAATCTTGGGAACCAAACAGTGATTTGTAGTTCGGGAAGTCGTTTATCTGTTCAGTTTTTTTGCTTAAGCACAATGTAGTGTAGTTCTCGGACGTGAGCAGTTACTACTCGCTTCACTCTGAATTTGTCACATTGTTCTTCTGTGATGGGAAATGTAGACTGCCTTTTCCACGCCTGTCTTTCAATCTGTGCCTTTTCCTCATGGTTCATTGCCATACAGCCTTTCAGAGCGACTCCCGTGGCCGTGAGCTAGGAGCAAACTGTGCCTTGTACATTTATGTATTTTCCATCCATTTCTACTTTTAACGTGAGTGATTGCCATTTTATTATTACAATCAAGCCAAATGTTTATTAACAGTTCTGGAATAATAGAAAATCACAGTCCTATTGGCAATCTTTTTTCTAAAGTGAAGGGAAAAGTGGTTTTCTATCTTAATGATACGCAATTTGTGTCCTGCCAGAAGTGTCAAGCCTACAAGAGCCAGTATTTTCTATCAGCTCCTCCTGGAGAAGCCATATTTATTTTTATTTAAAATGCTTTCTAGTCTTAAACTGTACTCTGGCAAAAAGAGATGTTAGATCTGTGTCCTCTACGGATCTTTTTTAAGCATGTACCCCATATCCCATCACAGAGTTTATTTCTAGAAATACAGAAAGACCCATCCTATCATGCTGGAATTCAGGGTCTAATTGCTGGGCCAGTAGTAGCAATAATACTCACAAATTTTGTACTAGAGATATTTGCAAGCGTGTGGGGAGGGATTCATTCTGGCCAGAGGATGCCTCATAGCCTAGGGTGAGGTTGCCCTCATTCAGCATCAGGGGCGGGTAGCAGCTGAGGATGGAGCAGTCTCCCAAGCATGGAGCCCAGCATTAAGAGCAGTGCACAGGTGCACGCAGATGAGGGTTTAGGGCAGGGGGAGATGATGAAGGCAGAGCCCAGAATATACTTCTGGATGTACCCCACCTCTCTGCCATGCATAGGAGCAGACAACTCCACTGGACCTAGAGGGGATTCCCTCTACCCCAAAGCTGTTTCTCACCCACATTCCTAAGAAAGAGCATGCCATGAGTGCCCGTTAACCATTTTTTAATGTCTGCTTGTTATGGGATATGGGGGTAGCACTGGGTGGTGCATCAGCTCACAACACTAAGGCCCCTGGGTTTTATTCAGTTGAATCTGTGACCTTGATTAAATCTCAACCTCTCAAAACCTCAATTTTGTCTTTTGTTTCAAAGACTTTTTTAGGGCAGTTACAGTTTCACAGCAGAATTGAAAGATACAGAGCTATTCCATACACCCCTGTGTCCCCCACTTTACCACTGCAACCCACTAGAGGATACACGTGTTACAGTTGCTGACCCAGCACCCACCATTGTCCCCCAAACCATGGAGACAAGAAGAAGATCTGTGGTTTGAGGCATGGAGAGGGATGAGTAGGCAGAGAACCTAGAACACTCTGGGTGACACCGTGATGACGAGCACTTGCTTTGTGCAATTGTTCAGACCCATACAATGTACAACACTAATAGCCTGACATAAACTGTGGGCTTCGGGTGATGTTTTGGCATTTTTTTTTTTAATAAATGTTTCTCAGTGACCTCTGAGGTCATTTCACACTGTGGGTCTTTAAGTGATGGAGTGATAAGGGGCATGATCACCAATGCATTGCTGACATCTGGCAGAATGCTCTTGGAAGCCCTGACATCTCAGGTAGGTACCAACGAGGGCAGCCTTGTGTGCTATCCTGCCTGGGCTGCAGCCTGAAGGGGGTGAGTGCCGAGGCTGAAGCCAAGCGAGACAGGACTGCATGACACACAGGTGCCGGGGAAGGCCCTGTGCCGGGAGCAAGGCCGAGTCCCCGGCCGTGGTGAGGACGGAGACCTGGCACAGTGGCCCACTGTGCCTCCTCATCGCTCACCCTGCCTAGCGATGCCTCCGATGTGAGTGTAGAGGTGACCAAGTCCCGCGTCTGAGAGACTGACTTGTAGAGGGACACACAGGCCAGCTGTTCTAGCTGCTCTTCGTTGTGGTCTCTGAAATATCAGCTGTCCCTCCTTCCTCCAAGAAACACAGGGAGTGTCAGTTATTTACTCAGTCATGGTGCTTAAAAGGGAAAGCATCGTTATTTCATTCATACTGGAAGTCCACGTGGCTTTAAAAGTAAGTGCTTTAAGTGGCAGAACGTGCGCACGTGTGCGTCCTGCTTTGAAGGGACTTTGGAAGGGTGGCATCTGCCCTGCATGTGTGATCTCCACATCCCGAGATGCCACCCTCCCAGGGATTTGCGCGTTCGTTCCACGCTCACCCAGGGAGCCACGTTTGACTCCAGCTGAGAGCAGGGCTCCTTTCTGGGTGCTGGTGGTAAACGTGCAGCTCTGATCGCGTGCGTGGTCTAGCCAAGGAAACAGGTGCCGGCTGTACCCGTCTAGGGCGCTGCACTGCAGCTGTGCAGCATCTGAAGGGTGAGCAGCATCGGGGCAGATGTTCGCAGCAGCAGCTGAGAGGCTCTCGAGACGCCTGCGCTCCCTGTCAGGGTGCCCAGTCCTAGTCCCAGCAGAAGACGGTGCTCGGGGGAACTGCGTCCCTCACCCTTGTGGGAGACCCGGATCGGGTTCTGAGCCCCTGGCTTCAGCGTGTCCCAGCCCCAGGTGTGGAGAGGGGGCCGGCATATACAAGATCTCCCTGTGTCTGACTCTTTCAGATGGTAAAAAAAAAAAAAAAAAAAAAAAAAAGGCCGGCGCCGCGGCTCACTAGGCTAATCCTCCACCTAGCAGCGCCAGCACAACGGGTTCTAGTCCCGGTCGGGGCGCCGGATTCTGTCCCGGTTGCCCCTCTTCCAGGTCAGCTCTCTGCTGTGGCCAGGGAGTGCAGTGGAGGATGGCCCAGGTGCTTGGACCCTGCACCCCATGGGAGACCAGGAGAAGCACCTGGCTCCTGGCTTCGGATCAGCGCGGTGCACCGGCCGCAGCAGCCACTTGGGGGTGAACCAACGGCAAAGGAAGACCTTTTTCTCTGTCTCTCTCTCTCACTGTCCACTCTGCCTGTCAAAAAAAAAGAAGAAGAAAAGGCAATTTGTTTTTCACTCCCAAGTTCAAATTCCTAACACGTGTTTAACACAAAATGGCTCTGGGAGATTATTTGCATGTGATTTCCTGCATCCTCCCATCGTTCAACTCTTGCTACGAGAATATTTGTGTAGCGTAACTCAACCATTGAAAGCCAGATGTCACACTCTTTAGCAGTCGAAACTGCAAGTTTAAAATAACATCACTTCTGCAGCTTTCTCCCTGTAAGCAGAGCGTGATGACTCCTGGGGTTAACTGGAGCAGAAAGAAAACTGCGCCGGGGAAGCCCCCACTCAGCAGCAGTGAGGAATCCCGCTTCTTCCCACCTGGTTCCTTTTTGTGGGTCTTTGTAAATGAAATGTGAGAAACAGAGCCGTCGGTCATCTCCCACTTGTGCCCAATTAAGGCCACTTTCTTCTGTGGCCTAGACATGGTGCTGAATGGAGTTGGACACACAGACAGCCCCTCCAGCTTCCAAATAGTTTTGAAACCATTTCAAAATAGCATTGTGCAACTTCCAAAGGGAAGTTCGGGTTGCAAGTTCCAGAGATGACAGAGCCTGGTTACGTCCTTCAAATACGTGGTCCTGAACCCTTTCTCCTTAACTGGACAATTGCACTTTTTCGAAACACCCAGGTGGCAAGAGTGAAATGTAGCTGTGTACCTGATGAGTGTCCTTGTGGTTTAGCAAAACAAGTAAACTGCAGATGGGGTGCAGGCTGACTTTCTCCTTTGCAGGCTCTGTGAACTTCCTTTTCTCCCTTTCCTAACCATAGACTGGCTCATTCCCTGTGCTGTGATGACCCTGTCTCTGCCCTCTGGAAGCTTCTGGTGCTCACGACTATAATTATCCTAAGCACAGGGGTACTTCAGAATTTTCATGAGAAGTGCAATTGATAAGTCTATCTTAGTGCAAAAAATTTGTGAAATCCGTGCATAGATTTTTTTCATAATGTGCATTTTTATGCACTATTTGAAGAGCCCTTGTATGAGATGGCAAACTTCTGTATCAAGTTCTGACCCTACATCGTCACTTTCTCCAGCTCTGCTTGGAGTTCCAGCTTCAAGCTAATGTGCACCCTGGGAGGCAGCAGCTGGTGGCTCAAGTAGTTGGATCCTTGCCACTCACATGGGAGGCCAAGATTGAGTTCCAGGCTTCTGCCTCTCTCTCTCTCTCTCTCTCTCTCTCTCTCTCTCTCTCTCTCTCGTGTGCACGCACACACACACACCCACACACACCCACACACCTGTACTACCATTGCTACAGCTAAGAGTTGGCAATTCCTTAAAGCCATCGATTATTCAGGAAATCTGCAGATTTCCCCCTTTGTCTAATACATTTCATTTACACTTTGCTTGAGATGGGATTCAGATAGTGTCCATTCATTGTGTTTGCCTGGCAGGCTTCTTATGTCTCCTTCAATCTAGAAATTCTTTGCAGCATTTGCACTATTTCCCATCGATTTCCAAGTCCCAGGGGTTAGTTCTCATCAGCAGTGCAAGCCCCTCCTGCTCTGCTCTTCACAGGTAAATAGCAATGAGGGTCTGTTAAAAAAAAAAAAAAAAAAAAAAAAAAAAAAAAAAAAAGGATGAATCAGTGCATCTAGTGTCACTCACAAAGAATACTGCCAGACTGGTTGGGGCAGAAAGAGCTGATGAACTGTTTGAGACAGGGCTAGTAATTACGTCAACCAGGTGGAAGAGTGCTTGCTTTGGGAGCTGTGTGGGATGTCTGTGGTTCAGAGTGATTTGTCACACTGCTAGGTGTAGTGATTCCTCTTAATTTATCATTCGCCTGTTGTAGAGTGAAATTTCGTTCTTACACTGAGTTATAAAGATCCACAAACTAAAGAAGAAACGTGAGCAAGATGTGAGAATGCACGAGGAGATCTGGTGGAAGCCTTGCTTGAATGGATCAGCTGCCCTGGATGGAAGCAGGGAGACTGCACTCTGATCCGAAGCCTGGAACAGGAACCGTGCTCTTTGTTGATATGGCAGCAAGAAGTTTCAGACACTCTCAGTGTGCACGTTGTCTGCGAAGGACTTGACTCATTGCTGCAGCCATCAGAACGGAGAGTGAGCGCCTTTAGCCCCTTCTTTGCAGAGGGCACAGCACAGAAAGCTCTTGAATCCTGTGCTGCCCATGCCGTTCTCCCCGGAGGAGGCATTTCTGTGTTAAGCAGCTATTGATCATTGCACAAAGTGAGACAAAGGGAAAGATTTTGAAAAAAGGTTGTGAAGCCATACCACTCCACCAGTGTTATTCCCCTTCATCTGTTCACATCATCAGTGCCATCCCTGTCATCAGTAACAGAGATCCGAAGGTTCTGCTGCTTTGAGAATCATCACTAGCAGAGAAGGCAGAGGCTGGCAGGTGAGTGGAAATCTGAAGGCAAAGAGAAATGTACTTAGAGTTAAGAGGGCTGACCTTGTAAATGAAACAGACCCTCAACATTTGACCAAGGTATACATATGATTTGGGAAAATGTTGATATCACAATAATAAAAAGATAGAGTATGCCATTTTCCAAGCTTAGAAACCTTGAAACAATTAAGAGGTTGAAATAGTTTACATTTGCTCACAAATGGGTATACACTGTACATATTCCTGCCAATGCATTTCAGCCCTCCAGGTAAAAGATGGGTGTTCCAGTTGTTTCCAGACTTTTACTAAAACAATGTTGCATTGTTCATCACTCTCCACCCATTCTAAATATAGGAAGAATGCTTTTGTAACAGCTAAAATATCTTTGTTGAAGCGATGATGTAATATGACCTATGTGAAAGCACTTTATAAATTGCCAAATTGTAAGTATTGCTATAATTGGCAGAGAACGAATTAAAATCATAAATTATGTTTCATTTCATCATCCATCCATTTAGTATGTGCAACAATGCTTCAAAAACTGGTATCCCTTTGCTGTCCTGTTTCTCAGATGTTAACAGTAATCTGTAAAAAGGAAAAAAACATGTCTAATGTCGCTCCCCCTCTTCGTGGAGGAACGACACAAAACCCTGCCTAGGCTTCACATCCGAGTCACGGCACCATTATGTCGCTCCCCGTCTTCGTGGGGGAACGACACAGGACCCTACGCTGTTCTTTTGTCTGCTCGGCCCTCCCCGGGTTTGCTGCTGGTTCTTCCCGGGTTGGCTACTGTCCCTTCCACCTCCGTGGAAGGGCAGTTCCCCCTGGCCACTTTCCCCACTTCCGCAGGGGAGCGGCACACCGCCGGCCGGCTCTCTCAGGGGCTGCACAGGTGTTCCTTCAGATAGATGTTCCCCTTAGATGTTCCTGGTGCATGCCGTCTCTCTCCTCCTTTATAGTCCTCCTCCGCCAATCCCAACTCGGCTGCCCACACGCCGAGTACGCTGCTCTCCTCCAATCAGGAGCAGGATCAGCTCCTGGAGGTCATCACTCAAGTTGGCAAGAGGCAGCTGCGTAGAAGCTGTTTTCTCCTCTCCCAGCGCCATATTGTGGGAGAGCAGATGCATAGAATAAGTCTTAATTCCAGTAACTTAGTCTAGTCCGAGTTGCTCCCCACAGTCTAATATTTGCAAACCATATATCCAATAAGGGGTTAATAACCAAAATATATAAGGAACTCATACAACTCAATAGCAAAAAAGAAAAAGATTAAAAACAGGCAAAGGAACCTGTATAATCCAAAAGCTGTAAAGCTGTACCTATGAATTTATATTTATTAAATAAAAGCTTTCTTAAAAAAACAGGCAAGGGATCTGAATCAGCATTTTTCTAAAGGAGAAGCACCAATGGCCAGCAGGTGCTTAGTGTCACTAATCATCAAGGAAATGCAAATCAACTCCACAGTGAACTGTTACTTCACATCTGTTAGGGTAATTGTTTATAAAAAGGTAAGAAATAAGTTTTGGTGGGGGTGTGGAGAAAACAGAGCCCATGGAAAACTGCATGGAGATTCACCCAAAAATTACAGATAGAACTATCATATGGTCCAGCAATTCCAAGTTTGGATATATTCATCTATCAGAAGGAAAATAAATTAGTATTCCAAGGAATATCTGCAGTAGATTAGGCCACCCCTTGTGATGCTGGCATCCCATATCATAGTGACAGGTCAAGTCTCGGCTTCTCCCCTTCCAGCTCCCTGCTAATGTGCCTGGGAAAGCAGCAGTTGAACGTACCTCAAGTACTTGGGCCCCTGCCATTCATGTAAGGGACCCAGATGTGGTTCCTGGCTCCTGGATTTGGTCTGCTCTAGTCATAGCTGTTGTGGCCATCTGGAGAGCAAACTGGTAGATAGAAAATCTCTCTCTCTCTCTCTCCCTGTCCCTCTGACTTTCAAATAAATTAATAAATCCTTGTTAAAAATGAGAAGATAAATTGTCATATCACACACAGAGTGGAATATCATTCAGCCTTCTTAAAACAACCAGTGGGGATGCTGCCATTTGTGACAATATGAAATGAGCCGGGTGCAGAAGATAAACACTGCATGACGCTTGTATGTGCAATCTAAAAACGTTAACCTCACAGTGGCAGAGAGTAGAATAGTGGGCACCCGTGGCTGGGGAGTGGAGGGAATTGGGAAGATGTTGGTCAAAGGATGCACACTTTCCATCGTAAGTTGAGAAAGACACACAGATCTAAGGTATGGCACAGGACTGCAGTGAACAGTGGCGACTGTGTATTTGATTTTTGCTAAGAGAGTACATCTTACATATTCTCTCCAATACACACAAAATGGCAATTAGGTGAAGTTAAAGTGTGTTACATAACTTGATTGTAGTAACTTCACATTACATATGTATAGCAAATCATCATGTTGTACATATTAAATTTATTTCTCAGTTACATTTCAGTAAAGCCAGGAAAAAATATCATATGTAGACTGTACCCATCACACCCTCTACGAGGTAAGGTTTTGGGCTCTATAGCCAGGCTGACTGAATTTCCACAACTTAGTATGTGACATTGGACAAGTTTCTTTTTTTAAAAGATTTGTTTATTTGAAAAGCAGAGTGAGAGAGAGAAAGAGATCTTCCATCTGTTGGTTCACTCCCCAAATGGCCAAAATAGCCAGGGGGGCTGGGCCAGGCCATAGCCAGGAGCCAGTAACTCCATCTGGTCTCCCATGTGAGTGACAGGAAGCCAAGTACTTGGAACACAAGTACTTGGGCCGTCATCTGCTGCTTCCCAAGGACACTAGCAGGAAACTGGATTGAAGACAACACAGTACTCAATCCCAGGCACTCCGGTATGGGACGCGGGTGTCCCGAGCAGTGGCTTAAACTACTGCCCCACAATGACCTCCAATATCATTCTCTTTTTTTTTATTTTTTGAAAATTTTTTTATTTATTTGAAAGTCAGAGTTATACAGAGAGAGAAGGAGAGGCAGAGAGAGAGAGAGAGAGCGAGAGAGAGAGAGAGAGAGAGAGCGGTCTTCCATCTACTGGTTCACACCCCAAGTGGCCGAAACAACTGGAGCTGTGCCATTCCGAAACCGGGAGCCAGGAGCTTCTTCTGGGTCTCCCATGTGGTGCAGGGACCCAAGCACTTGAGCCATCTTCTACTGCTTTCCCAGGCCATAGCAGAGAGCGGGATCAAAGTGGAGCAGCTGAGTCTCAAACTGGCGCCCATATAGGATGCCGGCACTGCAGGCAGCAGCTTTTACTGGCTACGCTACAGTGCTGGCCCTTCATTCTCTTTAGCAGCTAAACAGGATGCTACTATCTGGAAGTAATGCAATCTATTTAATCAGTTCCCTTATTTTTAAAATTTGTTTCTTTGAGGAGAGAAAGAGAAGGAGAAAGAGAGAAAGAGAAGTCTTCTCTCTGCCGATTTACTCCTCAAATGCCTATGACAGCCAGGGCTGGAACAGAGCTGGAGCTAGGAGCCAACAGCTCAACTTGTCTCCCACGTGGGCATCAGAGACCAGACTCCTTGAACTAGCACTGCTGCCGCCTAGGGTGTGCATTGGCAGGAAGCTGGACTTGGGAGCTGGAGCCAGGAATCAAACCCAGTCCCTGCAATATGGGATGCAGATCTGGCTGCTTGATGATGTAAGATCTGTGAACAAAAGGTTTTTATATACCTTGGAAATATGCTTATTTATTGTACTTTAGAGTCAGAGAGACAGACAGGGCGCCCATCTGTTGGTTCACTCCCCAGGTGCCCGCAATAGCCAGAGCTGGACTAGGCTCAAACTGATGGCCTGGAACTCGATCTGAGTCTCCCATGTGGATGGCAAGGACCCAACTCTATGAGCCATCAGCTGCTGCCTGCCAGCGTGCACATTAGCAGGAAGCAGGAACGGACCCGGGCCCCTGACACTCTGATATGAGCTCTGGGTCTCCCATGCAGTATCTGAACCACTATGCCAAACACCCACCTTAATTTTCACACTTTTAAGTGACTGGGAAAGAAGAATCCTATTTCATGACATGGAAGAACTTCGGAACTTCACGTTTCGGCAGCCGTTCTCACTGGAACACTGGTTTGTTGCCCAGTCCTTTATGGCTGCTTTTATGCTACAACAGAGGGGAAAGTTGGAACGCAGACTGAGGTCCTGCAGAGCCCATAACACTGACTAAATGACTGAGTGAGTGCTGCGTTAGAGAGCAGAAGATGCTGAGTGCACGGACGATGCCTCCTCTTTGTCTGCGTGACCTCCATGCCTGGCACGAGAGGGTGGCACGCACAGCTCACCAACCAAGCTCCGCTAAGTCCCTGACGGTGCCTCCCTGCCAGTTCGGGAATCTTGGTAATTCTACTTCTTACTTAATTTTCTCTCTAAATGTCCCAATCAAGAGCCCACATTCCATTTAAGAAAGGAGAACTTCATCTCCCACTTGTATTTAGCAACAGGAAAGTGAGGAGAGGCTGACCATCTCGACTCAGATTCAGGGTTGAAAGGAAACCGCTAAGTACTGAAGTGCTAGCTTCCACTGTTCCACTGACAAGATACAAATCCCTATGCCATGGAAAAGCGACCCAAAGGAGCCTCGCCCAGGGCGCATTTCTTTAGCATGTGCTGATGGAGGGACACTCAGTTCCATGCATGTTCTCCTGAGGCTGAAGGGTCAGAGAGGCTCATGGCCACGCAGTTCTACCAGAACGCCTCTAGACGGGAAGGCTATGCTGAAAGCCAAGGGAATAACCAAACCTTCCCTTTTTCTTGCTAACCCAACAGAACAATTCAGTGCAACACAACTCTCAAAAACAGTCATTTTAAAACTCAGTGCTGTGGCTTGGCGGGTGAATATGCACCTACAAGGCCAGTATTCCATATGGGTGCCGGTTCAAGTCCTGGTTGCTCCTCTTTGATCCAGCTCTCTGCTGTGCTCTGGGAAAGCAGTCAAAGATGGCTCAGGTGCTTGGGCCCCTGCACCTGCATGGAATGTGGCAGACATGAAGTTCCTGGCTCCTAGCTTCGGATCGGCTCAGCTCAGCCGTTGCAGCCATTAGGCGAGTGAACCAGCAGATGGAAACTATCCCTCTCTGTCTCTGTCTCTCCCTCTATGCCTAACTCTGCCTTCTAAATAAATAAATAAATCTTATAAATAGATAAATAAACTCACACTATGGTACACGAAGTCTTTAAAAAGTTCAAATAAATGCACTTCATGAAAAATTATTAATGGATTTCAAATTTTTGGCACCAAGATAAATTTATCTTTTAACTCAATTTTTCAAGAACTTTTTGGGTCACTTCAGTTGAAGAATTAGGCTCACAGGCAGAGCATGCAGGCTAAAATTCCAATTTCTTGCCTACAAGTTTTTGCTTTAGGACAATTCATCTAAACTCCTTAAGCCCCCCAAAAATGAAGGAAATGGGAAATAACACCCGTAGGGGCTGCTGAAAAGGTGAAACAAGATGAGACATAGGAATGAGAAATACCGTGCACCGTGCAGATGGCCTGAGGTGACGATGAATGAAAACGCGTGATGCGGTGTTCAGCTGCTGGCCATGCCAACCAAGTCGATCTGTCCTCTGCCTTGTACAAACCTGCTCATTCATTCCTTCTCTCATTCATATCTGCCACATTCCAGAACTGCCTGAAGGTAGCTTCAACGTATTCAAGGCATCGAAACATTTAAAAATAAGTGGAAAGGCTGGCGTTTTGCCTAGTGGTTAAGATACCAACATCCCACTTCCAAGTCAGTGAGTTTGAGTCCCAGTTCCGGCTCCTGACGCCAGCTTCTTGCTATGGCAGACCCTGGGAGGCAATGATGATGACTAAAGGAGTTGGACCCCTACCACTCACGTTTAGACCTAGATTTTGTTCCCAATTCCTGGCTGCATTGCAGGCATTTGAGGAGTGAACTAGTGGATGGGATCCCTGTCTGTATCTGTCCATCTCTCTGACTGTTAATCAATTAGTTAATTAATTAAAAATAATTTTTAAAAACGCAAGAAGTCACATTTCAAAAGTGAAAAGTCATAGCAAAGGAGTATTCTAGTAAAAATAAACAAAAAAATTAGTGGATAGAAGATTGAAGGTAGAATGAAAACAGGAGTAAGGTAAAACCCACACTTCTAGACTATTTTTTGTGGATTTTATGAATGAGCAATATTTCTCCAAATTCTAGGAATTGACAAAGGGACACTATCATGTTCTTTGGTCAAGTAAAGACATTAAAAACCAAAATAAAAACAAGCAAAACAGCATTCCACTGTTGACTCGTATCATAACTTTATAAAAGAAATATTCTTAGAGCCGGTGTTGTGGCACAGCGGGTAAGGCTGCCACCTGCAGCACCGGTATCCCATATGGGCACTGGTTTGAGTCCCTGCTGCTCCACTTCTGATCCAGCTATCTGCTATGGCCTGGGAAAGCAGTACAAGATGGCCCAAGCCCTTGGGACCCTGTACCCATGTGGGAGACCCAGAAGAAGCTCCTGGCTCCTGGCTTCAGATCAGCCCAGCTCCAACTATTGTGGCCACTTGGGAAGCGAACCAGTGGATGGAAGATTCTCTCTCTCTCTGCCTCTGCTTCTTTGTAACTCTGCCTTTCAAATAAACCTTAAAAAGAAATTCTCTTTGTGAATACCTATAAACTAGGAAAAGCATGATCTCAATACAGAGTATTCTAGTTTAGTTTTATGAAATTATACATGATTATCTGTATTTTGTCTTGGATGGATGAAGAATGGCACAATCTAGCAATGGCTTAGAAAGGGCATTTGTGAATCATTTAGAATATGAAGGAATCTTGATGCTTACCAAACATTGAACCCCAAATCTGGTCCTTGAGCCCAGTGGTCAGCGCAAGGATGGACAGACAACCAGTTGCTTAAGGAAGGAAAGGTTTTTCCTGGAATATCCCTGAGAAAAAGGTGTTTCCTGGGTTCTTCTTAAAAATATGCTGTGTGGGTACAAACTGTTGAAATCTTTACTTAATATATGATAAACTGATCTTCTGTATATAAAGATAATTGAAAATGAATCTTGATGTGAATGGAAGGGGAGAGGGAGCGGGAGATGGGAGGGTTGCAGGCAGGAGGGAAGTTATGGCGGGGGGGAAGCCATGGTAATCCATAAGCTGTACTTTGGAAATTTATATTCATTAAATAAAAGTTTAAAAAATATGCTAGGTAAGATATTAAATATCGTCAGAGCAAATAGGGAATTTTAATAAAATGTATTTTCCCACTATAGACAGAAGGAATAATATTAAAGTGCAACTCAATAAAATTAGTCTTCTGGACATAGCCCAGGCACACTTCTGTTCACCTGGGTAGACCTGACAAGGAACTGATGTTGTGTGATCCAGATTCTAGAAGCCCAGGGGACTGTCTGTCGTTCAGGTCTCCACAATCACGTCTTCCTCTACCAAAGGTTTGACAAATCTTGAGTGCCAGTGAGTTCTCAGTTGTCCCATGACTTTAACAGCACATCTGGAAATCAGATCCTCTGATGATGGTAAGACAAAGAGTCATGGTTTACCATCCAGCTCGCCTGGGGACAGGACTAACAGGCCTCTTAGGACAGTTAAGAAACCCAATGAACACACAGGGTAACAGGAAAGTCCAATCTAAGAAAAGTATTATACTCATATAATTATACCATATTATATTATTGTCGCTCTCCCTCTTCGTGGAGGAGCAACACAGGACCCTGCGCTGTTCTTTTGTCTGCTCGGCCCTCCCCGGGTTTGCTGCTGGTTCTTCCCGGGTTGGCTACTATCCCTTCCACCTCCGTGGAAGGGCAGTTCCCCCTGGCCACATTCCCCACTTCCGCAGGGGAGCGGCACACCGCCGGCCGGCTCTCTCGGGGGCTGCACGGGTTCCCTTAGATGTCCCCCATAGATGTTCCTGGTGCATGCCGTCTCTCTCCTCCTTTATAGTCCTCCTCCGCCAATCCCAACTCGGCTGCCCACACGCCGAGTACGCTGCTCTCCAATCAGGAGCAAGTCCTACAGTTAATTGGTTGAACTGGAGGCAGCTGTGCGGAAGCTGTTTACTTCTCTCCCAGCGCCATATTGTGGGAGAGCAGATGCATAGAATAAGTCTTAATTCCAGTAACAGTCTAGTCCGGTTTGCTCCCCACAGATCCCCCTTTCTTTTTATTTTTTGGCGTTGATACGCGCCTGTCTTCGGTGTCCCGCGGCACACACTCTGCTCTACTTGCTAGAGTTGCCACAGGCTCTTACAAGTCCTATCAATCAGGAAAACCGAATCCGGGTCCTCTCTTCGCCATTGTGAGGAGGTTTTTAGGCGCTGATGCGTGCCTGTGTTCGGTGCCCTGAAGCGCATGCTCTGCTCTGCTAGAACTGCCTGCAGGTGTTTACAAAACCTATCAGGCAAACCGAATCCAAGCCTTCTCATTGTTGCATTGTGGGGAAGCTTTACTGATGTTAATTCGTGCCTGTCTTCGGTGACCTGCGGCGCATAAGCTGCTAGCTGCCCGCAGGTGCTCATCGCCTCACTTGATTAGGCAGACCGAATCCAAGCTCTCACATTGCAGTGTTGTAGGGAGGCCTTTTTATTTCTCTATTTCTCTATCTCCGGGCATTCCTATTTCTCCCATTTTACTTCTATCTTCCAGCATTCCTATTTCTCTCACTTTACTTCTAAAACTTCTGTTTCTCTTATCCCTGCGGCTTTCCGGCACCTCGCCCTGCCGGCGGGTTCCCGGCTCTGCGCCGCTTCAGCCCGCGCGCCTCTCTCATCTGCGCAGCTTCCCGGCTTCGCGCGCTCCGCGGTCTCCACGCTTAACCCTTTCGCGTCTGAACCACGGCCTCGCCAGCGTTCCCTATCTATTCACGTCCCGTGCTCTCTCTGCACGCGGCGGCTTCCGCGAGTAACACAGCGTAGCTTGCGTCTCCACCACTAGCATTCAATCCAAGTTCCCCGGGCTAGCCTGGCGAATTCAACCCAGCGTACGTCTCCGCCCCACGGTTTGGCTTCCCGTCCTTTGCTCCCCGGGCTAATCAGACGGATCCCAACCAGGCTCACGTTTCAGCTTCTGGCTTCAACTTTTCGCCCCCTATTCCCGGGCTAACTTGAGAACCCCAAAGTGGCTTTCGTTTCCGCCTTGGCCTGCCCCCCGCGGCTTCAATTTCCCTAACATTTTTCTCTACCCGGTATGTTTCCCCAAGCTTTCCTCCAACGATATTCCTCCCTCATTTCTCCTGGCCTCTCCCCACAGTCCGCGTCCGAGTCTGTTTGTTCTAGCTTTCACTTTCGCTTTCGACCTTAGAGATTCCTCCCAGCTTCCCCCCGTAGTCCGTATCCGAGTCTATGCCTAGGCTTTCAATAGCTTCTTCCGGCACCCTTTTCGTCCGGCTTTTCCCTAGGCTGTTTGCTAGTCTCTCTCTCCGGTATTTTCCCTAGGCTGTTTGCTAGTCTCTCTCTCCGATATTTTCCCAATTCTACCCGTTTCTTCCCGTTTCTTCCCTCCTAAGTTTCCTATCCGTCCTAGGTTTCCTATCCAAGCTAGGTTTCCTATCCGAGTCACGTTTCTTCCCTCCTAAGTTTTCTATCCGTCCTAGGTTTCCTATCCGAGTCACGGCACCATTATGTCGCTCCCCCTCTTCGTGGAGGAGCAACACAGGACCCTGCGCTGTTCTTTCGTCTGCTCGGCCCTCCCCGGGTTTGCTGCTGGTTCTTCCCGGGTTGGCTACTATCCCTTCCACCTCCGTGGAAGGGCAGTTCCCCCTGGCCACATTCCCCACTTCCGCAGGGGAGCGGCACACCGCCGGCCGGCTCTCTCGGGGGCTGCACGGGTTCCCTTAGATGTCCCCCATAGATGTTCCTGGTGCATGCCGTCTCTCTCCTCCTTTATAGTCCTCCTCCGCCAATCCCAACTCGGCTGCCCACACGCCGAGTACGCTGCTCTCCAATCAGGAGCAAGTCCTACAGTTAATTGGTTGAACTGGAGGCAGCTGTGCGGAAGCTGTTTACTTCTCTCCCAGCGCCATATTGTGGGAGAGCAGATGCATAGAATAAGTCTTAATTCCAGTAACAGTCTAGTCCGGTTTGCTCCCCACAATTATAGATTATGCTCATATAATAAGGAGGCCAGTGAATTCACAAATATTATATATTATGAGTTGTTGTCATTCATTCACTTGCTCAGCACATATTTACTGGATGCCCACCAGGTGCTGGGTTCTAAACTATGCATTGAAGACAGAGCAGTGAGCAAAACATACAGAATTTTCTGCTCCACAGAAGGGGGTAAGAATAAGGACAAGTGACAAACAAGATAAACAGGCCGGCGCCATGGCTCACTAGGCTAATCCTCCGCCTTGCGGTGACGGCACTCCGGGTTCTAGTCCCCGTCGGGGCGCCGGATTCTGTCCCGGTTGCCCCTCTTCCAGGCCAGCTCTCTGCTGTGGCCAGGGAGTGCAGTGGAGGATGGCCCAGGTGCTTGGGCCCTGCACCCCATGGGAGACCAGGAAAAGCACCTGGCTCCTGGCTCCTGCCATCGGATCAGCGTGGTGCGCCGGCCGCGGCGGCCATTGGAGGGTGAACCAACGGCAAAGGAAGACCTTTCTCTCTGTCTCTCACTGTCCACTCTGCCTGTCAAAAAAAAAAAATAATAAAAAAAAAAAAACAAGATAAACAAGCAGCCAGTTGACATATGAGAGGGCAAGTGCTATGGAGAAATATAATGCAGGAAAAGGGAGTAAGAATAAGTGTGTGTGTGTGTGTGTGTGTGTGTGCAGGTATAGAGTTGGTTTCTATTTTCAAAAACTTTCCTAGGAATGCCGCATGGAGAAGGTGATGTAAACAAAGCCCTGAAGCAAGTGAAGGAAGTAGGGCCATGTAAATGTCTGAGAGAGGAACACCCGAGGCAGAGGGAGCTGTGCGCTCCAAGGCCCCAGGGCAGCAGTGTGCCTGGCAGCTTTGAGTAACAGCGCGGCCAGTGTGGCTGCAGCAGGTGATGAAGTACCAAGGTATTGGTGCGGGAGTGCAGGAGGGGGAGGATCCTATAGGGCTCTACACACCCTCATAAGCGCTTTAACCTTTTCTCCAGGAAATCCTTAAGGGCGCAGAGCGTTCTAAGCTGAGCAGGGGCATGATCCAACGATACTTCAACAAATTCACTTGGTCAATATGTCGAGAACAGACTTGAGGGAGCAAAAGCAATAGACAGGCTAGCCAGCCGCAGCATCCGAGGTGAGGTGATACATCACGTACCAGCTATGGCAAAACGACATCGGGGGCTAAACGAAGTGAGGGCCCTGCAAGATTGAAAGCTTCATCCCTGAGATCCATAACTAACTCTGACAGGTTACAGAGAACTTCTCTTTGCTCTCAGACCAATGTGACCAAGGGAACAGCAATGGGCTATTTAGCACTCACTCAGCTCAGTGCCCGATGCCCGGAACCACGAAACCAGCTCAGCTGTGAGAGCCCCAGGGAAAGGCTGCACGTCGCTGCACGTCGGCAGAGAGCTGCCTGGAGCGGTTGCCTGAGCACAGCAGTGACAAACGGGAGAGGCTGCTGGAAAGGAAAGTGGAAGCAGTGCCCAGAGTTTTATCTTCTTTGTCCATAAAAGGAGCTCAGACACTTCACAGAAGCCTCCCGCGGGGCTCCAGCGCGCAGACCGCCATTCCCTCCCCGCGTGGATTTATGGCATCTCACCCATCATAAGCGCAAGTTCTTCACGCAGTAAAACTCCTGTTTATTGAAATGGCTGAGATTCCAAAATCGACATTGGCTATCTGTTTGCTTAATCATCGTTATATTTCATCATTATTATGCCTTTCGAGAAGCAATTTCAGGGACCTAGTATTATAGGCAAGTCGATGTAACGGAGTCTCTGATCTTGCCTTTATTCCATTTTCTTGTCGTGAAAAATATCTCTTACAGCTCATTAAGATACTTGGTTCTGACAACTTACTCTTTGGATGCTAAAAAGTTGTGTCTCGGATTGGCAGGGCTGGCAATTGCATGGCCTTGGTGCATAGCCTTGGCTAAGAGAATTCTGCGCAGCAGAAAAGAGTTCAACCATGCATAGCCTCTATCCTGATGCTTTTCCCACTGAGTGCAGACTTGTCTCACAGCCGTGTCCATCTAGGGCTCCAGAAACTCACCCCCAAACAAGGAGAGCAGCTGAGAACTCCCTGAGAATCCTAGCCTTTGTCCATTGCAACCTTAGTTTCTGCCTTCATTGATGCCACTTTTAGAAATATTCTCTCAAGTTACCAACTCTTACCTTATCTTGAATTTAAGCAAAAACACATCATAACAATAATTAGGGTTTGTCTTTCTAACTCATACGAACAGCTAAGGATCTAACTAACAGTTATAATAATAAATGAATAATTGTATTAAGGTCTCTTCTCCATATTAACCAGATGTTTAACTTTAGATTCTTATATGGTTCCCTTAACATTTTTAAAAGTAAGGTGGCCTCTGTTTCCTTTAGCCTCTGGCCCCCTACTTGCTTTAATAGTTTCATTGGTTTACAAATTTCTAGAGTTCTGCAGCTGTAGTTTGTCAGGCTTTCATTAACAAATTATTAATGATGTTGTAAATGACTAACTTAAGAAAGCATTTGTAGGGGAAACCCCACAACAGTGGTGCGTGGCAGAGTTTTAGGATGAGCTGGAGGTGCAGAGGTTGTCCAGACAAGGCAATGCAGCAGCCATGATGGCCGATGCCCTCCCATCAGGGGTTTCTGGCGTCAGCTAAATGCCCTTGTGCGGCAGGTCACCACACCTGTGCTCCTGGGCCACACCCATCTGGAGAACCAGAGGTCAGAGGCACAGTCACAGAAGCATCTGGCCCGGTCCCCTACTTAGTTCTGTTGGTGGTGACTTAAAGAGCTACAAACAACACCTTCCTGGCCCT
The DNA here is from genome assembly GCF_051225735.1 of Oryctolagus cuniculus. Taxonomy (NCBI): domain Eukaryota; kingdom Metazoa; phylum Chordata; class Mammalia; order Lagomorpha; family Leporidae; genus Oryctolagus; species Oryctolagus cuniculus. The sequence goes on from NC_142868.1 coordinate 32,080,032, forward strand.
CCATTGCTGTCCCTAAGGCTCTACTGCCCCCCACCCTCGGCTGGGAGTCCCAGGGCTACATGTGTAGGGGAAGGGGCAAGGTCCCTCCTACACAATGGCGTTTGCCTGTGACAGCTGAGTGGTAAGCTCTTTCCTCTCCACCCTGCCCAGCTCAAGGTGGCCCTCCCCACCCTGCTGGAGCGTCTTCTTCCTGCCACAGCTGCAAGATGGAGAGGTGGCCAAGTGAATTCTGCACAGCTGAGAAGAGTTCAACTGTCTTTATTGTGTATTATTAGAGGGTGGTCTGCACCTGCGTGCCCACCAGCCAATCAGGCTAATTACCACGCCCCTCTGGAAGTGGATTAAAAGCCTGGGACACGGTGTGCCCAGCCCTTTCCCTTTTCTTTGGTCTTTTGCCATTGCAGACACCTGCTGCCCCTGCACCACCAGGACACGCGGCTTTCGGGCCACCTGCCCCATGCTTCCTGGCCTGCACGTTCCCCCACATGGCTGGCTCCTGGTGTTCAGTATGAACCCAGATTTCTCTCTTTCAGATAGGGCCCTCACTCTCCTATGCATTTCTCTCACTGAATAAAAGCTTAAAAATGTTAAAAAAAAAAAAATAGAGGGTGGTCTGTTTCCAGGAAGCTAAAAGTGCTCTGAAATCCCTCATGATCATTCCTAGGGCACTAACACCCAGGAAAAGTGACCCAGGCATTGCTGCTTCTCACAAAGCCATGGGCCTTCCCTGACCCGGGTTAGGGTCAAAGCAAATAGCCACTTGCCATTGAGTTCTGAATGTTCAGGCTGGAACTCGCTGGGTTTCAGCACAGGGAGAAGGAACGTTTTCTTCTACCACTACAGCATCATGCGAAACAGGAGCCCCTGTAAGCCTCTGCCCCTACTCCTCTGCTTCCTTCCTTGTGATCTGGTCAGGCACCCCACCTGGCTGCCTACCTCTACCTGAGCTTTCCTGCACTCTGGGCCTGGGGGTCTAGGGAAGAGTGGGAGGAGGAGAGTGGGCAAAAGAAAAAGGAGTGGCAGAATCGAAGGGGGTTGGAAACAGCATCCTGCCAGTGATGTGTGTGCCAGCTGGCCTGACCCCCTCACAGGGCAGGTAGTGGCAGGGGTGTTAGACAACTGGTTCAGGTTGGGTATGAAGGGCACTCGAGGGAGTCAGCACTGTGGCATAGCAGGTAAAGCCACTGCCTGCAGTGCCAGCACTGCATATGGGCACGGGTTCAAATCCTGGCTGCTCCACTTCGATCCCATTCTCTGCAATGGCCTAGAAAAGCAGCAGAAGATGGCCCAAATCCTTGGGCCCCTGTACCCTCATGGAACACCCAGAAAAAGCTCCTGGCTCCTGGCTTCAGATCAGCCCAGCTCTGGCTGTTGGGGTCATTTGGGGGAGTGAACTAGTGGATAGAAGACCTCTCTTTCTCTGCCTCTGCCTCTCTGTAACTCTGCCTTTCAAACTAATTAATTAATTAAATTAAAAAAAAAAGACAGTTGAGGGTGCCTGTGAAATGGGTGGCACTGTCCCTGTGCCAACAGCCTAGGTCTCTGGAGGTCAGTGCACTGAGCAGGCCATTGCACAGAGGGAAAGAGAATGTAGAAGGGTTCCAGGTAAGAAAATGAACTAATTAAGGTCTGATCTGGAGGTGCACCACAGCTTAACTGGTTTACCCAGGCTTGTCATCAGGAGGAAAATAAGTTCCATAACCCAGGCCACATGGGGGAATGTGAACACATTCCTCACTCCTTTATTACAAAGATTTTGGGTGAAACACATAGCTGTGCTGTAACAAAGAATGGGTTAAGGCCTACAAGGCAGCAAGGCAGGGGCCGGAGATGGAGGCGGGGGGAGTGTTGTGCAGGGTTTTGGATCTCAGACCTCTAAGGACTGAGTAGTCCTGCAGCTTCCAACATGCACTAACTGCTGTTTCCTCGTGGGTCCAATGGATTCAATCATCTTTGCTGCGCTTTGGGGAGGATTAGAGACAATACACGTAGAGTATTTAGCACAAGGCCCCACACGGGCTAAGCCCTCTATGAATAAAGCTTTAGCTATTATCAGAGTGCTAAATCACACTGGGGGTAAAATTTCTGTGTCCCACTTAAAACATACCTCCCAGGATATAGGCATCCAAAGGGAATCCCACAAAAAAATGTCCCAAATAAAAGGGCTCTAAGAGCCTCAGTGGCTTCAGGGAGCCCTATTCCCGGGCAGGGGACGGTACCGTAGCAATTCCAGAAGCCTCCTGAGCCGCAGCGGCTGTAGCTGGGCCTCTCCTTGTGGCCCGTCACATCCGCGGCGCACATCTCTCTCATCCCCACAGTGAACCTCCACACTGTGCATCCCTTCAGTTTTCCAGGTAAGAGCCTGGACAGCAAAAGACCAGCAGCTTACTTCAGCCAGAGCAGCGGAGGAATTGGGGTTGTGCCCATTTCCAACCCTAAAGCTCAAACTTGGAGCCATATCCCTAAGGTCTCCTTCCAGCTACAGTAAGCAAAAACCCAGAGCCAGATATGCTTCCCCCAACTGGGTGCTCCTCTCCCTCTTCCCACTCTCTCTCCCCTCCCTGGCTCGGGAGATGGCAGCTGTTCCATTCCCCTGGGAGTGAGATTGCGCCCCCCCACCCCGCGCGCCCCCCGTTGAAGCCGCTGGAATCTGGAGAGGTTGCACCTGGAGAGGTGTGCGTGGGAGAGGCTTGCACCTGCAGAAGTTGGCCTAATCCCGAGGAGCTGGCGCTCTCAACTTTCACATCACCCCTGCATCTCTCCTTACACCGCTGAGAACTCCTCACACCTGACGTAGGGCGGGACCGCCAGGGTATGCGCGTGTGGCGCGTGTGTGTGTGTTCATGCGTGGGTGCTGGGCGCACCGCGGAGGGAAGGGAAAAACGATCGCGACTGGGATTCACTGGGGTTTAATGCGCGGGGAGGGGCCACCTCAGCCTTGGCTATTACCTCAGGCTCTGATTTTCCTGCCGAGCGTGCGCCAGCGCCTCGCACGACCGTGCACAGTTTCGCCCCCTAGACAGGAGGGAGGTGACGCGGGGACAGCCAGGTGGGCAGTTCCCACCGTGTCGCTGTCGGAGGCAGAAGGCGAGGGTGCAGCTGAGGCGAGGTTCCTGCGGGAGCGCGGAGAGCAGGCTGGCAGTACCACCTGCTGAGGGCCTCCCAGGCCGAGCGAGCTTCGGGCAGTGCCACCAGCTATAAATAGGCCGCCGGGGACAGCGTGTGCGACCGCGCATCCCGCCGCGAGGGCCCTGATCACGCGCGGGCCCGGCTGCTCTGGAGGTCGCTGGGCTAGGACCCTGCGCCAGGGCTGGATGGGACGGCGGCCCCCGCACCCGGTCCGCTCCCGCCGACTCCGGCAGGACCCCCAGAGGAGGGCCGAATATGGAGCACCCGGGCGGGAGCCAGGGCCGCCAAAGGCCGCGGTGGACCCGCACTGCAGCAGCTGCTGCCCGCCTGGGACTCGCGGGGCCGGGCCGTGGCGCCGGGGCAGTCACACGGCGCGGCGGGGAAGGGGGGCACCGTGGCCCCCTCTCGGCTCCCGGGGGACGGGGCAGGGAGATCCCGGCTGCTGCCCGCCCCTCGCCTCCCCCGCGCTCGCCCAGCCGGGAGGAGGAAACGCGAGCCGCGCGCGCAGACACCTCCTCCTCCACCGCCTCCTCCTCCTCTTCGTCTGCCGCCGCCGCGGTCCGCGCCTCGGTGCCTGTTGCTGTCGTCGCCGTGGGACCCGCTCTGTCCTCTGCCGGGTGGAGAAGAGGCGGGAGTCCAGCCCAAGGGAGCCAGCCCCGGCCCCCGGCGGCGGGGAGAGCGCGGCTAGCCCCGCACGATGGATGCCCCGCGCGCCCAGGCCGGCCCCAGGATGCCCCCGAGCAGCACCTGCGCGCCCCGGCGGGGCCCCGGGTTCTGAGCGCACCGCCGCACAGGTAGGCGCCTTGGGCGGCTTCGCCCTCGTCTCCCGCCAGCCGCCGAGTCGGCGGGATCCCACAGCGGGGGACCCCTCGGGGTCCCTCGCTGCCCTCCTAGTTGGACGAAAACGAAACCTTGCGATGCACAAAGCCCCGGGAGCCCAGTCAGGCGTCTCCCCTGCCCTCTCTGGCTCGGTGGCCCCCGCGTCTCCCGCCTCCCCTCCCTCCGAGTATCTCCCGGGCTCTGGTGTTTGGAAGGCCAGATTGGGAGGAGGGTGGGCAGAGTCACCCCACGTCATGCTTTCAAAGTCCAGGGTACTTTGCAGTAGTAACTTTGGCAGCTCCACCCGTGCGCGCAACATTTCTTTCTATGGGCACATCCTGTCTCAGTCATTTTGAAACCAAACTGAAAGGTTCGCAGCGGCTTCCTGGTGGCGGCGGGATGGTGAGACCCTCCGCACTCCGCCACACCTTGCTGCTGGTTTGTGGAAGAGACGTCATTTTGTCTGAAATCCACCTGGACGTGGCTTTCCCTGTCGCGATTTTATTTGAAAATAGCCTAATCTGTGGAAGTTGCTTTAAAAGGAAAAGAAATCGAAAGTGATGGTTGTTCCCTCCACGACACGGTTTGATTTTCAGAGCGCCCCGAATGTGTGGATCAGCGTTCACTTTATCTCTGGCTCTTCCTCCCTTAGAAGATTGGACGATTTCAGCCTCTCCTGTAATCAGACTTTGAAAGAGCCTGTTTAAATGACCTGGTTTCAATGGGTCGGGCCCAAGAAGCTCGGCCATCTCCCCAAGTCCAGAGGTCTCAACTTTTGCCTGGGACCTGAGCTGAGTGCAGGGCCCCCTGGAGCAGTGCCTTCCCTTGGGAGAGCAGGAAGTCACTCTGCAGGAGTGGGGGATGCCCACCTCTGTGGCTCCTTGTTTCTGGGCGCTGGATCTGTGTGGGAGGGGTGAGGGTGGCAGAATGAAAAGAGTAGCAACCAAGAGGCTGGGACCCCACTTTGCAGGAGGGCTTGACAGCTTTCTGTCTTCACTTTCTGTCACTCCCTTGGGTTCGCCAGCCGAGTGAGTCCTGCCCCTTTTCTAGATGTGTTGAGGTATGACGTGTTTGAAATGTGTTCTCTTGGTGGTGGGGGGGGGGGTGTACCTCACAGTCAGCCCCCTCCTAGGTCACCTCCTGCGGGGATAAGGGCATTGTGTTCTTGTTTGAGGAAGGTTTGATTGCCCTAGCGAACAGGTGTTTTAACAACTTTGTGCTGTCAGAGTCTCCTGTGTGTGTGTGTGTGTGTGTGTGTGTGTTGTAGGGGAATATGACCATAGCAAGTGTTGTCTTTCCAGATTTAACCGTAAGTAAGCATTGACATAACATGAGCGACTGGAGAGGGAGCGGAGTGTTGAGTGCAGGGATGTTTGTGTAATGTGTAGGGGGTTGTTTCCTGAAGTGACTACACCTAGGGACTATCCTGATAGTAACTGAGCCAAGGGGACATTAAAACGAGTAAGTGTGGTTCAAAATAGGAAACAAAATCATCAAGGAATAATGAAAACAAAGGCTTTTATGGGGATATGCCCAGCCATTTGCAAACCGGCAGAATGGGGGAGGGGTGGGGTGGGGTGGGGACTCCTTGGATGTGGTTATAAATCACAGATGACAGACCGGATTTTGTCACAGTTCACTGTGACCTGTTGGCGCTGACAGGGCTGGGGGCTTGGTGGGTGCCGCTGGCAGCCTCTGCTTTGCCCTTTCCTTGTCGCCATGCTGCCCTTCTCAAGTTTAATGGCCCCATCGCCCCAGCACTTGATCTGTTTCACAGCCCTTTCTTTTCTTGGTCATTAAGCCTGGAGGGGTGGACTCTGTTCATTAAAATGCCAGCGTCCACTCAGCAGCCACAGGGGGTGGGGGTGGTAGCCCTGTAGTGATATCAAAGGATCTGAGTTTCCCATCACAACTGTTACTTTCTGCATTCCCTTGATGACGTTTCATTTCTTCCTTTCCCATTCCACATTCCTATATGAAATGTTTTTTTAAAAGATTCTTCCCAAAAGACATGAAGATTTCCATTTTTCAAAATTTTCTAAAATTCCAAGCTGACGTTTCCTTTTGCTGGGTTCTTGGATTAAAGGGCATTGTAGCTCTTTTCAAGTTTCAAGTGTTTGGAAAAAGATTTGTCATATTTGGACCACATGAAATAATCCTGACATTAAAGTTGCAATGAAACTGTGAAAAATGTAGAGAATATGTGTTAACACCAACAAAGAGACATCTAATTTTGGTGGTCCTGCTTGCTTTGAAAGAAAAGCCTTTTTCTCCGAAAATGATAATGTGCTTACTTAATTTTAACAACATATCATTTGTGACCAGTGGATTTAAACTTACAAAGTAGGTAGCACTTAGGGAGTTGTCACAATGAATGAATTTGTACATTTGAAGTGCTTAGAACAATGCTTGTTACATAGTGAGAACTCACTATTAATGGTATTCTGTAATTTAGCAATTTAATATTTCTAGAGTACAACTTAGAGGCCAGGTAAATTCAGGTAGAACAACTTGGTCAATTCATTAGTTATTTGAGGCTTACTCTCTCCCAAAGATACTGTTACACTGGCAAAGCCATTTGTGCAGGAGCCAGATCTGGATTCAAATCCTGCCTTTGCCATTGATGAGCAAGGGGATCCTTCTGTACAAAGGGGGTGATAAAACACAGTTATGACTGTACGGAAGATCCTGTATATACAGAGTCCAAGAGGAGATCGTGGGTCAGCAGCTATGCCTTTGGCAAAGTGGCGAGGAACAGGCAGTAACTCCAGAGCCAAAGGACTTGGGTTCAAATCCTGATTCTGCCACTCCCTGCTAGTGGCTCCTTGGATAGATGACTCCCTTTCCCTGTGCCACCACTGTTCCTGTCTCACCTTGAGCTGGAGATGATGATGACCATATCGGTCTGTAGCAAGCCATATCAAAGATGGCAGCAAGAGTCCTTACTGCCCAGGGCTGTAAGATGCATAGTGTTTGTTTTTTTTTTTTTTTTTTAAGATTTATTTATTTGTTTGAAAGTCAGAGTTACACAGAGAGAGGAGAGGCAGAGGGAAAGAGAGAGAGAAGTCTTCCATCCGCTGGATCACTCCCCAGATGGCTGCAATGGCCGGAGCTGCGCTGATCCAGAGCCAGGAGCCAGGAGCTTCTTCTGGGTCTCCCATGTGGGTGCAGCGGCCCAAAGACTTGGGCCATCTTCTACTGCTTTTCCAGGCCGTAGCAGAGAGCTGCATCAGAAGAGGAGCAGCCGGGACTAGAACTGGCGCCCATATGGGATGCCGGTGCTTCAGGCCAGGACGTTAACCCGCTGCACCACAGCACCGGCCCCAACACACAGTATTATGTGTTAACTGTTGTTACTTTTAGGAGAGTACATAGGAGGAAGGGTTATACACAGTCCCTAAAGGTCAACTCTGTTATCCTATGAAATGCAGTGTAAGAGAACACAGGAAGTGACGATGGTATTCTCTTTTTTAAAGATTTATTTATTTATTTGAATGGTAGGGTTACAGAGAGGCAGAGGGAGAGAGGTCTTCCATCTGCTAGTTCACTCCCCAGATGGCCACTACAGCTGGAGCTGCACCAATCCGGAGCCAGGAGCTTCTTTTGAGTCTCCCACTTGGGTACAGGGGCCCAAGGACTTGGGCCATCCTCCACTGCTCTCTCAGGCCACAACAGAAAGCTGGATCGGAAGTGGACCAGCTGGGATTCAAACCAGTGCCCCATATGGGATGTCGGCACTGCAGGCAGCAGCTTCACCCACCACGCCACAGCGTGGGCCCCTACAGTGGCATTCTGAAGGCCTACGCTTGAATTGGCTCTGATTTATGTAAGAAGGAAATAATTTAAAAACCTTACTTTTGAGGCAGGTGTTTGGTCTAGCCCACTGGGTACAACTCCTGGCTCCATCTCCTGATTCTAGCTTCCTGCCAGTGTAGACCCTGGGAGACAGCAGGTGAGGGCTCAAATAGTTAGGGTCCAGCTACCCACATGGGAGACCTGTGTTGTGTTCCTGATTCCCAAGTCAGTCTCTCTCTGTCTTTTCCTGTCTCCCTCTCTCCCTCTTACATTAAAAAAATGAGGTAAATGTCCCTTTAAAAAACTTACATGTCAAACTAGAGCTGCAGCCTAATACTGGAGACGCTGTTTCAGGCACTCCCTGTGCTGGTGAGTGTCTCTCCCATCCAAGACTTGCTGCCCCAGTGGGTGACTGCTGAAGGAGCAACACACTTCTCTGATTGGGGTGAGATTCTCTGCAGGAAGTGGAGACACGGTGTAGCCAAGCCAGCCATCCTCCTGCGTGATGTCAGAGTGCTCGAGTCTGTGGCATAACTGCTCAGGTAGAGATGCCCACTCTATCTGGGATGAAGAACAGGGAAATGAAACCATTGGTTCACAAAGGGAAATAAGTGACCACCCAAGGACTTCCTGTTCATCCTGGATCCCCAGCAGTAGTCATTGTTGGCTGGTCCTAACCTGGCCTGGAGCCAGAGGCCACCAGCACCCTCTCTCTGCCACCTCCTCACTTTCCCTCCTCCCCTTTGGCTTGTGTTGCTAAACAAAATTCCTGAGGCTGGACATTTTAGCGTGAAAAAAAAAAACTGATCTGGCTAACAATTCTGGAGCCTGGGAGAGCCCCCTGACTGCGCCATCACAGCATGGCAGGTGGCATCACGTGATGGGAGTGAGCCAGAGGGTGAGAGTCACGAGGTGAGAGAAGAAGCAACAGAGCAAGGAGGAGATAGGCTCGGTCTTTCATATTAACCCAGTCTTGTAGGAACTAACTCACTCGTGTGAGATATAACCACTCCGCTCAACCAGCATTAGTTCCTTCACAAAGGTGGACATGACCCAACCGTCTGCCACTAGGCCCCACCTCTTAAAAGTCCCACAACCCTTTGGGGCCGGCGCCATGGCTCACTTGGCTAATCCTCTGCCTGTGGCACTGGCATCCCATATGGGCGCTGGGTTCTAGTCCTGGCTGCTCCTCTTCCAGTCTAGCTCTCTGCTGTGGCCTGGGAGGGCAGTGGAGGATGGCCCAAGTGATTGGGCCCTGCACCCACATGGGAGACCAGGAGGAAGCACCTGGCTCCTGGCTTCGGATCAGCGCAGCACCAGCCGTAGTGGCCATTTGGGGGGGTGAACCAATGGAAGGAAGATCTTTCTCTCTGTCTCTCTCTCTCACTGTCTAACTCTGTCAAATAAAAAAAAAAAATCCCACAGGCTTTCAATACCGTTAGGCTGAGGACCAACCTCCTAGCATCTGGAAGATAAACCATATCCAAACCATAGTGCCCCCACCCCACCAGCATTCTCCAAAGGTAAGGGGTGAAATTTCAGAGGCTGGCATTCTGTTAGCACTGGAAAGTCCCTGCACTGCTCTCTGTGGTTTGTGACGAGGGAGTAGAGGATGCTGGGAAGACAGGGGCTTCCCAGGAGGCAGCTTGCTGACACCCACCCTGATCAATAAATCCCGTTCTTTCTTCATGTTCCTCCCCCATATGAATGTTCTTGAAGGGGAAGGTGGGAGCAGCTTTGCCATCCCCACACAATGCTGGGGACATTTGGTATCATCCATTATGAAAATTAGATTCACCAGATTTTTAGAGATAGAAGGACACCTGGGAGATGATCTAGCTTTATTCTCTTTAAATAAACTTAAAAATTGGAGAAGTGAAGTAACTTGCTCTTTCCACTTCACACTGGAAAGTGTTTTCATGAAGAAATTGGGGTTCTTTGCAGCACCTGCATGGGAGTCAAGGCCTTGGATTGTCCTAATTCTGTCACCAAACTTGGCCAAGCCACTTATGCATAACCCAGTAGCCTTGTTTGAGAAAAAAAAAAAAAAAAAAAACCTGAATGACTTAAAATGACCTAGCAAACTCTAATGTTTGATGATTCTAAGCATGCTTCCAGGGGTAAGTGGCATGGCAGGATTCACTAACGCAATTCTTGAGATAGCTCTCAGGGAAGGGTATGTGTGTTACTCTGTTCAGGGTCTTTGTAGGTGGGAGTCGGGTAGAACGTGAAGGTCTCTCTGGGGGTACAGGGCTCGGACATGGGTGACGTTCCTACTGAGAACGTAAGCAGGGCTCGCTGGAGTAAGGGTCGTTGCATTTCTTGATGAGGCTGTGAAGAAAAGAGGCTTTCCTGAAAGAAGAGCTTCTACCTGGGGCTTAAGGATGGGTAGGCATTGACTGCAAATGTTGTGGCTTTAAAAAATCATCTAATGGTTGTTGGTGCTGTTTGAGTAATTCACCTGTTTTATGGACCTTTTTATTGGAAAGTAACACTCACTTAGTCTAAGTTGCCATGGATCTTGCATGAGCAGAACTTGAATTGTTTATAAATATTTTGGGGTACATCTGAGGATTAATATTATTTGATAGTTTGTAGTGTTAAGGTCTAGTCTACTTTTTTATTTTTTAATTTGAGAGGCAGGAAGAGGGAGAGTGCTCTTATCCTTCGATTCACTCCCCAGTTTCCTGAATCAGCCTGAGCTTGTCCAGGCCAAAGCCGGGAGGCAGGATCTCAATCCAAGTCTCCCACATGGGTGGCAGGAACCCAACTGAGCCATCACTACTGCTCTCCAGGGCTATGTGTTAGAGGGAAGCTGGAGTCGGGAGCCAGAGCCGGTATTGAACCCAGGTGCTCTGACACAGGAGGCAGGCATCTTTTTTTATTTTTATTTTTTGACAGGCAGAGTGGACAGTGAGAGAGAGACAGAGACAGAGAGAAAGGTCTTCCTTTTGCCGTTGGTTCATCCTCCAATGGCCACCACGGCCGGCGCATCGCGCTGATCCGAAGGCAGGAGCCAGGTGCTTCTCCTGGTCTCCCATGGGGTGCAGGGCCCAAGCACCTGGGCCATCCTCCACTGCACTCCCGGGCCACAGCAGAGAGCTGGCCTGGAAGAGGGGCAACCGGGACAGAATCCAGCACCCTGACTGGGACTAGAACCCGGTGTGCCGGCGCCGCAAGGCAGAGGATTAGCCTATTGAGCCACGGCGCCGGCCCAGGAGGCAGGCATCTTAACCACAGTCCTAACTGCTGGACAAAACATCTGCCTTTCATCTGCTTTTTACAGAGAAACTAAGGATGTGCCACAGCTGGTTCAAAAGTGAAAACGTTAGGCAAATAGTTTTGTAAATGACATGGCATCACTAATTGATGACTGATTATTACCAAGTGATTTAAATGAATAAATTGTATAATTTTTTGCACTGTGTACATATCCAGCCTTAAAAGAGAATAGGCAGTAATTCTGCTCTGCTTGCTGCCACCATATTTACAACTGCCTCATCTGAAATAATTGATAAATCCCTAATCTACCCTTTGTAATAATTCTACTTCAAACATGTCTTGGGATTAGCAGCTGTCAACGGTTAGAACTTGAAACAGATCCAGTTACAGGAGAGGAAATCAAGCCAGATATTTAATGTCACTTTCACCTGTAGACAAAAAAGAGAAAAAAGGAAGAGAGGTCATTACTTATGGGATTATAAGAACTTCAAGTCTGTTTTCATTGTCAGAGAAGCTGTTGTTTAAAGGAGAAGAATCAGGGACTACACTTTCATGAAATATATTTGAGCCCTAATAAAGTATTGATTGATTTCTGGACTTTTGAGAATTTGCAATAAGAAAATTAGTTCTGAACTATGTTCAAATTGTATTATAAAAGTTTGTGCTTAGTATATGTGCCTATGTAAAACAAAGAAAAATAAAAAATAGGGTCTGGCATTGTGGCATGATGGGTTAAGCCACCACCTGTAATGTGGGCATTCCATATGGACCAATTTGAGGCCTGGCTGCTCCGCTTCCCATCCAGCTCCCTGCTAATGCACCTGGGAAAGCAGCAGCAGATGACCCAAGTGCTTGGGGCCCTGCCCCCACATGGGGAACTTGGAGGAATCTCCTGGCTCCTGGCTTCGGCCTGGCCCAGCGGTGGCTGTTGTGACCATTTGGGGAGTGAACCAGCAGGTGGAAGATCATTCACTGTGATACAGGTGTCACCTAGCCTCTGGCGATTAATGATCAGAGAATTGACATCAATGCTTATTCTCTGGCTGCTGATATTGCTGTGAGTGCTTGGTTCTCCTCCATGACCTGGGAGTCTCATGTCTCCTGCCAGCAGGTTAACCAGTAGCAGGCTGACTTGTTGGCTTGCAGTAAGCTGAAACCTCTAATGCTTTACAGTTTGTGACAGCTATCGTGTTCCAAGAAGAGAGGAACAGTATGCACTGCTCTGCTTGCTGCCACCATATTTGCAACTGCCTCATCTAGACTAATTGATACATCTCTGATCTCCCCTTTGTAATAATTCTGTGGCGCATCTTGGGTGAGGAATCGCAACTACTTGTCTGTCTGCACAACCAAAGCGCATCAAAGAGGGCATCATGGGGGAGAATATAGAGTTGGAGATATCGAAACATGCAGTTCCAAAGAGACCTGCCTGCCAGGGAGAAGAGCTTAGATGTTATGGGGATCTGGAACTCAGGCTTCCGTGGAGGAAACCACTTGGGAACCATCAGGGTGTTCCTGGGAGATGCAGTCTTGTGCGGCAGTCTACAGAATGGGCTTGCGAGTCTGGTGCAAACTTGGCATGTCTGCCTGTGATGAGTGGCTCAAGCCACTATTCCCTAGCGTCTCGTAGTCATCTCTAGCTGTTCAGGTCTGATGACAATAAAGCGACAACACATGCAAAGTGCCTGGCACTGGGTGAAAGAAAGTGGCGGTGGTCACCAGCAGGAAGATACCATGTGATTGTTGGCAGCAGCAGACTGGGTGAGATTATCAACAAAAGCAGCTGGGGTGAGGAGGCGGTGCAGGGGAATGAAAGCACTCAGAGGACCTGAAAAGAAGCCACCAGAAAGGTGAGATGAGAAGCAGAAGTGTTTCAGGGAGGAAAGCTGGTTAATGTGGGGAAGTCCATCAGAGCGGGCAAAGCAGTTAAGGATTAAAACGCCTTGTCTGGATTTCCCAACCTTGGAGGACCAGGGAGACCTTAATGGGAGCAATTGTAGGGCAAAGAGAACTTACACGGCGGGAGTGGATGGACAGTAGGAAGCAGAGAGAGTAAGTGTAGACTGTACCTTCCAGATATGTGCGTAGAAAATGGAGAGAAGGAAGGGTTGTGATGGGTGGGAGAGGGGGAGGTTGAAGATAAGGGAACACAGTGGGGTTTTTTGAGATGGGTGAACCTTATTCATTCTTTGAAAATATTTATTGAACCCATCCTCTGAGTTAGACACTGTGCCAGGCCCGGGAGCCATGTGGGTGTATAAGGCAGATGAAATCCCTGCCTGCGTAGTTTCTCCTTAGCACATGTGTCTGCTCGGAGCAACTGAAGGTGCAGGGAGTGGATGAGTAAGGAAGAATACTCGAGATAACTGGACAATGCAGCTTCAGACAGCATCCAGTGGGTCAAGAGGACTTTAGGGTGAATCAAATGTGGTTGTTGAACATAGAGAGGGAAATGCTGTTGAGAGAGTCTGAGTCTAGTAGAAGCCACACTGACTTTGACTGACAAGGAGAGGCAAGATGTTGGGGTGATGGCCTTGTAGGACACAAATTAAATAAAACAACGTGGAGCCAGCGCTGTGGCATAGTAGGCTAAGCCTCTGCCTGCAGTGCTGTGCTGGTTTGTGTCCTGGCTGCTCCTCTTCTGATCCAGCTCTCTGCTAATGCACCTGGGAAAGCAGTGGAAGATGACCCAAGTGCTTGGGCCACTGCATCTGCATGGGAGACCCGAAAGAGGCTCCTGGCTCCTGGCTCCAGATCAGCCCAGCTCCGGTCATTGCAGCCATCTGGGGAGTGAACCAACAGTTCAAAGACCTCGCTCTCTCTGCCTCTGTCTCTCTGTAACTCTGCCTTTCAAATAAATAAATACATCTTAAAAAAACAAACGCTCTCAGCGCAGCGCTGTGAGACGTCCATTGAACAACAGTTTCCCAGTGGGGTCTTTGTACCCTGTAATGAGTGTGACACGTGCACCATTTGTAGCCTTTCTATGTAATATAATTTCAAGAAGGCTCTTTCTAGACAGAGCAGCTTGTTGAAACTAATATCCATTTCTTCTTACATGTGGGTTTCAGACTCTTAAGTTCTTCTGAAATAATAGCTCTTTGAAACTAGCTATGGCTACGACTTCATTAAATTCTAATGTCTGTTTTTCTCCCTCAGGATTCTGTTTCAGACGTGTGTGAAATAGGTTGCTCGCTTGAAAATAGAAACACAGTGCAAGGTTTTGCTGAGCCCCCTGCCTTTTCCCAAGATGGAACCGATCACCTTCACGGCGAGGAAACACGCCTTTCCTAACGAGGCCTCGGTGGACTTCGGCCTTCAGCTGGTGGGCTCCTTGCCGGTGCACGCTCTCACCACCATGCCCATGCTGCCCTGGGTTGTGGCAGAGGTCCGGAGGCTCAGCGGGCAGACCTCCAGAAAGGAGCCCGTGACCAAGCAAGTGCGGCTTTGTGTTTCGCCCTCCGGACTGAGATGTGAACCCGACCTGGGCAAGAGTCAACCGTGGGACCCACTGATCTGCTCCAGCATCTTTGAGTACAAGCCTCAGCATGTGCACAAACTGATTCACAACAGTCATGACCCCAGTTACTTTGCTTGCTTGATTAAGGAGGATGCCGCCCGTCGGCAGAGTATCTGCTACGTGTTCAAGGCTGACGATCAAACAAAAGTAAGTTGCGGAGGGCATCGCCACGGTGATGACGTGGCTCTGTGTTTTTTATTGAATGGGGTTGGGGAAGGGGATCAGGTAGTTTATTTTAAGCACAGTGGAATGTATAAGGAAATAATGTTACAGTTATAGAGTATCTGGATTTTTGGTTTGTGTGGCTTGTTTCTTCATTGTTTCCTTTGAAGGCCATTTGATGGCAGATACTAGAAGTTAAAAGTTTGAGTTCAAACGCTTGTCAGAGAGGTCTGTCTAGAAGTTCAGCTCACAGCTGAAGTGTTAGGATTTGAGTTCTTTAAGATGTATTTTCTTGAGCAGCGCTTCTCAAACTGAGCCCTTGTTAAAGTGCAAATCCTGATTCCGTAGGTCCGGGGTGGACCCAGGACTGCGTTTCTCAGCATATGTCAGGTGATGCACTGCCACCCCTTTGCACATTGCACTGGGGGCAGCAAAGTTCTAGATCGGTCATCCCCACAGTTTTTAAATCCCTTGAAAAAAATGCTGCTATTTGTAAGCTGTATGAAAATACGCTCAGCCAGTTTCCCCAGGCATAGTGTTCCTGTAGGCGAAGGCCATTGATGAGAACAGTGGATATGACTCTAGGTTTTTTTTTTTTTTTTTTTTTTTTTTTTTTTTTTTTGACAGGCAGAGTGGACAGTGAGAGAGAGAGACAGAGAGAAAGGTCTTCCTTTGCCGTTGG
Source organism: Oryctolagus cuniculus (assembly GCF_051225735.1). Taxonomy (NCBI): domain Eukaryota; kingdom Metazoa; phylum Chordata; class Mammalia; order Lagomorpha; family Leporidae; genus Oryctolagus; species Oryctolagus cuniculus. Next base: position 32,095,361 of record NC_142868.1, read on the forward strand.
ATCACCCTCCAATGGCCGCCGCTGCAGCCGGCGCACCGCGCTGATCCGATGGCAGGAGCCAGGATCCAGGTGCTTTTCCTGGTCTCCCATGGGGTGCAGGGCCCAAGCACCTGGGCCATCCTCCACTGCACTCCCTGGCCATAGCAGAGAGCTGGCCTGGAAGAGGGGCAACCGGGACAGAATCCGGCGCCCCAACCGGGACTAGAACCCGGTGTGCCGGCGCCGCAAGGTGGAGGATTAGCCTATTGAGCCACGGCGCCGGCTTCTAGGTTTTGATACCATGAGGGGTTCTCTTGTGTTTTCTTCCTGGTGCTGACCTCACGTCAGCACTGACTAGCTTGTTATTGTTTTATCGTATGTTGCATTTGAGAAAAACACCTGAGTCAGGCTGTGTTCCAGCGACTGCAATTTTCTCGGTGATTTGTGTGCTTGTCCTGTTCTGAGCATCGTTTGTAGCTCTGTGCAGAATTCATTTGAAGTTTCTTGTCCATTTTGTGAGAATCAGCTTAGATCAATTTGAAGATCTCATCCATTTAGCCATTTTCTCAGCTGGGCCCATGAAAAATGCACTTTGGTCCAATATATAGAGGACAAATAAATTGGTGAGCTAACCTCGTGGGCTGAGAAATCCCTCTGCTGCTGTGGGTGCCAGATAAACCTGTAACTCCAGCTTTGAGCCGTGCACACCAGGGGAGGATGCCAGTGCCATTCCATATGGTAAATGGCGGTAAAGCCCAAGGTTTTCATATTTTCAAACAGTAAATGCAAATAGTAATGCTAATGTTCTGTGTTGCACCCCTTTAGGATATTTTGCATAGTCTCATGATTATAAGAACCTCATATGGGAATAAAATCCTTTAGGTCCATGTACAGTTGGTCACTGGTATCAGCAGATTCCACATCTACAGAATCAATCAACCAAAAATGAAAATATTCAGGAAAAGTATCTGTGCCAAATGCACACAGACCTTTTCTCTTGGCATTATTCCCTAAACAATACAGTGTCACTGCTATTTACATAACATTTACATTGAATCGGGTTCACAAGTCATTAAAAAGATGATTTAATCTTACAGGAGGATGTGTGTAGCTTATATGCAAATACTATGCCATTTTTTAATATAAGGGACTTGAGCTCTATGGATTTTGGTATCTACAGTGCAGGGTGGGTGGCAAAAGATGGAGATTCACTTTTGTATGTTCATTTGTTGGTTCTTTTTTAAAAAAAGATTTATTTATTTATTGGAAAGGCAGAGTTACAGAGAAGCAGAGGCAGTGAGAGAGAGAGAGGTCTTTCATCTGCTGGTTCACTACCCAAATGGCAGCAATGGCCTGAGCTGAACCGATCTGAAGCCAGGAGATGGGAGATTCTTCTGGGTCTCCCATGTGGGTACAGGGGCCCAAGGATTTGGGCCATTTTCTACTGCTTTCCCAGGCCATAGCAGAGAGCTGGATCAGAAGTGGAGCAGCCTGGACTCAAACTGGTACCCATATAGGATGCTGGCACTGCAGGCTGTGGCTTTACCCACTACGACACAGCACTGACCCCAATTTTTTGGTTCTTGTACTCATTGTCTCCGTGATTGCTGTTCCAGGCATCATTAGAGAGGATATTAGCAGAGGCTAGTAGGAAGGCAGAAGCATCAGTAGGGAATAGAACCATATACTCCAAGAGCAAGACGTGATAGAAAGAGAATGGAGTCACTCCTAGAATGTAGGGCAAGCTTTTGGAAATAAAGGGTAATGTGAACTTCAGGAAAACCATCTTACCCACAGAATCCACCACCTGTCTTACTATAAATCATTCCATGTTCTTGTCCCAGCGTCTCCAATGCACACTGCAGCATCAGCTTAGGGGGGCAGGAGGAAAACTTCCTGGATTCCATTCCTATCTCTGCTGCTCGCAAACTCGGTGACCTCAGGCAGCTGAGTCTGTTTCCTCATCCAGACCTGGGGATGTTTATCTCACAGAGGTGCTCGGAAGAAGAAATGAGGTAGAACAGGACTTGAAAGTCGGTAAGCATTCATGGCTACCAGGTTTTTTATTCAAGAATCTTTTACTACAAGCAGATTATACATTAATTTCATTTCCATTCTTAGGGAAAAAGAAAAAATATACTGGGATGTGTGTCTTCAGCTCTCAAGGATGAGACACTGGGCATCCTTGAGCAAACTCTTATAAGTTAGACACTTAATAATACTGCATAAATCTACTTAGTGGCTCCTATGATTTGGGCAGATTCCAGAATGAATGAAAAAGAGAGGATTGTGCAACCTGTGTGCCAGGCCAGCAGCGTGGAAGGACTGCTTCCTTGGGGAGAGTTTTTTTTTTAATTTTTATTTAATGAATATAAATTTCCAAAGTACAGCTTATGGATTACAATGGCTTCCCCCCCATAACGTCCCTCCCACCCGCAACCCTCCCCTTTCCCACTCCCTCTCCCCTTCCATTCACATCAAGATTCATTTTCCATTCTCTTTATATACAGAAGATCAGTTTAGCATACACTAAGTAAAGATTTCAACAGTTTGCTCCCACACAGAAACATAAAGTGAAAAATACTGTTTGAGTACTAGTTATAGCATTAAATCTCAATGTACAGCACACTAAGGACAGAGATCCTACATGAGGAGTAAGTGCACAGTGACTCCTGTTGTTGACTTAACAAATTGACACTCTTGTTTATGGCCTCAGTAATCACCCTAGGCTCTTGTCATGAGCTGCCAAGGCTATGGAAGCCCCGTGAGTTCACTGACTCTGATCATATTTAGACAAGGCCATGGTCAAAGTGGAAGTTCTCTCCTCCCTTCAGAGAAAGGTACCTCCTTCTTTGACCCATTCTTTCCACTGGGATCTCACTCGCGGAGATCTTTCATTTAGGTATTTGTTTGTTTGTTTGTTTGTTTGTTTTCCCCAGAGTGTCTTGGCTTTCCATGCCTGAAATACTCTCACGGGCTTTTCAGCCAGACCTGCATGCCTTAAGGGCTGATTCTGAGGCCAGAGTGCTGTTTAGGACATCTGCCATTCTATGGGTCTGCTGTGTATCTCACTTCCCATGTTGGATCGTTCTCTCCCTTTTTTATTCTATCAGCTAGTATTTGCAGACACTATTCTTGTTTATATGATCCCTTTGGTTCTTAGTCCTATCATTATGATCAATTGTGAACAGAAATTGATCACTGGGACTAGTGAGATGGCATTGGTACATGCCACCTTGATGGGATTGAATTGGAATCCCCTGGTATGTTTCTAACTCTACCGTTTGAGGTAAGTCAGCTTGAGCATGTCCCGAATTGCACATCTCTTCCCTCTCTTATTAAGAGCTGTTCAGTACTTTATGCTTTTGACTCTTTCCCAAAACCTCTTACAGCCCTCTGAGAACAGGATGTGGCCAATCATTGAGAGACCCGAGAGGAGGAAGCAATTTTAACTAAATTCTGTAATTGGAGCTTCCAGTCTTATCCAAAGTGGAGAGCTGGCTTTATTCTATACGCTAAAATGCCATGGCTGAAATATGAATTCATTCTTAAGTTACTTTTGGCTTGCGTACAATTCTCACAAGCACACAATGTCATTACTCAGAGTATAAATCGCTATCATCCTGTTCACTTCGTGAAAGTGTCGTTTGCAGCCGAGGTACCTCAGTCTGTGCTCTTGTTGGAAACTGAACGGTCAGTGTGCTGGCCGTCGTTCCACTGGCGTGATGTCCGGTACGCTCTTGGCACATCACTAGCACTGGTACGTCATAGTACGGGATTATCAGAGTAGCAGCGTGCTAGCCTCTCCGTCATTTCTCTGGAGCATTTGCGACATTTGCTCAGTGACATAATTGTTCAGGTTAAGGCCTCTTGTGCACGGATGAGGTCAGCATCAGGGGGCCTCACCAGAGGGGCCACATGCATTGACCGCCAAGGTCATCAGCACAGAATGACCCTGAGAAGAAGCCCTGTGGTCAGCAACTGAATTAACTTGCTGAAGAATATGTAAGCAGAAGAGACATATAAGGGATAATTTTACAAGCACACGGTGAGACTGTCTTTCCCATTCCACGTCCCACAGCACAGACTCAAGCTGCTCCGCCCAGAAGGGCGGCCACGATCCAGTGCGTTGGTGCAGCAGTGCGCACTTTTCGGCTGGAGGACCCTTTTTCCCTCTTCAGAATTATTGAGGATCCCAAAGAGCATTCACTTATGTGGGTATACCCATCAACACTCACCGTATTTGAAATTAAAACTGAGATGTTGTAAAGACATTAATCTATTTAGAAATGAAAGTGAGCAGGCATTTCGTGTAGCACGTAAGAGGCTGCTCAGGACGTCTGCATCCCGTATCGGGTGGAGTGCCTGGGTTTCAGTCCTGTCTCCGCTTCCACTTCCGCTTCCAGCTTCCTGCTTATGGGCACCTTGGAAGGCAGCAGGTGATATCTCAAGTACTTGGGTCCCTGCCACCCATGTGGGAGATCCAAACTCCTGACCTTGGCCTGGTCCAAGGTCATTTGGGGAGTAAACCAGTACATGGACTTTATCTCTCTGTCTCTCTCTACCTTTCAAATAAATAAAAACAAACAAAAAATTTTTAAATAATAAAAATAAATGTGGTAAACCTCTTACATGTTAATATAAATAGTATTTTGTGCATATTAGCTATATTTTCAATAAATATCAATAATGTTGGTGTAGTTTTACTTTTTTTTTTTTTTTCAAATCTTTGTAATGTCTGCATTAGCAAAAGATGAGCTGATTCTCACTTCTGCTCCTCCATTCATTCTGGTGTGATACTTCATTTCAGTTGTGTATATGGAGAAAATTTGGCTTCATACAGATACGTCATGGGAAAATGGAGAAGCGTGTTAACCTTTTTAGAAAAATGTGGGTGTTTTTCCTTTTTATTTTATTTTATTTTTATTTGAAAGACAGAGCTACAGAGAGAGGTAAAAACAGAGAGGTCTTCCATCCTCTGGTTCACTCCCCAAATGGCCGCAATGGCCGGAGCTGCGCCGATCTGAAGTCAGGAGCCAGCAGCTTCTTCTGGGTCTCCCACATGGCTGCAGGGGCCCAAGCACTTGGGTCATCTTCTACTGCTATCCCAAGCCATAGCAGAGAGCTGGATGAGAAGAGAAGCAGCCGGGACTAGAACTGGCACCTACATGGGATGTTGGTGCTTCAGGCCAGGGCTTTAATCCACTGCACCACAGTGCCAGCCCCAAGGGTGTTTTTCTTTGATACTATAACAAACTTTACTAATGGTAGTTATTTAAAGGTTAGCTGCAATATGGACTCTGAAACCATTTCAGAGCATCTTTTCAGTTTGTTATATGAAATTCATTGACCCCTGTTGTGCTTTAATGAATGTTGGAAGAGTGTGGGGTTCTGGACCAGCATACGCTGATTATTTGGGAAATATTGGCTTATATTGAGTTGTGCAGACCACAGTCAGAACTGCTCTCTTAGGGAAACTGTGTTTTATAGTCCCTTCTTGCATGTACCTTAACGCATCAAGAACTCTGCAAATTACTGCAGCAAGACACACTTTAACTTCGCTAGCACTGGTTTGTGAGACCATAGGTGACATTTTCTCAAAATACCATGAGCACCCCTGAGAGCACGTGTGAACAGAGTGGTATCAGGATCTGGGTTAAGGTGTAGTTTTGCATTTGTGTCCAAGGTAAGAAATGGACGTATCTGGTGTGGGTATTTGGGGTAGCGGTTATGACCCCAGTTAGGGAACCTGCATCCCATGTCTGAGTGCTGGGTTGAGTCCCAACTCCCCTCTTCATTCCAGCTTCCTGCTAATGCACATCCTGGGAGGCAGAGGTGATGGTTCAAGTACTTGGGTCCCTGCCTGCCCTGTGGGAGACCAGCATGAAGTTCCTGGCTCCTGGCTTCTGCCTGGGCTAGCCCCAGCTGTTGCAGTCATTTGAGGAGTGAACCAGTGAATGGATGGGATCTATCTTTCTCTCTCTCTCAAAAGATAATAAGATAACAAATTAAGTTAAAAAAAATAATGAAGATATCCATGCTGGAAAACTGATGGTTGTATGAGTGGCCCTGACTAGACCTTTACCCCATCACATCACAAAGAAGTCAAAAGCTTGGCTGGGCTCATGCCTAGGCAAATGGTCAAGTCTGGGAAACCATGGGGCAGTTCTTTAGAATTTCTTCCTCTTTGTCCTTGGAAGGCCATTGGATCTGCCACTCTTCCAGGGACCACTGAGAAAAGTAGTGCATATTAATCCTTGCTTTAGCCATGGAGCAAGAAGCTCTGCTTGGTTTAAAGAGACCTTCCAGGCCAGCACCGTGGCTCACTAGGCTAATCCTCTGCCTGTGGCACCGGCACACCGGGTTCTAGTCCCGATCGGGGTGCCAGATTCTTTCCTGGTTGCTCATCTTTCAGTCCAGCTCTCTGCTGTGGCCCGGGAAGGCAGTGGAGGATGGCCCAAGTCCTTGGGCCCTGCACCTGCATGGGAGACCAGGAGATAGCACCTGGCTCCTGGCTTCAGATCAGCGCAGCGCGCCGGCCATAGCAGCCACTTGGGGGGTGAACCAACGGAAGGAAGACCTTTCTCTCTGTCTCTCACTGTCTAACTCTGCCTGTCCCCCTCCAAAAAAAAAAAAAAAAAAGAGACCTTCCAGCCCCGAGTAGGGAGTAGTGGAAAAAGTGTTGGACTGGTGCCATGGACATCCTGTGTCTCTGTTTCATCACTGAGACGGTAATAGGTAGAAGACAAAGATGAGCTAGTTTGGGGATGCAAGGAGAAGACAGTGTGGGGGACCCAGGGTGAGTCAGTAGAAGGGGGAGTGCGAGGATTTTTTTTGAACTTCTGTGCGTTAACATACTCGAAATACATAAGGGCTGTCCAGCACTGTCCCCGGCTGTGGTCAGGGTCTGACCCCTGGACTTGGTGTCCAGTCTGAGCACGGGGGGGGGGGGGTGCTTCTGAGCTTGCAGGAGACATGTCACTGGTGCGGGCGTGCTCACCAGCATCCCTGTTCTGCAGAATCGCTGGCTTCATTCCTCCCCCTCATAAGGACGGTATTTCACATCTTGCTGGGAGAAGGGAGGAAGAATTTTAGGAAGACGGTATGGGAAAAGGAACATGCGGCAGGGGTCAGGGACAGGAGAGTGGAGCTGGAGAGGTGGAGGTTCAGAGTCTGCGTGGAAGAGGACTTCGTTAGATGTTGTGGAAGAAGACATTGGAGCCCATTAATGTCCTCTGAGAGAATGATTTCTTAGCCTAGACTGACTTTATGGAAGGTGACGCGTCTCGCACACTGAGCTATGTGGACTCTTAGCACTAACTTGAGAACTCCTTGGCTGTTTGTAGACTTCAATGAAAAGCAATCAATGTTGCTGTTTGCAATTTCCAGGAACGTGTCTTCCTATTCCTGCAGGAGGCCATGTATACTTATCATCTTTCCCGCGAACCGCACAGAACCTAGAAATACTCTCTGCACTCAGCTGCCTTGCATGTGAAATGACAAGGTGGCTGAAAATTGTTTTCCTGACTTGCAGGATTAATGCTTCCTTCCCTGCTATTACTAGCTAGCATTGCTTTGGCTATTTTATTTAACTTTGAAATGTTTTGGCATTTTATTTTTAATTGTAGGTTTGTTTTAGTTGCTTTTTAAAAAGAGATTTATTGGAGGCAGTGCTGTGCCAAAGTGGGTAAAGCTGCCGCCTGCAGTGCCAGCATCCCATATGGGCTCCAGGTCAAGTCCCAGCTGTTCCACTTCCAATCCAGCTCTCTGCTATGGCCTGGGAAGGCAGTGGAAGATGGTCCAAGTCTTTGGGACTCTGAACCCATGTGGGAGACCTGGACGAAGCTTGTGGCTCGTGGCTTCGGATCAGCGCAGCTCTGGCCATGGCAATTGGCCTCTCTCTGTGTAACTCTGACTTTCAAATAAATAAATAAATCTTTTTAAAAAGAGATTTATCTATTAATTTTTATGTATTTGAAAGGCAGGGTGTCAGAAAGAGGGAGAAATGAGAGCAAGAGAGAGAATGAGATCTTCCATCTGCTGGTTCACTCCCCAAAAGCTGTAAAAGTTGGAGCTGGGCCAGGCTGAACAAGATCCTGGAACTCCATCCTGGTCTCCCATGTGGGTGGCAGGCACCCAAACAGCTGGGCCATCTTCTGCCTTCCCAGGTGCATTAGCAGGGAGCTGGATCAGAAGCGGAACAGCCAGGACTCGATATAGGCCTCACAGGAGGCAGCTTAACCTGCTGCACACAACACACGCCCTGGTTCGGTTCCTTTTACCCATTTGTTTTAGGAATTCACAATCTACTTGGAATTTTGAGCTTGCAACTTAAAATATGCACCATTTATTTTAGGATTTCCAATAAAGCCTGGCTTCCGTTGCATGTCTTGTTTAGCTGTTTCATTGGCAGCTCATTACTTTTTTTGCTATAGTGGAGATAGAAAATTACAACACTGGGTAGGAGCCTTTGATTCCTGAGGGTACTCATTCTACAGAACATAGTATTGCTCTCCAGATACGCTGTCTTTTCCTCCTTTGGTATTTGGTGCTCATCATTGCTAAATTTCAGTCTCTCTTGCTACTCAGGGAATAGCTCTGAGAAGGTTCAGTGAGGTCTGTTTGGGAGGACTTCTACTTCTTATCAATATTAAATTCCACCGGGCAGCTTTAATCCCATTCTGGTCTGCTACATAAAGTTTCCTCAGTAATGACTCAGTGCACAGTTGCATGGAACAATGCATCCATGTCAGTTCAACAGCACTTGACTGTCATGCTGGACACGAGTTGGTTGCTGGGGACTAGAGTTGGCAGGGATTCATTTTCCATCTATTAAAAGAAAGACAGGGACTGCATGAACTCCAAAGTATTTGTTGGAAGGTTTGGGTTCATGACACCGGATTGATTACATAATTTATTTTTGACTTTGAAAAATGAGTCTGAGAAGAATCTACTTGCTGATAGATATGTATTTTTTTTCAAAGTCCTTAAAAAATTACTTTGAGAGCTTTGCATTTTTTACCAAATGCTTTGCATTTGATGATTTTTTAAAAAATAAATCCATTCACTCCTAAGAATAGACTTTACAAGTATTTTGAACTTAAACTTGATTTGTATCGTAAAAGGATTTTTTTTTTGATTTATTTATAACCTAGACCTTCACTGTCCAGTAAACAGTATCCCTGTGGGCCTGTTGAGCATTTGAAATATGGCTTGTCTGAATTGAGATGTTCATTAGGTATAAAAATATAGTGGATTTCGAAGACTTAGCTTGAAACACAGAATGTAAAATATCTCAATTTTCTATAATGATTACATCTTGAAATTACAATATTGTACATATATTGGGTTAAAAAATTATATGACAGGGCTGGCTCTGTGGCACAGTGGGTTAAAGCCCCAGCCTGTGGTGCCATCATCCCGTATGGGCCCCCATTCAAGTCCTGGCTGCTCCCAACTTCTGACCCATTTCTCTGTTTATGTATCTGGGAAAGCAGTGGAGGATGGCCCTAGTCCTTGGGCCCCTGCACCCATGTAGGAGGTCTGCAAGAAGCTCTTGGCTTCAGATTGGCTCAGCTCTGGCTGTTGTTGCCATTTAGGGAGTGGGCCAGCGGATGGAAGATCTCTTTCTTTGTCCCTACCTCTCTCTGTAACTCTGTCTTTCAAATCAATAAAATAAATCTTTTAAAAAAAATGACAAAATAACTTCACCTATTTCATTTTACCTCCTAAGGTGCCTAGTAGGCCATTTAAATTTGCATGTGGCTGGTATTTGCTCTCTGCTGGCCAGCTCTGGACTCAACCATCTTCCTAGGAAGTGTTTCTGGAAATGACCTGAACATTCGTCACAAAGTGACCACAGCGTGGCAGCCTCCTATCCACTACTGGTAGAAATTTGCTCAGAGTGTTTCTGTAAAGGTCATGTTCAACACAGCAACCTGTTTCTAAGTCTAGACATGAATCGTGTGGACGAGAGCCTCCTGGGCCACTATTCTAGGATACACTGGAGCAGATAAACCTCTTTTGTCCCTTTCCTGTCTCCTTAATCCCTTTCCTCCCTCTGGATGCTTGGGTGTCCATCCCACTTATTGTGGTCCATGAGCCAGAAGCAACCAGACACAGTCAGGTAGGGGCTGGGCTGTCACTGGGGGGCCTCCGAAGAGGCTGGGTGGGGATGGGACTTGGAGGAGGAGCCTGGTGCGGGACACACACACAGCCTGTGCGCCATTGTCTGTGAGTCGCTGAGTGACTTCTCAGCAGCAGAGCCGGCAGGGACCCGCTCCCAGCTGCTTCAGTTCTGATTGTGCGTTGGAGGTCATCATTTCTTGTGGTCCAATAATGTAGGTACTTGAACATTTTCAGATTTTACCTGAATCCATCTGTTGGAACACTTTTAATGTGTTGCATACTTGGCTGGGTGCTGGGCTACAAAAATAAGGCACAATCACACCCGCAAGAAAAATAACAGTGTTCTGTGTGCTAAATGTAGGTTTTGAAGGCCGCCTTGCCAGGAGTCCGCGGACATCTGTAAGTTATGATAGAGAAAATTTGGAGAATAGGGTGCCAGTGATATGCACCAGCGGCTATTTGAAAAGCTGCTATGTATCAAGGGAAAAAGACAAATTAAGAATTGCTCCGGGGGCATGGATACTTCCTTGCAAACACACCCAGAAATAATGTTTAACCAGTTAGCTGGGTGTCCTGTGGCCCAGTTAGGTTGACTCTTAAAATTCAGCATCACAGGGTAGATCCTGTGGCACAGCAGGTTAAGCCACTGCTTGGGCTGCCAGCATCCTATATTGGAGTACGTGGGGTCAAATCCCACCTCTGCCTTCCGATCCAACTTCCTGCTAATGTGGCTTGCAGGCAGCAGATGCTGACTCAAGTCCCTGGGTTCCTGCCTCCCATGTGAGAGGCATGGATGGAGATCTTGGCTCCTGGCTTCAGCCCGGCCCAGCCATGGCAGTTGTGGGCATTTGGGGAGTGAAGCAGTGGAAGGAAGATTCCCTCTACCTCTCCCCTCTCCCCTCTCTTTTTGTCATTCCACCTTTCAAATTATCGATTTGAAAGGCAGAGTTACAGAGAGGCAGAGGCAGGGAGAGAGAATACTTCCATCCACTGGTTCACTCCCCAAATGGCCGCAATGGCTAGAGCTGGGTCAATCTGAAGCCAGGAGCCAGGAGCTTCTTCCAGGTCTCCCACATGGGTGCAGGGCCCAAGGACTTGGGTCATCTTCTACTGCTTTCCCAGGCCATAGCAGAGAGCTGGATCGGAAGTGGAGCAGCCGGAAATGGAACCAGCATGCATATGGGATGCCGGCACTGCAGGTGGCAGCTTTACCTGCTGTACCACAACACCAGCCCCAATAAATAACTCTGAAAAAATTAACACGTGAGAACAGCACTGTGGCATAGGTCAAACCTCTGACAGATTTCTCTTGCTCACTCGGGATCTTGTTCTGAGACACCATCCTTCTCCTGCCGGCCCCCCTGAGCCTCCTTCCTGCAGAGTCACTATCTCCCAGCTCCTTGAAACCCACATAGTTCTTCTTGGTTTTTGTGGACACAGAATTGTCCTGGCATTTACTGGTGATGGCTGTGGAAGACTTTGTGATGTGGGATAGACTTTACTGTTGAGAAACTTTCTTGTGTGTAAGTCAGGTCCTTTCAGCTGCCACGTGAGCACATTTGCTTTGCACAAATCTTTCCAACATGATTTTTCTGATCGCAGAAGTGTTTGTGTTGAATGTTTTTTAAAAAAGCAGTACGCAAGTGTTTAAAGTCAAAGTTCCCCCTTAAGTCCATCTCCTACAGAGAAATCAGTATTGAGAGGTTAGCATAAGTGCAGGCATTCCAGGGAAGTGGACCGCTTGTGATGCCCACATCCTACACTGGAGTTCCACTTCCAGTTCAGCTACTCTGCTCCCAGTCCACCTTCCTGTTCTTGCAACCTGGGAGGCAGCAGATGGTGACTCAAATGCTTGACCTGCTGCCACCCACATGGGAGACCTGGGTGGAGTTCTGAGCTCCTGACTTTGGCCTGGTCCAGACCCTGCTTTTAGAGGGAGTGAGCAAGCAGGTAGAAGATTCATTCATTCTCCCTCTCCCCCTCTCCCCCTCTCCCCCTCTCCCCCTCTCCCCCTCTCCCCCTCTGTGGGGAGCAACTGGGAGCAACTCGGACTAGACTAAGTTACTGGAATTAAGACTTATTCTATGCATCTGCTCTCCCACAATATGGCGCTGGGAGAGGAGGAAACAGCTTCTACACAGCTGCCTCCAGTTCAACCAATAAACTGTAGGACCTGCTCCTGATTGGAGGAGAGCAGCGTACTCGGCGTGTGGGTAGCAGAGTTGGGATTGGTGGAAGAGGACTATAAAGGAGGAGAGAGACAACATGCACCAGGAACATCTAAGAGGAACACTTGAGCAGCCCCCGAGAGAGCCGGCCGGCGGTGTGCCGCTCCCCCGCGGAAGTGGGGAAAGTGGCAGGGGGAACCGCCCCTCCACGGAGGTGGAAGGGACGGCAGCCAACCCGGGAAGAACCAGCAGCAAACCCGGGGAGGGCCGAGCAGACAAAAGAACAGCGCAGGCTCCTGTGTCGTTCCTCCGCGAAGAGGGGGAGCGACATAATGGTGCCGTGACTCGGATAGGAAGCCTAGGCAGGGTTTAGTGTCGTTCCTCCGCGAAGAGGGGGAGCGACACCCTCTCCCCCTCTCCCCCTCTCATCCCTCCCCCCCTCCCCCTCCCCCCTCCCCCCTCCTCCTCTCCCCCTCTCCCTCTCCCTCTCCCCTTCTCCCCCTCTCTCTCCCTTTCAAGTAGATGAAAACAAATAAAAATAAACATTTTAAAAGACGCATGTATACGTATAGATTTTATTCTTATTTGTATAAACAAATGTTTCTACGTGAAGTCATTTTTATATTGGTTTACCATTTCTTTCTCCCCCCGCCCCCGTGTGTGTGTGTGTGTGTGTGTGTGTGTGTGTGTATTTAGGCATTGTTATGCTAGTAGAGGTGCCTTCTCCTAGGGACACACAGCTGTCCCTCATTCACAGCGGGGAGGGAAGACAGCTGATGTTGTGACTGTGCAGGACTACAGTCCGGGGGAGAGCAGCAGCTCTGTGTGGCTTTGGTGCAGCGTGCTTGTTTGGCTACAAACCGACAGTTTGACCAGGATGGGCTTTAAGTGATGCAGAGATGTCTAATCTGCTCGGCACAGAAAACAAACAAGATTTTGGAGAAATCCAGGCCTCAGCAGTCCAGGAAGCTAAGGCAGGAGTGGAATGCTTATTTTTTAATGGTGGAGTAGGAGAAATGACTCAAGTCTCTTTCACAGGGGAGATCTAATGCTTAGGTTTTACTTAGCTGCAGTGTTGTACGAGGCATTTCAAAAGCTTCACAGAAAATGGAGTTAAAAGATGTTTATTTTGGGGCAAAACACTTTTGCATTCATGCATGGCTTTTTGATAATCTGCATTTTCTATTATTTGAAGACTCCTTGTATATATTGCAGCAGAATATCTCACTGCCTCCCCAAAGGCTTCCTCTCACTGAAGTCCCCGAATACCTATTGCAATCTACTACACGTAAGATGATGTGTGAGTTCCATTTGTGCAAATCAAAGCAGAGTCTGTGTGGTTCATCTGTCCACAGTGGACAGAGGAGAAGGAGCGGTAAGAGCAGCAGGAGACAGGACAGGCAGGGAAGAGGATGGGGACTACAGGGATCATGGACTCCCAAGAGCCCCTAGAGAACTGGGGGTACATTCTGGACTTCACTTTCCCCATAAGAAGGGATTCTGACTTTCAACATGTAAAATTTCTTAAATGACAAAATAACCCCAGCTGGTAGCTGGACTTCCTGTTGATGTACCATAATTTAGCCAGTTCCTGTTAATGGTCATTCCGATTTTTCCTATTCTCTCCCTTTTTAAAAATGTATTTTCATTTATTAGAGAGACACAGATGAAGAGAGATCTTTCATCTGCTGGTTCACTCCCCAAGTGCCTGTAACAGTTGGGACTGGGCCAGGCTCCTGAAGCCAGGAGCCTGAAACTCTATCCAAGTCTCCTATATGGGTGACTGAGATCCTTGTTGTTAAGCCATCAACAGCTGCCTCCTTGGGTGCACATTAGCAGGAAGCTGGAATTGGAAGCAGAGCTGGGACTTGAATCCAGGCCCTCTGATATAGGATTGAGAGTGTCCCAAACACTGACTTCACCACTGTGTCACATGCCCCCACCTCCAATAGTTTTCTCTGTAATGACAATTTTGCATCTGCTTTGTACCTGCTTCTAACAAGATAGAGTCATTTAATATAGATAAATAGAAACCATGCTCTTACATCCCCCTAAAAGTAAATAGACTAAGGTTAGTTTGATAATGATCCCCTTAGCAGTAGGCATGGCGTAAAGCCCGCAGCTACCCTGTGCAGCTTCTGTGTGATGTTCAGTTTCAAACCAGAGAGAACACTTGAATTACGATGGCAGCTTAATGGAATTCACAGTCTGAAAAACCAGCAACTGGAGAACACTGTACATGTGGATGGATAAACGTCCTGTCCATGGATTTCCATTCTCAAAGCTGAACTTAAGACGCTTGGATTTCTAAAATCTCCTCTTGCCTTTCTCCTTTTGTTTAATTATGTATGGTCTTGGATTATTCATGATAAAGTGACTACCACTGCTTTACAGTGAAGAAATAAGTATTGTTTTATATTGGAAAGCTATATATACCATTTGTGTTTTATGAAGAAAATAAAATTATGCTAAATATGACTTTTGTTTTTTCTTTTTTGGCTTTTATGTTTCAACTAGTAAACAAATCAATACCATCATGCTGTGTTTCTGGGATTATTTTTTTGGTAAAGTTACCTTCACAATTTTAGATCATTCTCCAAAACCAGATGTATAATACAATGCACTTCATCTAATTATAAATGACATTAGTTTTATTATAAAACATATATGAGAGAACTTCCAGAGGTTCATTGAAAGTGGGGTTTAGAAGCTGTTTATTTTGGTGCAAAAAAGAATCCATGCATAGTTTTTTCATAATAAGCATTTTGCATTGATGTTGTGAAAATCCCTTATATAGATGATTTAAAATTTCTTGTACCAAAATAAACTTGTCTTTTAATTCCATTTTTTATGAAATTTTGGAAATAGCATTGTATCATTTTTAGATTTCTTTTTAGAAGATTTATTTGCTTATTTGAAAGGCAGAGTTAGAGAGGGAGAGGAGGAGAGAGAGAGAGAGACTCTTCCATCTGCTGGTTTACTCCCCAAATGGCTACAAAGACCATAGCTGAAGACAGGAGCCTTGACCCCCACACAGGTTTGCCACATGGGTAGCAGATGCCCAAACATTCAGGCCATTTCCACCACCTTGACAGGCACATTAGCAGGGAGCTAGATGGGAAGTGGAGCAGCCAGGACTTGAACCAGCACTCATATGGGATGCTGGCATTGTAGGCAGTAGCTTAACCTGCTGTGCCACAAGGCTGGCTCTTGTTTTAAAATTTTTTATTATACTTTCTGTATGTATAACATCTTTAAAAAAATGATAGCATTATTTAATATAGTTGTTAAGAGATGTTGAATAGCTCTTACTTTATGGTTTTAGATGATGTTCTACTCCTTACAACAAAACATTAACAACAGAAAAAAAGCCGTACAAGAAAAGGACTCCTCTATGGAGGTTTGAAGTTTTATACCCTCCTCCTTTTATCTTTAAATTGGAAGCATGCATCGTTGGAAACAAAAGGTTCAATAGCCCAAAGAATTTTAAGGTTCTAGCTTCTAATTTGATTGGACAGATTCTCTGCAGCTAACTACTGGGAAAAGCACAACTCCTGTTTAAGCCTTGTAATACAATCACTGGTTAAAAACTGCATGTGCACATTTCTGAAAATAAATGATGTAAATGTGGAATCTGCCGTATCATCTGTTTCATAGTTTAGATACATAAGTTTCTCCCTCTTTTGACTGCATCCGTGCTAAGTGATTACGTGAAATAATCTCCACTGACACTTGAAAGTTAACCAATGATTTTCCTCACAAGCACAATGTTCACATTTAGCTTCTTTGCAGCTGGTGAGGATTGGTTTAGTTCAGTACACGTTAAGGGAATATCTACAGATGGTCCAGGCAGTGTGAGGGTCCCAGTGGCTACAAAATCCAGCAAAGAGCACAGGTCCTGGAGGAACTTAAGAGTCCAGGGACCCCGAGGGTCGGGTGGGAGTTGGGAGAACAGTCACAGACCAGTGCTTCAGTGTCATTTAGTAAGCAATCCATCAGGAGGCAGAGCCACGCACAGGGGCCTCGGTGAGCTCCCTGTTCCCCCGCCCCAACCCCTGCGAGTTCCCAGAGGCCATGTCCCCGGAGGATGGATGAGCTGACTCTCTCAGGAGGAATGAGACTGGCAGAAGGGACAAAGCACAGATCTGGTGTGAGGTGGGAGTGGCCATAAAGGGGAGGGTGAGTGAATGAGTTGGTTCCTAGTCCTAGAGACCACCTGAGATGGGGAGTAGGAAGAATAAGAAGTAGATTTAGCATAGGGGAGTTGATGGCTTCCCCTTCAAGGCTTTTGGAGTTATTTGAGGAAGGTCCAATGGGCTGAAGCTCAGAGGAGTGGTCAGGGCTAGAGAAACGTGAATGGAGCATATACCTGGTAGTCAAGATTATTAAAATGATTGATAGTATCCCAGGAGAAAGGGATGCTGGGAGAGTATGTGAGAAGGTGGGTAGGGGAAGGGTGTCCAAAAAGAAACATTAAGTCAGGAGGAGACCCATGGAGCAGCAGGAGAGGGAGTTTTAAGAATGAGAAAAAGGACTGCAATGCCAAGAACAGTATGAAGTTTGTAAAGGTAACAGCTGACAAATGTCCCCTAAATCTGGTGGTGTGGGTGGCCACTGCTGACCCTAGGTGGGGGATTAGTAGGGAGTGGATGCCAGATTCCAGTTAAAAGTGGTTAGAGATGCCATTTGTGACTTCCAACCCAGAGTAATTGAATATATAATTTTCATTCTACCAGTCCAATTTTTTCTTCCTTTTTTTTTTAATCTCTAGTCTTGAGAATGTACCCCTTCCACTTCCTGTTTTGCTCTTTCTTACTTCTCCTATATGTTGACATTAAAAATACCCACAACTAATTTGCATAGTTCTTTGGTATTGTAGCTAATTGCAGTTGATTAGGACACAGGTGCAGATAGAAGGGGGGGGTGTCCTGCATGCCCTCCTTTGATGTTGAGGAAACTGAGGCTCTGAGAGACGTAGTGTCTTGTGGCAGATTCATTACTACTTAGCAAGGCCCTGGCACTCAAGGCCAAACTCTGGGTTTTCACTGCAGAGATCTTACAGCATGGTGGAAACCTCGGGGACACTCAGGTAGCCTTGTTACCCAGTGTACAGGAACATCAGTCTCCGGCCAGCTAAGATCTTGTACCTTTTAACCATCCTGGCTCACCTGTGTTAATTGCTGATAAGCAATAAACCAAACCCCAGACCTCCACCTTCACCTACAGTGATTGCCTGAGAGCCTCATTTTATTCCACTCATGACCTCCACATTCTCTCAACTCCACTTATGTGTCTGTCTGGCTTCCTAGTCTTTATTTAAGGTCTCCTAAGGGTGTGTGCTCTTTCTGCCTGAGTAGCATCCATTCCTGCTGAATCTGTCAGCAGCATCTCTGTGTGGTCCACTGGGGATGAGGAGTCATGGTAAATTAGCATATTCCATTACCATGACCTCAATGATTGGTTTGAGGGTGGGCTTGTAATCCATGCCAGGCCAATCAGACTCCATCCTGGAAAGAGAAATCTCTCCGCTGGGGCTGCTGTGGACCACGTGGCCATTGTTGGAAAGTGCCTGTGTGGATGAAACCAACACACTGGCAGCACAACTCATGCCTGGGGTAGCAGGGTCGTTCACATCATCTGCATACCAGGATCCAGCCCACCTGGGGCTAGCGCTCTCCTTGCTCTCTCCAGTTGCATCCCCCGTTTAGGTTTAATCCCACTGAGGGGAGTGGAAATTGCTACCACAAGAGCCTCAACTAGGATTCTCTTTTTAGCTTCACTTGGCCCCTGTATCTTGATGTCCCCCACTGGGGTGGATCCTTGCATGTTATAGGATTTGCTTCAGAATTGATGCTGTTATTCTCAGCCTCTTCAGGTACCCCACACCCTGCTGCTTCCTGTTCTAGCTCATGGGACTGAAACCCTAGGCTATACCTGGTGTTACTACCATGTACCTGCCGTCCTCCTCTCTGGTGCCACCTCGCCCCTCTTCCCTTCCCCCTCCTCAAGTCTCTCACGAGTTGCTTGTGCTTTATCTCTGTGAACAAATTATTGCTCTTAAGAATATAGGCTGAGGGATCGGTGCTGTGGTGTAGCGGGTAAAGCTGCCGCCTGCAGTGCCAGCATCCCATATGGGAGCCAGTTCAAGTACCGGCTGCTCCACTTCCTATCCAGCTCTCTGCTATGGCCTGGAAAAGCAGTAGAAGATGGCCCACCTCCTTGGGCCCCTGCACCATGTGGGAGACCCAGAAAAAGCCGTTGCGGCCATATGGGGAGTGAACCAGCAGATGGAAGACCTCTCTCTCTCTCTCTCTCTCTCTCTCTTTTCCTCTCCTTCTCTCTGTGTGTAACTCTGACTTTCAAGTAAAATAAATAAATCTTTTTTAAAAATGCAGGCTGAGCATCCCTAATCTGGAAGTTTGCAATCCAAAATGTTCTGAACTCCAAAAACTGTTGAGCGCCAACATGATGCCCCATGTCAGCAACTCTGTACTTGACCATGTGTGACAGGTTACCGTCAAAACGCAGGCACACTAAGAACATTGTATAAAATTACCTTCAGCTATGTGTGTGAGATATGTATGAAACAAATGAATTTCATATTTGGACTTGGATCCCATCCCTAAGATAGTTCATTTTGTGTTTGCAATCATTCCAAAATCCAAAAAACCAAAAATAAAATTTAAAACACTCCTTGTTCCAAGCATTTTGGATAAGAAATACACAGCTGCAACTACAGAAGAAACATTGGCCATTAACCCGGCACTATTTTTTATTGTAAAATACATATAAAATGTGTTGCATATATAAAATAGATATAACACACATATATATAATGTATAGCAGATATTTTACCATTTTAGGCCTCCAACTCAGTGGTACTAAGTACATTCACTATATTGTGTAAACATTACACTGTCATCCATTTCCAGAATTTTGTCATTAACCCAAACAGAAACTCTCTACCCATTAAAAATAACTCCCCATCCCCCACCAACTCTGGCAACTTCTATGTCTTTCTTTATAAATTTGTCTATTTGTCTATAGGCACCTCATGTAAGTGGAATCAGGTATTTGCCTTTTTGTGTCTGGCTTATTAAACTTAGCATAATGTTTCCACAGTTAACTATGGTGTAGCAGGTATAGCACTTTCTTCCTGTTGTTTATCTATGCATCTGTTGATGGACATATGGGTCATATCTGCCTTTTGGTTATTGTGAGTAATATTACTGTTTATGGGTTTAATCATATCTGCTCAAGTGGCTGTTTTCATTTGATATATAAGGATTCTTCAAAAAGTTCATGGAAAGTGGAATTAAAAAAACATTGTGATGGGGTCAGAGTTGGGGAATAGTGAGTTAAGCCACTGCCTGCGATGGCAGCATCCCGTATCGGAGTGCTGATTGGAGACCGGACTGCTGTGCTTCTGAGCCAGCTCCCTGCTAGTGTGCCTGAGAAGATGGTGATGGTGATGATGGTAGGAGGTGAATCCCTCCTACCCATGTGGGAGACCAGGATGCAGCTCCTGGCTTCTGGCTTCAGCCTGGCCCAGCCCTGGCTGTTAGGGACATGGAGGCATTCAGGGAATAGACCAGCAGGTGGAAGACTGCGCTCTCGCTCTGTTTTTCTTGCTCTCTCTCTCCCACTCTGCCTTTCAAATAAATCTTAAAAAATAAAGGTAAGTTAGCTGCAAAAAACTTTGAAATCCATGCATAGTTTCTCATAATATACATTTTTCATAAAAGTTCTGAAAACTTATATATGTGGATTTCGATTATTTTTCACTAGAATAGGCTTACATGTTCATTTCATTTCCCGCAAATCTTTTGAAGTTCCATCATATACCCAGAAGTGAAATTGCTGGGTCAGCCCAGTACAGTTTATATGCCAGGCACTGTGTTGGGTATTTTAGATTCATTATTTTATTGAATACTCATAACAGCTTTATGAAGTGTTTTTCTTATTCCTGCTTTCCAATGGGGAAACTGAGGCTCAGAGAAATGAACAGGACCAAAGACGCATCCTGTGCTATGCTCTTAGTTAGGCTGCTGCTATCACTTATAAAGTCATCTCCTGTGGTCCTTCGACAAACACAGGCAGCGATGCTGTGTGCCGGGCCCTGGGCTCCATGCCAGGACTCAAAGGCTCACTCGTACCCGCTGTAGTCTTCAGAGAGGCAAGAGGAGGCACAGCCCCTGGTGGTGTGAGGCAGGGCGCCTGGTCTGTCTATCATGCAGAATACTCTGTCTTCTCCATCAACACGGCTGGGCTTCATTCTTGCCAAGCTGCTGACCCACTCTGCCAGCCCCTCTTACACAGCTCACAGGTGCTCTCTTTCATGAACCCAATCCCGTCTGTAGCTGGAAGGACAAGGAGAGAAGCTAAGGAAGGAAAAACTTATGTTTTTTTTATAAAAATGACACCTGATCATTGTAGACAATTTGGAGAAAAATAGAAGCATATAGCAAAGAAAGCAGAAGTCACCCTGTAATCACGCCATTCAGGGGGAAATAATTTTCATCTACATTTTAAATAAAGTGATAAAGTGACATCTCAAACTCTATTGGAAAAGATCAAAGCAGTTTGCTATCGATTTACTCTGTAAAACAACAGAGAGAAATTGGCCCTAAGTGTCCCCACCTGCCTCTGGCATGTTTAGATTTCTCGATTCAGTTCCTGCAGATTTGTGTCTGCCTTCAGAGGACATTCATCCTGCAGAATTTGTCAGGTGGTGCCCTGTAGGGGCGCTATGATGGTCGGTCATCGGTAGAAGAAAAGGCTCTGTAATCTGTGCGTTAGCATTAGCTGTTTGGAAGGAACGCGTGTGGCTTGAACCAAAGGTACCACCTAAGGAAAGCACACAGGGAGACTCGAGGCAGGGTCATGTGTGCCAGCAGTCAACATTAATATCCAAACTCTAACGCCAGCGGGAGAGATCGTGGAAACAGCAACACACGGACTCCGGCATGGGAGGCCCCCCCTTATGCCCGTACTGGGTACCCTCTGCCTGCTCTCCTTCAGGTCAGGTGGCTGCATGGCTCCCTAGGGCTGCCCAAGCCACGGAGCACCTTTTACAGATTAGAAAAAGGTACCTTCTTCCTCTGGGAGGAGGCAGGCCTGCTCTACAGCTTGGCCAGTGGAGCAGTGGTGAGTTCGCTGTTGACTTGCCTCCTTGCGGGGGCACCCTTGTTCTATGAGCAATGCGTAGAACTCCGTGTGAAGGTCCTGCCTCTGCCTTTTTGAGGCTCCCTGCCCCTGGAGATGTGGCTGCCGGAAAGTGTCCAGGTCAAGGTGAGGCTGTCCCAGCTCTAGGTGAGCCCTGGTGAAGGGGGCCCTCACCTTGACACATATTTCTTGAGCATCTACTGTCTAGGCCTAGGCCTCTGGAAGGCTGAGTGGACCCAGACAGCAGTCCTGCCTTCTCTGTGGCCACTGCCACACCACCGCTGAATTACAGAGTCTAGAACATTATTATAGAATCCTCCGCTAGCTGATTGCTAGCAGCTGTTCAGGGTAACAGGTTGCTAACAGAGACAGGAACAAATCAGATCATCCAAAGCTATGATTCTATTTATTTTTTATTTTTTATTCTATTTGAAAGGGAAAGAGAAGAGAGCCAGTAGAGATCTTTTTCCCACTGATTTATTCCCCAAATGGCTGTGACAGCCAGGCCGGACCAGGTCAAAGTCAGGAGCCAGAAACTCAATCTAGGTTTCCCTCATGGGGCACTCAGGTAATTGTCATCACCTGCTGTTTGCCAGGGTGCACGTTAGCAGGAAGCTGGAATCAGAAGCAAAGGCAGGACTTGAACTCAAGCACTTGGATATGGGATACATGCATCCCCAGTGACATCTCAACCACTGTGCCAAATGCCCCGGCTCCATTTAAAACTCTCTTAATTTCTAGTACTGTTTCATTTGAAGCTAGAATCTACTCTCATTTTCCAAAAAATAAAAAAAAAATTCTATTTGTTCAATAGGGCTTGGTTTTATACTTACTAGGGGAGGTAGGCCTGTAGCCCACCAGAGTACCTGAGTGCAAGTCCCACTGCGCTCCCGACTCCGGCTTCCTGCTAATGCACACTCTTGGAGGCGGCAGTGGTTGTGTCCCATGTGGAAAGCCCAGATTGAATTCCTCAGTCCAGACTTTGTCTCGGCCCAGTCCTGGCCATTATCGGGCATTTGGGGGTGACTGAGCGGACTAGAGCTCTCTATCTTTCTCTCAAATAAATAAGCAAAATTAAAAAAAAAATTGACTCTTTGTTTCAAGTCTTGCATCCTCTAAGCTACTCCTTAGAAACTCTCTCATATCCTCTTTCAAATCTATTGCTATTCAACTTCGCTTTGATCTGGGAACCCTGATCCATGGTCCCAGCTGTTGGCATCCCCCTATAGTAAGTGGTGATATTTTTATTAAAGCAAAAACAGCAATTATATTGTCTTAGATGTGGCAGGTGAATTTTTCATGTGAGAAACAATCATTGTGCCATTATGCAAATGAAATGTAATTTTGTAGAAATTGCAGAGTGAAGCCAAGCTGCTTAGATATAAATCCTTGTGCTTTTGTCTGGTTAATGTGCTTTGAAAAATATTGTGAGGTTGAAAGTCAGATCGTTATTTTCCCTTCACAACAATGGTAACGACTGATGTATGCAAACGTGATTACTATCCTAAGGACCTTGGGAAAGCTACTGAATCTCTCTGTGCCTATGTCCAATCTACAAAATGGGGATAATAATAGTACCACTATCCTGGGATTTTGCATGGATGAAAAGAATTAAATACCCATAGAACCCAGCATATAGTGGGAACAACTAATATTATTATTTTCTGGAAGTCAGATAAAATTCAGAAATGCCTTTTCTCACATGGAGGTTTTTTTTTTTTTTAACACTTCACTCAAGCTAAGTGTGATTGTATTCAATAGGGATAAATGGCAGATATTTTAATCTTTTAAAACAGAGAAATATTTTTGTAAACTTTAAGAAAAGTTTTCAGAATTTGTATTTATTTGACAGACAGGTAGACAGAGCTAGTTCACTCCCCAGATGCCCACGAAGGCGGGGACTGGGCCAGGCAGAAGTCAGGAATCAGGAACTCAATTCAGTCTCCCACTTGGGTGGCAGGAACCCAACTAGGTGAGCCATCACCTGCTGCTCTCCAGGGTCCTCATTAGCAAAAGGCTGGAACTGGGAGCAGACCTGGGACTCAAGCCCAGACATTCCAATATGGGATGCAGATGTCTTAACCAGCAGGTCTATGCCTTCTTGGATAGAACGTGTTTGGAATCACGCAGATGTAATAAGGACATGAGAAACCTGTAGGAAACAATACACAATAAGACAATAAGGAGACTCTTGATTTGTCTTTCTTTTACATGTGATTATTGAATCTCTGTTTCTGTGATAGTTTCTTAATCCCTGTGGCGAAAGTTTCTGTTTTGCTTCTTACACAGTTTATGTAGAATTTACTTTTTCTCTTACCGCGGTCAGGCAGTCAGCCTCGCAGTGGGTATTTTTTGAAACTTTGGCTCTTGATTTTGCTGCTTGTCTGCACACAATAAACAGCTAACTTGTGCCAATTTTCTTCTAGACTCTTTTTGGCAGGGGAACAGCAACTGACATCTGTGGCCAGGAATACTGTGCGATCCTCACTGGGTGGCCAGAACTTTAGCTAAAATATAAGAAATCCCACTTTAAACTATTGCAAATTTTTTTCTATCGCAGAAATAAATGGCATTATAATGCTGAGAAATTTGTATCAGTCATGTGCTTTTCCTTTTTACACTACCGTAGCTATTTTAGTTGGGTAACTTGAAATCCAAGGTCGTGCAAACTGATATGCGGGAGCTAGGCAGGCAGCTGGGTGGGAAGAAATAAAGCTGGAAGAAGGTTTTTCCAGTTTTTGTGCAGCATTTCCCTGTAACTCTGCCCCGTTTCCCATCAATCTAGTACGCCTACTTTCCCATCATGCACCTGTACTGCATCTGAGACCAGGAAAGAGGAGACAATCTTGACCATGTAGAAGTTAAACTCCATGTGCAGGTGCCATGAAAGCCCCAGAAAGCCTTACTCCACTTACTCACTAAACTCCTCTCCTTTTGTATATTCAGTTAGGGCAGCGCCCCCTGTGGGGAGCAACTCGGACTATACTGTTACTGGAATTAAGACTTATTCTATGCATCTGCTCTCCCACAATATGGCACTGGGAGAGAAGAAAACAGCTTCTACACAGCTGCCTCCAGTTCAGCCAATAAACTGTGGGACTTGCTCCTGATTGGAGGAGAGCGGCGTGCTCGGCGTGTGGGCAGCCGAGTTGGGATTGGCGGAGGAGGACTATATAGGAGGAGAGAGATGGCATGGTGGTGTGGGTTGGTTGGAGAGTGCGTTGGAGAGTTCGCGGGGAAGTTCATTACTTCGTTCTTTCTCATTTCTCTCTACTCATTCTTGCTTTGGGAGTTTGCTGTTTACTTATTCTTACTTTACTATAGAAAGGACTTGTAAAAAAAGGAGAACAACAAGCGCCCGGTCCGGTGCGGCTCCTCCGCGTGCAGAGGAGCAGCACCCCCTAGCTCATAAAGAGCCTGATGACAGCGGAGCAGCCCTTCTTTTGCTTTGGCTTCTGAACCATGCCTATGGATCCTTCGCTGGTCTCCTCCCACTCTCCTCATAGGCAACTCTGGCCCACGCATGAAGGCATCTCCCTGTGTGGGTGGCCACCCTCACACGTGCATGTGTAGTCACTCTCTCTCTGTTAAATAAACTCTGCTCTCACTTGTGCACTGTATTTATGCCTTTACTTTGACTTCTCTCTGTGGGTGCAAGAACCTGGAACAAAGATGAAGATGCACAGACCCATAACAAAAGCACAGGCAAAGTTCTCCGAAGCCCAGTGCTTTCTTCTGAGAAGTTGCTAGGCTTGGTTTAGGGACTGTAGGGAAAGGAACAAATGTATTTCTCAACTACTGGACTGAGCCCATCATTGTCCCCCTTTAACGGTGCTTACGTTTGTCATGATGAAATTGTGAGATGCATGGATGTAAAACCACATTCAGTAATTTGTATCTTCTTCATCTCTTTGGTGCTTTTACAGTGGTTAGTGGTATCTGTAGCTAAGGGATATGGGAGCAACTTTTGCTATCTGTATGTCTAGTCAGCAATTTTCTACCAATGTTATAGTCTGTTTATATCCTAATCCAACTCCTGAGCCAGAAATAATCATAGATAATTTATAGGTGCACAAACACACAATATTCTATAGATTAAAATTTGGATGACAGAGAAAAGAAACTCAAGGATCAGGCCATAATAATAAGTCAGAAATGAAAGTTACAGAGCCAACCTTGTGGTGTAATGGGTAAAGCCACTGTCTGCAATACCAGCATCCCATATGGGTGCTGATTCGAGTCCCGGCTGCTCCACTTCCCATCCAGCTTCCTGCTAACGCAGCTGGGAAAGCAGTGGAGAATTGCCCAAATGCTTGGGTTCCTGCTACCCACATGGGAGACCCGGAAGAAGCTCCTGGCTCCTGGCTTCAGCCTGGCCCACCCCCAGCCGCTGTGGCCATTTGGGGAGTGAGCCAGTGGATGGAAGGTTTCTATCTCTGTTTCTCTCTCTGTCTCTGCAACTCCACCTTTCAAATAAATCTTTAAAAAAAAAAAAAGGAATGAAAATCTGTCGCTCCCCCTCTTCGTGGAGGAACGACACAGAACCCTGCACTGTTCTTCTGTCTGCTCGGCCCTCCCCGGGTTTGCTGCTGGTTCTTCCCGGGTTGGCTACTATCCCTTCCACCTCCGTGGAAGGGCGGTTCCCCCTGGCCACTTTCCCCACTTCCGCAGGGGAGCGGCACACCGCCGGCCGGCTCTCTCGGGGGCTGCACAGGTGTTCCCCTTAGATGTTCCTGGTGCATGCCGTCTCTCTCCTCCTTTATAGTCCTCTTCCACCAATCCCAACTCGGCTGCCCACACGCCGAGCACGCTGCTCTCCTCCAATCAGGAGCAAGTCCTACAGTTTATTGGCTGAACTGGAGGCAGCTATGTAGAAGCTGTTTTCTTCTCTCCCAGCGCCATATTGTGGGAGAGCAGATGCATAGAATAAGTCTTAATTCCAGTAACTTAGTCTAGTCCGAGTTGCTCCCCACAAAAATCAAAACAATGCCATGCAGCATTACATCAGAGATTTCAACATTTAGCATGCTTCGGGCTTTCTATAAGGTGTTTGTTTAAAACGTGGACCCCTTAGCCACATCCTGGAAACCCTGGCACCTGCGTTTTTGCATGTGGTCCACGTCACACTGATGTAGGTGATTGCAGGCTCACAGTCTAGATGCTCCCACCTTCTCACTTGGTGTAAATGTGTAAGTTTGGCCCCAAGATTTCTGGTAGCCATGAAAAGGGAAGGCTGTCTTTTCATAACACTCACAAGATCAAATCTTGGTGTGTGGTATCAGTGAAAATTTAACTGTTTCTGCCAAGTTTAATAGCTTAATAGGATCTTGACTTGGGTCAGACCTCAGATGGAAAATGTCTTCTCTAGTTCACCCTAAGGTGAAATACATCAGTGAGTCTGAGTCGGTTAAATGACAGCTTTGGGAAGGAAGAAAGGTGGTCTCTGAGGGAGAAAGAAAAGGAGGGAAAAATGGGAGAGGGAGATGGGAAAATACCAAACAAAGGCAGGAGAATAAAGCATAGATATGGCTATCACTTTGCACAATGGTTTATTACTATCTACAAAAGGTAAATACGTGCATATCCTGTGACCCAGCAGTTCCATATCTAAAAATATTCCCTGAGGGATTTGTGCACACTAATGCCAAAAGTCTCGAGTGGAAACTTTATTGCAACATGGTTTGTGAAAGCTAAAAACTGAAAACAACTCAAAAATCCAGATAGGATGGATAGTTGTGGAACTCAATAGGATACCAAATAGCAGCTAAAAGAAATGGATGACAGTTATGTGCCAATCAGGGATGAATTCTAAAAACCATGCTCAGTGAAGGAAACCAAATAGTGCAGAATCCATGCTACATGCCACTGTGTTGAAGCTGCAACCTGGTAAAAAGGAACCGATATATTGTTTAGGGATGTGGACCTAGAAGTTGAGGGTCACTGTTTCCAGGGAAGGAAGGGGTTTGGGCAGAAGACACTCATCCATTTCTTTACCTGGGTGATAGTTACCTGTTTTTCTATAATTTGATAAATGATTATTTATACTTCATGTATGTTATTTCTCACAATTAAATGTTTTTAACATGTGGAGTGAATGACCGTTGGCAGGTTCATGGTTCATGGGTAAACATCAGTGGTGTAGCCATACAATGGACTTAGCAATAAGAGGGAATATGATACATATGCAACACAAAGAGGACCTGAAAATCATTATGCTGAGTGAGTCCCTCAAAGAGAGTGTGTGCTTTGTGATTCCAGTTATATAAAATTCTAGAGAGTGGAAACTATTGTAAAGTGACAGAAGGCAGCTCAGTGGTTGGTAACTGGGCAAGGTAGGATTATCAGGAAGGGTTTATGAAAGCACAAGGAAACTCTTAGAAGTGAAGGGGGTCTTCTCTGTCATGACTGCACCATGATTTCACAGCTATATGCAAATGTCAAAACTTACCAAACTGTGCATCTTAGAATATATGCAGCTTCTTGTATGCTGACGAATCTTTATGAAGCTATTTTTTAAATGATTAGGGATGGTCTGCACAAAGACTGCAAGGGCTTAGCTCCCTCAGCTCTCTGCTGAGCCACCCACCTGGCATGCCAGGTGTAGTCTCTCCATTTTAACCATGTAACCTTGCTTTCCCCCAGTCTGAGTGACTGGGCACTCTCTCCATCCCTTCCATTCTGACAGATGTCCTGTCCCAGTAAAACCTTGCTACTTTGAAAAAAAAAAAAAAAAAAAAAAGTTGAGGGAACAAAAATAAGGTGTCAGAAATCCAAACAAAAGGAACTATCCTAGCCACGCCTTCTCACAGTTAAGTGTGGACTTGGAGGTGCCCAGCCAGCCGGTTCCTCATTATGTGTTGGGGATAACTATCCATTGACTCTCACTGTGCCTTTCTCGCTTCTTTTGTGACCTGGACATAAATGCCTGTCCTCTCATCATCTTTTACTGTGTAGGGAAAAAGAGAAGAAATCTCAAATTGGCCAGTGTTTTTCTTTAATATTTCTTTATTTTTTTATTTGGAAGTGAGAGTTACAGAGATAGAGAGACCTTTTGTCCACTAGTTTACTCACTAGATGGCCCCAAAGGCCAGTGCTGGGCCAAGCTGAAGCCAGGAGCCAAGAGCTTCATCTGGTTCTCCCATCTGGGTGCAGGGGCCTAAACACCTGAGCTGTCATCAGCTGTTTTTCCAGGCCATTGGCAGGGAGCTAAACCAGAAGTGGAGAAACTGGGACTCGAACTGGTGCCCATATGGGATGCGGGCCTCAAGGGTGGCAGCTTTACCCACTGCACCGCAGCACCGGCCCCTCAACCTGGCCCGTTTGGTTACTCACTAGCAGTTCATGCACATTTCAGACAAGAAGGCCTTAAAGAGAGAATTGAATGAAGTCCCTGCATGTGCCCGTCTTCCAGATGTTTCTCCCACTAATGTAAATCATTTTTAGATGTTCAACTGCATTTGGTTAAGCTTTAATCCTCAACTGTTAGACAAATGACCAATGTTCTCATAGTGTACGGATGTTTCAAAATGCAAAACTTTGAAAAGGACAGTAAGTATATATGCTTCTGCATTAAATTTTTATAAATTCACCAAAATAGTCGATTTGGAAGGCAGATCTGTGTGTTGATGTCGGATGTGTATTTGTAATAATTGAGTTCCTGAGCTCACTAAATTCCACTGCACTGTATATTCCAGTTTTTTGCTTAGCTTTAATTGTTACCTGGATAAACATAAACAAAATCATTTCATAGAATCACATCTAACTCAAAATAGAGTGAAGCACTAAATGCCAAAATTTAAACAATTGGAGAGATACTTGGAATAATTAGACTTTCTAACATTAGGATAAAGTCATGAAGTTACTAAACTTTTTCTTAAAATACTTTGTTCTGTGGTTTTCAAGGACAGGAACACTATTAATCAAATCTGCTGTAGTCATCTGAAGATTTTATACTGCATGAAATAAATACTAAGCCTATTTTGTTTTTGCAACTGAGTATTCTCCAGGTATTAATGTAATAAATAATTATTTAAAATTGTAAGCAATTAAAAGGTGAAGAATTAGGCACATTTAAAAGATGAAAACTGGGGCAGGCGTTTGGTGCAGCCACAGTTAAGATGCCACTGTAGACATGCCCATTCCATATCACAGTATGTGGGTTCAAGTCCCAGCTCCCCTTCTAATTCTAGCTTTCTGTCAATACATACCCTGGGAGGCAACAGGTGATGTCTTGAATACTCGGGTTCCTGCCACCCACATGGGAGACCTGGGATGACTTCCAGGCTCCTGGTTTCAGCCTGGCCCAGCCCCAGTTGTTGCAGATATTTGGAGAGTGAACCAGCAGATAGAAGATCTGTCTCTTTCTCTCTGTCTCTTTCTCTCTGTGTCACTCTGCCTTTCAAATAAATAAATAAATAAATCTTTATAATAAAAATTTTTTTAAAGATTTATTTTTTTTTGAAAGACACAGTTACAGAGAGAGGTAGAGACAGAGAGAAAGGTCTTCCATCAGCTGGTTCACTCCCCAGATGGCCGCAACAGCTAGAGCTGCACCGATCCAAAGCCAGGAGCCAGGAGCTTCTTCCAGGTCTCCCACATGGGTGCAGGGGCCCAGGGTCTTGAACCATCTTTTATTGCTATCCCAGACCATAGCAGAGGGCTGGATCAGAAGAGGAGCAGCCGGGACTAGAACCAGCGCCCATATGGGATGCTGGTGCTTCCGGCCAGGGCATTAATCCATTGCGCCATAACAACAGCCCCTAAAATTTTTTTCAGAGATAAAAACTTACTTTTGTAAAGCCAGAAAAAATTTAATTATATTTTGAATACTATCCCAGTCATATAGAGAAAAAGTGAATTAAGACACTTTTTGATACTGAGTTGAAATAAGAATATTGAGGATTCTTATAATTTCTTTTATACCTACTTTATGCATTCAGCATTTACCTGTGTATTTTATTTCCAGTTGTCCCAAAAGTTCCCCTGAGTAAAGGATCAGTGCCCTCATTTTCCCCTCACCCCTTCTCCACTGCTCTCCTCCTTCCCCTAAATTCATTCACACAAGACATTCTGCAAATTTACCCTTTAGTGTAAGACAATTTTTATTTACTCGGGTGCCTCAAATTGAATTTACTTTGCCCTGAGGATAATAGTTGAGCAGAACCAAGAAATAAATTTTAAAATAATGAATTAGATCTGAAACCCTTCTGTTGTGTATCTGATCTATATTTCCCCCCAGCAACTCGGGTCAGTAGGATGTTAACTGGCAAATTTAGAATCATCTGAGAGAACCCTGAACTCCTTTGCCATTGTTTTTCCCTAGTGACAAAGATGACCCTGTGGGCTTTTACCAGGATGAGCACCTGCAGCGTCAGTGAGATCGCTGATGCCCAACCCCAAGCCACTTCTGAAGGAGGGGTCCAGACTGAACCCCTTCTGCGAGATCTTTCCATAGGTAGCTTTGACCTGTTCTCTATAACCGACGCCTGTCATGGTGCACTGCTTAGCCCACTGACCTTAGAATATACAACTTTACACATTTCTGAGTGTCTTGTTTCTTTTTTAAAGATTTATTTTATTTATTTGAAAGGCAGAGTTATAGAGAGAGGTAGAGCCAGAGCCAGAGAGAGAGAGAGGGAGAGAGAGAGAGAGAGGTCTTCCATCCGCTGGTTCACTCCCCGAATGACTGCTATGGCCAAAACTAAGCTGATCAAAAGCCAGGAGCCAGGAGTTTTTTCCAGTTCTCCCACGTGGGTGCAGGGGCCCAATGACCTGGGCCATCTTCCAGTGATTCCCCAGCCCATAGCAGAGAACTGAATCAGAAGTAGAGCATCTGGGATGCGAACCAGCGCCTATATGGGATGCCAGCACTGCAAGCCGGGGCTTTAACTTGCTGCGCCACAGCCCTGACCCCAAAGAGCTGCTAGTTTTTGTGGAAAACTAAGAATCACCACGAATGTTTTATAATTGCTCTGAGTGCGTTCATCGACTGGAGGGCATATGAAATCAGCTGTTTTTCCTCACGAATACTCGGAGAACACAATTTTGCAAGGCTTTCGGGATAGAAAAAGGCTCTAGAAATTCAAAAGTGCAAGTGATGCTGCCTTGTATGTGCAAGCATTTTTCCAAATTCAAATAATAACACAGGGATTGCTTTAAGAGAGATTCCGGTTGCCACTTCATTTCTTTTGGATTGTGGCATTTCAGAGCAAGGGTGACCCTGCCCAGCATCAAGTCAAACTCCCTCGTTCTACAGATAAGCGACTTCGGCTCAGGGAAGGTATGTGCTGGGCAGGACAAAGCAGGGACTGAAGCCCAGAACTCCTGCTCTCTCCCCTCACAGAGCAATTGCCAAGTGACGTCCCCATAAAATGTAATTTTAAACACATTTGGAAATGGAGGAAATAATACTACTCAAACAGTTGGAAGAAACAAAATCCAGAACATACGAGGGTGCATCCAAAGTTGGCGGGCTAGTGTTCGGCCTCGCAGTTAGTGCGCTGGCTAGGATGCCCGGCGTCCTGGACTGCAATGCCTGGGTTCATGTCTCACCTGGCTCCTGATTTTAGCTTCCTGACAGCGAAGACTCTGGGAGACAGTAAGTGACGGCTCAAGTAATTGGGTCCCTGGCACCCATGAGAGAGACCTGGACTGGGCTCCCAGCTCCTGGCCTTGGCCCTGGCTCAGCCCCAGCCAGGCATTTGGGGAGTGAACCAGTTGGACAGGAGCTCTCTGTATTTCTCTCTCTCTCTCTCTCTCTCTCTCTCTCTCTCTCTCTGTTTGTCTCAAAAAATGGATTAAAATTTTTTTGAAGTTGTGGAAAATGGAACAATTTTTGGTTCAAAAATGTTTGCAGTCCATGCATAGTTCTTCCTGATAGGCATTTTTCCGAGAACTTTCTGAAGACCCCTCGTCAATGTTGAGCACACTGCCTGCCATCTAACAGGAGTCCAGCAAGTGTTAGCTACCGCTGTGAACAATATGTACAAAACGCTGAACTGGAGTCAACATAAGAAAAGAGATGTACGATTCAGAATTCTGGCCTCCCTTCAGGGCTAATCCTCACGGGTAGACTGGGTTACCCATGCCTGACCTAGTGGCTCTGCCTGGGAGAACTGACAGCCCTCTCGCTTAGGCTGGACCCAAACCCAGGAAAGTGGTGTAGTCTTCTTATTGTGGAGAAAAAGAGTGATACAGTGGAAGGAGAAGAGCGTCTCAGAAGGCTGGAGGGTGGAGTCCCCAGGGGCCTGTGAAGGTGAGCAGAATTCATCTGTGCTGCATACATTTGGCACCGATGAAGACGCACGTGTCACTCTGGTCTGGGTGAACAGTATGTTCTCCCTGTGGGTAGACGGGACACAGCGCGTGGATGAGTGTTGGCCACCGCCATCCAGTGTGCTACAATCTGCAAGCTGAGGCTGAGGGGTAGAGTGGGGTCAGAAGTGGAACCAGACTTACTGGAATCTGGAAAGGTTGGCTGGCCAGACAGCTGACAGTCTGGGGACATGCCCAGGAGCCAGACCCAAAGCTCAGGGTGAGTCACCACGGGCGTGAGCTGCCCGGGGGCAGGGTGTCCCACAGGCTGTGCCAGGGGCAAATGGACACCAGGCTGCCCAGACAACCAGGGCCACACTGGGGTCAAGACTAAGAAGATAGTGAGCCAGAAATGAATTCAAGAGAGGGGCTGGAAACTGGAGGGAGTCAGGGGAGTGGTGAGACCCAGGCCAGGCCAGGGGCAGTTGGAGGGTGGGGGAGGAAGCGTGTCACTTCTGCTGCCCTCTGTCCCCTTTGTGCCCCCAGGCCTGCAGGTTGATGATTCAGACAGAATAGGAAGAAGAGTGAGCAGAAAGTGAAAAGAAAGGTTGGCTTTTGGTAGGATGGACACCTGGCTTGGCCAGCAGAGGGGAGTCTGACCAAGGCTAATCTGCAGAGGTTTCTGTGCACTAGAGAAAGGGGAGGAGGGGGCTTCACTCATGAGCTGCGTGTTATCTGCTGACCCTGAAATGTTGCTTTTTCTCAGGGGGCTGTCTCAGGTCTGCTTCTCTTCCCACCTGTACCCAGGGTCCATCAGAGGAGGCTTGGTTTTCAATAGTAACAAAAGACCCCAAAATCTCAGGACTTCTCACAGCCCAGTTAACTGAGCAACTTCTCTCTGTGTCACTGGCACTTTGATGTTTGTCATAGCAAGGGAGAAAGAGGCCATGGAGAACCGTGAGCCCCAAAGCTTCCGCTCAGAGGGCACTGACACACGTCATCTTCACTCAGTTCACTGGTCAAAACAAACCGTATGGCCAAGCCAGACCTCATCAGGGTATAAGATCTAACCCTTCCCCAGAGAGGAGCGATGAATATTTGTAACAATAACACATTCCAGCACATGACTGTACACGCCCCAGGGTATCTCAGGACTCCTGTGACTCCAGTAGCTGTCCCCAGGATCTCAGATCTTTTCCTCTGCACAGAAAGCCAAGTCCACATATCCCGTGGTCAGTCCGGCCATTCTTCCTGGTCACTTCAAACTGAGTGTAACCCACTTCATCTTCAACATTTCTGTTTCTTCTGAGTGGCCGCTGCCCATGGCATCAGACCACTGGTGATAGAAGCAGGCAGATAGGATTAAATCGATTAGATTTGTGAACTGGAGACCACGCCTTTGCCCTGCCCCCTCCCCCTCTCATGATCTCACACCCCTAGCTGACCTCACCTGTACACCCACTTGCCAATCAGACTAGGAAACCACTCCCCTTTGGAAGTGAATGAAAGGCCTGGAGCGCAGGGGGCCCTTCCCTTGTTGTCCTGCACCTCCAGGCCCACGGCCTTCTGGCCGCCCACCCTCTCCTTTCCTGCACGCACCACACTACCTGTGGCTGCTCCTGACTGCACACTTGTTCCACCTGGCTCCCTACCTACTCTCTGCCTGGTATGGACCCAACTTAGCTTCTAGACTTCTTTCTCCCCTAAATAAAGCCCTCACTTTCCTGCATATTTCTCTCATTGAGTAAATGCTAAAAACTGTACCATGCTGCCTGTTTCATTTATAAGCAGTTGATATTGGGCCAGCACCATGGTGCAGTAGGTTAATCCTCTGCCTGCAGCACCAGCATCCCATATGGGTGCCGGTTCAAGTCCTGGCTGCTCCACTTCCCATCCAGCTCTCTGCTATGGCCTGGGAAAGCAGTGTAGGATGGTCCAAGTGCTTGGGCCCCTGCACCCACATGGGAGACCCAAAGAAGCTCCTGGCTTCAGATCAGCGCAGCTCTGGCTATTGCAGCCATTTGGGGAGTGAACCAACGGAAGGAAGACCTTTCTCTCTGTCTCTCCCTCTCACTGTCTATAACTCTACCTCTCAAATAAATAAATAAAATCTTTAAAAAAAAATAAGCAGCTGGTATTTAGAATTCTTATATATGGGAAGAACACTTGAAAT
Organism: Oryctolagus cuniculus; assembly: GCF_051225735.1. Lineage (NCBI taxonomy): Eukaryota > Metazoa > Chordata > Mammalia > Lagomorpha > Leporidae > Oryctolagus > Oryctolagus cuniculus. Next base: position 32,130,227 of record NC_142868.1, read on the forward strand.
TTTGAGTAAAGGTCCCTGATTTCACTGGGAGTCACCTTCGCTTGCTCTCCTTCATCCTACAGACAGCCAGAAATCAAAAAGCCCTCTTGGCTGGCCCCCATGCGTGATTCTTGGCTATTTCTGCTTCTTTGGTTTCTCCTACCCCTGCGAATACAGGGCCTAGTATTTCTCATCAGTTCTCCTTGGGCAAGTTCTTATTCATCTCTGGGCCCCCATCATTTTATTCTTCAATTCATCCCACCCAACAGCCGGAGAGATCTTTCTCATTTGCAGCGCTGAAAAATACACTCTTCTGCTGCCGCTTCTGCTTGAACCTTCACACGGCCTCTAACTGTCCTGTGAATGCAGTGGTGAGAAGTCGGAAAAATTCTTCATCTGCCTCTCCAGCCTCAGCCTCACGGCTGTCTTACCACCACAGGTCAAAGATCACCTCGGTGCTTTGTCTCACGTGGAAGAAGAATTTCCAAGTGGACAAGGCAAAGAGAAAGATTATAGATTTTTTTAAAAGATTTATCCACCTATTTGAAAGGCAGAGTTACACAGAGTGAGGAGAGGCAGAGAGAGAGAGAGAGGTCTTCCATCCGATGGTTCACTCCCCAATTGACCACAATGGCTGTAGCTGCACCGATCCAAAGCCAGGAGCCAGGAGCTTTTTCCAGGTCTCCCACGTGGGTTCAGGGGCCCAAGGGCCTGGGACATCCTCTACTAGTTTCCCAGGCCACAGCAGGGAGCTGGATTGGAAGTGGAGCAGCTGGGACTTGAACAGGTGCCCATATGGGGTGCCAGCACTTCAGGCCAGGGCGCCAACCTGCTGCGCCACAGCGCTGGCCCCAGATTAAAGATTTAAAAGCAAGATTTATTTCAAGTCAGAGACCTTCAGCCAGAGTGGCTTGGGAAGAAACCTGAAGGGGCTGGTGGTACAGGAGTTTTTAAGCACAATTTTGGGGAAGAAATAAAAACTTGAGGAACAGGTTGATATTCAGTTTCAGGGCAAGGACAAAAATCCATCAAAAGACTGGATTTGCAGCCGAGGGGTAGGTTAGGTGACTTGTTTTACCATAAACTGGGAGCTCAGAAGGGTGGAATCGCTACTCCCTTGCTATCCTCATGGTAAAATTGGAAATTCCTAAGAAATAGGGCAGGCACTTTTGACCTTGCTAAAGGTGACTTTTGGGGAAAGCAAACATTTTGCACCCTAAATTTCAGCTGGGACCAACCTGACTGCCCATGAACCTGTCTGACTCCTCACACTCCCCCCTGCTGACATCACGGCCCCCAGCATCCTCCGTGACATGCAGTGCTGTCTCCTGCTTCCAGAAAGTGGCAGGTGCATCTCCTTCTGACCTAACTCTAACTGAGCCTCAGATCTCAGCCTGAGCATCCCCTCCCTTGGAAGCCTCCTCAGACCCCTCCCCAATCCAGTAAGGCTTCCTGTTAGGCTTGTGGGGAGCAACTCGGACTAGACTAAGTTACTGGAATTAAGACTTATTCTATGCATCTGCTCTCCCACAATATGGCGCTGGGAGAGGAGGCAACAGCTTCTACCCAGCTGCCTCTCACCAACTTGACAAGCTGCAGGAGCTGCTCCTGATTGGAGGAGAGCAGCGTACTCGGCGTGTGGGTAGCCGAGTTGGGATTGGTGGAAGAGGACTATAAAGGAGGAGAGAGACAACATGCACCAGGAACATCTAAGGGGAACATCTGAGGGAACACCTGTGCAGCCCCCGAGAGAGCCGGCCGGCGGTGTGCCGCTCCCCCGCGGAAGTGGGGAAAGTGGCAGGGGGAACCGCCCTTCCACGGAGGTGGAAGGGATGGCAGCCAACCCGGGAAGAACCAGCAGCAAACCCGGGGAGGGCCGAGCAGACAAAAGAACAGCGCAGGGTCCTGTGTCGTTCCTCCACGAAGACGGGGAGCGACAAGGCTCTTTACTGGCACCGTCATTTCTTTACCATGGCATAGATCACCGGGGACAGCCACCTAATAATGTGTCATCTGCCTTTGTCATTTGAGGAGGGTGACTACTTCCCATTGTACCCCCAGCAGAGCTCCTGTGGCATGACGGTGATGACTATTCAAAGAAAATTTGGAAACGTTCTGGCTTCTTTAAGGTTAAGAGGAGCAGAGAGAGAGAGAGAGACTAGTTTGGCTTAGGGCCAGAGGGCTGGTATAAATAGTGAAGTAAATCAGACTTCCGGAGAAAGGGACTGGAAAGGCAGAGTGCGGGAAGAAGTGAGGTGCACTAGACTGCAGTTTCTTTCTGGGACGTCTCTCCATTCCATTCACCACAGGACCCTGGAACAGGGATCAGCTGCCAATAAATACTTTGCAGAAGGGAGGGAGGAACAGATTGTGTTTCTTCAGCTGCGAGAGCAACGCTGGCTGACTTGAGCACAGAGCGGATTTGTTGGAAGGATATTGGTCGTTCGCAGAATCATCATAAAGCCCTGAGCAACAAGCCTGGAAGATGAGCAGCCACCAAGAGGTCAGGCAAGGGGACCATGGCCAAGGCCACGTCAGAGCAATGCCCCGCCAAGGGCACCACTTTGGCGTTGCTGCTGCCAGGGACAGCAGTGTCTGGCATAGGTCATTAGCTGGAGCGACACTGCCCTCCTCATGAGACAGCTGTCACTGGCCCTGGGACTGAGTCACAGTTCCGGACAGGAGAATCTGATTGGCTGAGCCGAGATGCATCGCTCCTTAGCTGCGGGAGAGCCGGAGAGAGTGAATCCCCGTCTCCTGTCAGCAGAGGGGGCCATGCTGCCACCTGTTTGAGGATTCCCCTAGGAAGGCAGTCATCCAGCCTCCGAACTCCCAGTGGCCGAGTAAATGCTTATTATAAAAGTGTAGTTCATTCAGAAAGGTCTCAAGTACCAGCTGTGAGTCCCCTCCAATTTCCCCAGCCTTGTTCCACCTCAAGAACTAACCATGATTACCAGCTGGGAATGTGTTCACCCACATTTCTTCAAGAAACTTCCTGGGCACAGGGCTAGTCCATGGTGCTTGTAAATTACATAGGAAGCTGGTAGTCTGATGGTTCTTACTGGAATCAAGTGGTCAAGACCTGACCCTTCGTGGTGTTGCTGGTGGCTCATGACTGGTGGTGGTGTGGGGAGGGGACCGCTTGCCCAGTAGAGTAAGTAGATGGTGCGCCATGCTCTATGTGCTGCAGGTTCTGTGTTCAGTGCATCTGGGGATTTCTTGCTTAGATTGATCAGGGATGAGATGGCACCTCTCATTTTTTTAAGGTTTATTTATTTATTTGAAAGGCAGAGTTTCAGAGAGGCAGAGGCAGAGAAAGGTCTTCCATCTGCTGGTTTACTCCCCAGAAGACCACAATGGCTGGGGCTGTGCCGATCCGAAGCCAGGAGCCAGGAGCTTCTTTCGGGTCTCCCACGTGGGTGCAGGGGCCCAAGAACTTGGGCCCTCATCTACCACTTTCCCAGGCGATAGCAGAGAGCCGGATTGGAAGTTCGAGCTGGGACTTGAACCAGTGCCCACATGGGATATGGGCACTGCAGGCAGCAGCCCCACCTGCCACACCACAGCGCCAGCCTGGCATCTATCATTTTGATGGATGAGCAAGAACAGCAGCTAACAGCCACCCAGAGGGTGGGGACGAAACCCATCAAAAGGCCAGAACTGCAATCCTGCTTCACCAGCGTCCCTAATGGGTGGTAGTTGGAGTCCTGGCTGATCTGCTTCCAATCCAGCTCTCTGCTATGGCCTGGGAAAGCAGTAGAAGATGGCCCAAGTGCTTGAGCCCCTGCACTCAAGTGGGAGACCCGGAAGAAGCTCCTGGCTCCTGGCTTCAGCCCAGATCAGTCCTGGTCGTGGGTCATTGAAGCCATTTGGGGAGTGAACCAGTGGATGGAAGATTTCTCTCCGTGTGTCTCCCTCTCTCTGTGTAATTCTGCCTTTCAAATTAATAAATAAATCTTTAAAAAAAAGTCTTACAACTACTTTACAGCATGTGATAATTGCAAAACTATAGCACATATGGCAGAACCATAATATTTTGTTTATACAGTGAAACATTGGCTCTTTCAAGGAAGGTGCCAGTGGCAATGTTTAGAGACAAATGAAAGTAATTAATTCATTTTAATTAAAATTTAATTTCCTCTCTCCTTGCTGTCTTGGCTGTTGTACAAAACTGGAAATGTTGGAAAAACATGATCCGAGGAATCTGGTAAAATAATACCCTAGATTTGTCTGAGCAGGAAGTGGACAACTCTGTTGGACCAGACGATGTCGGAGGCATTGAAGGGTCAGCAGCAGCCCAGGGAGAATGAGAGGCGTGAGCTGCAGGAAGAGGAAGCTGGGTTGTGGAGCCATGGGGTGGGGATGTGGGGGCTGTGGCAGGGACAGGAGGGCGCAGTGGCGTCTGGAGAAGGCATGTGGGGGTGGAAGCAGCAGTCACACTAACGCTGGGTGTTTGTTCAGCCCACATACTGTGAGCCATACCCTCTACTTTGCTTTGCAAAATTTCGCTACAACCACAGGTGCCACTCCTAGCTGTTGACTCAAGAGAAAGGAAAAGGCCTGTCACAGAATGTCATTCTAGCAGCTTGGTGTGCAGTGGCTAAAATGGAAACAGCCTAGAAATGGAAAACAGCCCAGCTGCCCGACAGCAGGTGGTAAAGAGAATACTACTCAGCAAGAAAAAAGAACCAGCTCTGGGCGTGCGAGACAATAGGGGGCGTTTCAGAAGCATTTTGCTGAGTGAGGCATGCAGAACTCTTCTTCCTTAAAAAGAGTGCCAGAGGGAGCCCATGTTTAGCCCAGCTACTGGAAACCTGGCCCTGGCGTCTGACCCCAGCTTCCTGCTAATGGGCACCTCGGGGGGGGGGCAGTAGTAATGGCCCAAGTGATTGAGTTCCTGCCACCCACATGGGAGAGCTTTATTGAATTCCACAGACCAGCCCTGGCCATTGTAGACATTTGGGACTGAACCAGTCCATCTCTCCTGCTTATTCTCACACTCTCTCCCTTTGTGTGTGTGCGTGTGTGCATGTGTGTGTGTGTGTAAAAAGCACATGCTACAAAATCCTATTATATGAAACTGTAGAAAATGCCAATTAATCTTTAGTAGAGAAAACAGATCAATGCTTACTTGGAGAGAGGGTGGAGGGAGAGATGGATTGCAAAGATCTTTTGGGAGTGATGGAAAATATTTGGTAAATTGTGTTGGTTTTTCACAGAATTTTCATAGGCCAGCACACATAAGTTTGTACACATTAAATATGTACAGTTTATTATAAAAATATTTTTTAAATCCCCTCTCCAAAAAAAAAAAAAACAGGATGCCAGTTAATAATAATAATAATAATAGGGGAAAACTATTATTATTACCTCTGTTTTACAGAGAGGGAACTGGAGCCCAGGGAGGTTAAGTAGCTTTGCACAGCTGGCCGGCAATGTGATCACCGTGCTGTCTGGCTCCAGCCCTTGAACCCCTCAGTAGGATTTAAGACAGGCTAGGAGAAGCAGTGTGTCAGAGGAGCCGCCAGGGGGCAGTGGAGAGCAGTGGGCGCTGGAAGGCAAGCTTCCAGTAAGAGCATTTTGGGGGCATTGTTAAATACAGGAAATTTCTTACTCACTTACTATTTAGTTCACGTGCCATTTAGTTCTCGTAATTGAAGTAGGCATCCCCTCGTTTTTAGTCTGCTCACGAGGTTGGGCAACCATCACCACAATTTGGTTTCTTCATATGTGGGGCATTCTCAACAGACAGCTTGTGCCTGTCTGCACACTCTCCATCTTCCACTTCCTCCTTCCCCCACCCCTATACAGCTACCAATCTACTCTCTCTGGCTAGATTGGCCTCCCCTGTGCATTTCGAATGAGAGAAATCATTCATGGAGGCCAGCGCCGTGGCTCAATAGGCTAATCCTCCACCTAGTGGCGCCGGCACACAGGGTTCTAGTCCCGGTTGGGGCGTCGGATTCTGTCCCGGTTGCCCCTCTTCCAGGCCAGCTCTCTGCTGTGGCCAGGGAGTGCAGTGGAGGATGGCCCAAGTGCTTGGGCCCTGCACCCCATGGGAGACCAGGAGAAGCACCTGGCTCCTGCCATCGGATCAGCGCAGTGTGCCGGCCGTGGTGGCCATTGGAGGGTGAACCAATGGCAAAGGAAGACCTTTCTCTCTGTCTCTTTCTCTCACTGTCCACTCTGCCTGTCAAAAAAAAGAAAAGAAAAAGAAAGAAATCATTCATGGAATGGCCTTTGTGCCTGGCAGCTTTCACTCGGCATGAAGTTTCAAGCTTCATGCGTGTCACAGCATGTCCTGTCCCAGCACCGCATTCCTTTGTATGGCTGCAGCGGATTCCATGTGTGCATAACCACGTGTTGCTGATCTGACCAAGGATGCTACCATTTTCAATCAGTGTTGTTTAACCTGATGGTAATGAGAGGGGCAGTGAGGACTCTTTCTAAATAAATGAAGAATTCAGACTTAAGCCATGCTATCAATGCTGACATTTTCTAATTGCTAGTGCTTAGGAAAACTGCAAAATAATGGTTAACATTGATTGAGCCCTTCCTATGTTATTGACATGCATTTTCCAGTGTCACACCTTTTTAAATTTTATTTGAAGTATACAAATGCCATGTATTTCCTATATATAGATTCAGGAACATAGAGATACTTCCCATCCTACTCTCCCTCCCGCCCACGCTTCTTCCTCCTCCCTGTCTGTCACTCCCCCTCTTCATGGAGGAACGACACAAGACCCTGCGCTGTTCTTTTGTCTGCTCGGCCCTTCCCGGGTTTTCTGCTGGTTCTTCCCGGGTTGGCTACCATCCCTTCCACCTCCGTGGAAGGGCGGTTCCCCCTAGCCACTTTCCCCACTTCTGCGGGGGAGCGGCACACCACCGGCCGGCTCTCTCGGGGGCTGCACAGGTATTCCTTCAGATAGATGTTCCCTTTAGATGTTCCTGGTGCATGTTGTCTCTCTCCTCCTTTATAGTCCTTTTCCACCAATCCCAACTCTGCTACCCACACGCCGAGTACGCTGCTCTCCTCCAATCAGGAGCAGGTCCCACAGTTTATTGGCTGAACTGGAGGCAGCTGTGCAGAAGCTGTTTCTCCCCTCTCAGCGCCATATTGTGGGAGAGCAGATGCATAGAATAAGTCTTAATTCCAGTAACTTAGTCTAGTCCGAGTTGCTCCCCACACCTGTCCTATTCCCACTCTTAATTTTTACAAAGATCTATTTTCAGTTAACTTTATACTCGTAAGATTAACCCTACACTAAGTAAATAATTCAACACAGAGTATGAAGAACAAAAAAATACTGTTCCTCAACAGTGGAGACAAAGGCTGCAAACATTCACTGCATTTCAAAATGTCAGTTTCATTCCTATGCATTACATTTTGGGTGCTCTATTAGTTACCACAAACGAGGGAAAACGTATGGTATTTGTCTATTGGGGACTGGTTATTTGACTAAGTATAATGGTTTTTACTTGCATCCATTTTCTTGCAAAAGACAGGATTTCTTTTTTTAACTGCTGAGTAATATTCCATAGTGTATGTATATCCTAATTTCTTTTTCCAGTGATGGACCTCTGGGTTGACTCCATCTTAGCTATTGTGAATCGAGCTGCATCCAGTATCATCCGTACACTAGTCTGTGTGCTCGCCATTGTTATCCTCTTTATAGACGTGGCACACAGATTCTAGTTCATGTGCTGGATGCTGCTCCTATCCTCCATCCCACCTCTGGGCTCACCCATGGGTACACACTGGCAGCTTCCCATCCTAACCACCTGTCTGGTCTGCTCAGCCTGAGGCTTCCTGGTAGCCACAGCGGCTTGCTCAGTAGGCCTGAAGGACATCTTGGCAGTGCTAGGGATCTGATAGCCCAGGGGTTGTAGTGGTCTCCCATGTCAGCAGCAGGGGCCCAAGTCCTTGGGTTACCTTCCCAGGCACATTAGCAGGGAGCTGGATGGGAATTGGAGCAGCCAGGACTTGAGCTGGTGCTCTGATACTGGCATTGCGAGCAGTGCCTCAACCACTGCACCACAACTCCAGCCCCTCTTTTTCCTTCTCAAGAACCTCAGACTCCTAAAAGATTGACCTTGTGCAGTCATTGGTGGGGACACTGTGCTGGGGAAGGCAAGACACAGTGCAGCTCAGACAAGGACGGGGCAGTGGACCTAATGGGTGTAAATTAGCACTTTTCAGAAAGAATATTTGTAATGACGTTGAAACTAACATTTGTGAAAGGTCAAAGATTCTGAGCAGTCAAGCCCTGCGATCTGCAAAGTGGTTGTAGTATTTTACAGTCAAACAGAACACTAATATCCTGCAAAGAGGTCACAGTCTTTGCCCAGAGGAATAAATCATTCCATTGAAATTTTTAGCTTTTAGGATATTGACAGGAAATGTGTTTGATAGTAGATGTGTACTTTGTCATGCCCCTGTGAGTGTGCAAATCTACATACTAGGCCTGAGAGTCCTTGACTCTGAATAAGCTTTTCCCTAGTTGTAATTGCTAACCATCCTTGCCATAGGACTTAGCACAGTGGGTTAAAGCCCTGGCCTGTGGTACTAGTATCCAATATGGGCACTGGTTCAAGACCCGGCTGCTTCGCTTCCAACCTGCCTGCCTGCTAATGCACCTGGGAAAGCAGCAGAGGATGGCCTAAGTCCTTGGGTCCCTGCACCCACATGGGAGATCCAGAAGAAGCTCCTGGCTCCTGGCTTCAGATGGGCCTAGCTCCTGCCATTGTGGCTCTCTGGGGAGTGAACCAGTGAAGACCTCTCGTCACTCCCCCTCTTCGCGGAGGAACGACACTAAACCCTGCATTGTTCTTTCGTCTGCTCAGCCCTCCCCGGGTTTGCTGCTGGTCCTTCCTGGGTTGGCTGCCATCCCTCCCACCTCTGTGGAAGGGCGGTTCCCCCTGCCACTTTCCCCACCCACTTCCGCGGGGGAGCGGCACACCGCCGGCCGGCTCTCTCGGGGGCTGCTCAGATGTTATCCGGATGTTCCCCTTAGATGTTCCTGGTGCATGTTGTCTCTCTCCTCCTTTATAGTCCTCTTCCACCAATCCCAACTCTGCTACCCACACGCTGAGTACGCTGCTCTCCTCCAATCAGGAGCAGGATCAGGTCCTGCAGGTCATCACTCAAGTTGGCGAGAGGCAGCTGCGTAGAAGTTGTTTACTCCCTTCTCAGCGCCATATTGTGGGAGAGCAGATGCATAGAATAAGTCTTAATTCCAGTAACTTAGTCTAATCCGAGTTGCTCCCCACAGTTCCCCCTTTCTTTTTATTTTTTGGCGTTGATACGCGCCTGTCTTCGGTGCCCCGCGGCACACACTCTGCTCTGCTTGCTGGAGTTGTCCACAGGTGCTTACAAGCCCTACCAATCAGGCAAACCGAATCCGGGTCCTCTCTTTGCCATGTTGTGAGGAGGTTTTTAGGCACTGATGCGTGCCTGTGTTCGGTGCCCTGCAGTGCATGCTGTGCTCGAGCTGCCTGCAAGTGCTTATCGCCTTAATCAGGCAGACCGAATCCAAGCCCTCTCATTGCAGTCTTGTAGGGAGACTTATTGGTGTTGATAACGTGCCTGTCTTCGGTGGCCTGCAGCGGATAAGCTACTAGCTGCCCGCAGGTGCTCATCGCCTTACTAATCAGGCAGACCAAATCCAAGCCCTCTCATTGCCATGTTGTGGGGAGGCCTTATTTTTCTCTATTTCTCTATCTCCGGGCATTCCTATCTCTCCTATTTTACTTCTATCTGCCAGCATTCCTATTTCTCTCATTTTACTTCTAAACTTCTGTTTCTCTTATCCCTGCGGCTTCCCGGCGCCCGCCACAAGGCAGCTTCTCGGCGCCTCGCCTCGCGGCGGCTTCCCAGCTCTGTGCGGCTTCAACCCGCGCTTCTCTCATCTGCGTGGCTTCCCGGCTTCGAGCGCACTCCGCGGTCTCCGCGCCCTTCACGCCCGCACCACAGCCTCCGCGCCAGCCCCTCACTTCCTATCTACTCGTGCCCCGTGCGCTCTCTCTGCTTGTGCCCCTGCATGCTTTCTCTGCACTCGGCGGCTTCCGCGAATCACAGCCTAGCTCACGTTTCCGCCATCGGTTGGTTTAGTTTTCAGTCTAAGTTCCCCGGGCTAATCTGACGGATTCCAACCTAGCTTACGTCTCCGTCTCTGGTTTTAGTTTTTCACCTTTTGTTCCCCGGGCTGACTTGACGAATCCCAACCTAGCTTACGTCTCCGCTTCGGCCTGCCCCCGCGGCTTCACTTTCCCTAACATTTTTTTCTCTACCCGGTATGTTTCCTAACTTTTCTTCCAACAATATTCCCCTCTCATTTCTCCTGGCTTCTCCCCACAGTCCGTATCCGAGTCTATGTTTCTTCCAGCTTTCACTTTCGCTTTCAATCCTAACTTCTTCCGGCACTTTTTCCGTCCAGCTTTTCCCTAGGCTCTTCCCTAGTCTCTCTCTCCAGTATTTTCCCACTTCTTCCCGCTTCTTCCCTCCTAGGTTTCCTATCTGAGTCACGGCACCATTATGCCTCCTAGGCTTCATATCTGAGTCACGGCACCATTATGTCTCCTAGGCTTCATATCCGAGTCACCCGGTGCATGTTGTCTCTCTCTTCCTTTATAGTCCTCTTCCACCAATCCCAACTCTGCTACCCACACGCCGAGCACACTGCTCTCCTCCAATCAGGAGCAGCTCCTGCAGCTTGTCAAGTTGGTGAGAAGCAGCTGTGTAGAAGTTCTTTACTCCTCTCCCAGCGCCATATTGTGGGAGAGCAGATGCATAGAATAAGTCTTAATTCCAGTAACTTAGCCTAGTCTCAGTTGCTCCCCACAACCTCTCTCTCTCTCTCTCTCTCTGCCTCTCTCTGTAACTGCCTTTAAAATAAATACAATAAATCTTTAAAAAAAGAAATAAAAAAAAAACAGTGGTGAAGAAATTTCTACTTGGAAAGCAACAGTGAGCTACCAGTTAGAAAGACTGAGACTGGCAGGAGGCCTGTGGCCGTTAATAACCCATGGCTGGGAGTTCACACCAGTGACTGTGGTTGTTTATCCAGCAGCTGCATGCTGTGCGTGAGTTGTGGATGTCACAGAGTACCTTTTAGATTTTTAACTTTATTATATTTTTTATTTGAAAGGCAGAGAGAGATATTGATTGATTCCACTGGCTGCTTCACTCCCCAAAGGCCTACAACCGCTGGGGCTGGGCCAGGCAGAAGCCAAGGACTTGGAACTTAATCCAGGCCTCCCATGTGGGTGGCAGCACTCAAGTACTTGACCTGTCACCTGCTGCCTTCTAGGATGTGCATTAGCAGGAGACTGGAATTGGAAGTGGAGCTGAGATTCAAAACCAGACACTCCAGTAGGGGGTGCAGGTGCCCCAAGCCACATCTTATCTACTAAGCCATATGCCCACGTTTACTAACTTAGGGTTCCTTGACTTTTGTGTAGAGGGTGCTGCTGTGCTGTGCTAAGTCTGTAGGAGAATTTCAATGATTCCATGCTTCTTTGTCATTTGCACAAATTGCATGCCGGGGTTGAGTAGAGATACTGTGCTAATTTACAGGGAAATCAAATCAAGTCGCACAGCTGACAGATGAGGCTCAGCCATCATCATGAGCTGATTCGTGCAGTGGGCAAGGCGTCAGCTCTCGGGAACAATGATGCACATGTTCTTCCTCTATGCTTCTCCTACACTGCTGTAACGGCTTAAGTTGCATTCAGGCCCAGTCCTTTGAGGCCTTTTGTGACAAGTTTGGGCTGAAAGCATGAATGCTAAATTGGGGAATGTCCCACCTTGGTGTGAAAAGCATGTTGGCAATTACTGAAATACAGCCAGGTAGGAACTTCTCGCACAGATAAGAGAAGGATGGTATGATTAGATTTGAAATTATCATGAACTCTTCTGAGCTGCTTTAAACTGATACATCTTTTTTTTTTAAGATTTATTTAATTTATTTGAAAAGCAGAGTTAGAGAGTGAGGTAGAGCCAGAGAGAAAGAGAGAGAGAGGTCTTCTATCTGCTGGATCACTCCCCAGATGACCGCCATGGCGAGAGCTGAGCTGATGCGAAGCCAGGGGCCAAGAGTTTCTTCCAGGTCTCCTACATGGGTGCAGGGGCCCATGGTCTTGGGCCATCTTCCACTGCTTTCCCAGGCAATAGCAGGGAGCTGGATTGGAAGTGGAGCAGCTGGACTCAAACCGGTGCCCATATGGTATGCCAGCACTGCAGACCAGGGCTTTAACCTGCTACACCACAGCGCCGGCTTCTAAACTGATACATCTTAATATCAGACTGTTCTTAAAACATTTTCAAAATGCCCCATGCAATAACAGTGTCATCAGGGTCGTTACTGTAATAATTATGTTCCTGTAGTTTTCAATTTTCCCATGTTACTGAACTGGATCACAACCAGTTGTGTATTTTAATATATAAAATCTGTTGGAGAATTTAATGATTTTGCAATTAAAGTTGATATATTTCAAAGTATTTTTGCATACTAAATATGTTGCTGTAATTGGTTGTTTGATTTTTATTTACCTATTTAAGAGGAAGACAGCCAGAGAGAGAGAGAGAGAGAGAGAGAGAAAGAGCTGTCATCGCTGGAAATTCAGTCCTGGTCTCCAACATTGGTGGCAGGAACTCAATTACTTGAGCCATCACCTGAAGCTTCTCAGGGCCTACATTAGCAGGAAACTAGAGTAAGGAGCTAGAGCCAGGTGAGACCCAGGTACTGTGATGTGGGACACGGGTGTCTTCACTGGCACCTTAACTGCTAGTCTGAACTTGTACCCCATGTAATTGTTTAATATAGCTTGGATGAAAGACAGCAGAAAATGTATTGGGGAAAGTGCCAATATAATTGATGAGTGAAAAGAGTGCCCAAGGCTGATTGATGTGCAGAAGGGTGGTACAATCTAGAGGAGTAGGTTACGGCTCCTTCCAGGGAGGACTGAGTGTGGGCCATGCCTGGAGGCTGCTGGGGCGGGGGAGACAGAGAGAGAGAGAGAGAGAGATTTACATGGTTGGTGTGTGAGCTTTGTTTGTGGGGAGGGCCAGCAGGCAGTGAGGCTGAGTTCAGCTCACAGGAACAGAATGCCCGATTCATTCTATATCCTCAGACCTCGAAATGGGACACCTGGCAGCGTCGCCAGGGAGCCTGTTATTAATGTAGACCCTTGGGTCCCACCTCGATGACATCTCCGAGCACATTAAAGTCTGGCTGAGGCAATAAAGATGTTTGGGAAGCTCATGTACTAAGGGTCTGGAGGCAAGGGTCTGGGGCGTCTGGACTTGAACAACAGCAGCTTTCATGCTGACCTGGGCTTTGCAGGTTGTGGCCTCGTGGTTCTGAGACGGCTGCTGGAACGACAAAGCAGACCTCTTCTCAGATCTCATTGGCCAAAGCTGTGTCACAAGGTGACCCTTAATCACGTGGGGAGAGGGATAGGATTGCCATGATTGACATACACCACACATGCATTCAGCGAGGAAAGTGATTTCCCCTGTGTGCCAACTCCTACTCTGTCTCCAGGGGCTAAAGCTGCTATCCACTGTTTGAATAAAAGCAGGGATCTATTAGAAAACAGGAAATGGGGGCTCACTGCTCAGTCTGCCACAGGTAGGTTGAGGCCAGATGTGGAAGGGCCATGGCGGTCAGGTCAAGAGTGGGTTTGATCCTCTCCTCAGTGGGGAATCCAAGTGGTGGTAGCATCAGACCTGCGGGTGGACTGAGTCCCGTGTAGAGATCTGGGTGAGGGCTGACGAGGACTGACCTCGCTGCGGCAGGTGGAAAGGAGGGAGGATACATTTGCAGGCAGAAGTTTCTACCTGGTGATACCGTAAGGGGTGATAAGGAAGAAAGATTATTCACTGAGGCCGGGATGGTGTAACTCACCTGTCTAACACTAGCTGACAATTACAAAAAATGTATTCAATACATATACGATCTTGTGAAACAAAGCTTATCTTTTCCACTTAATGTGCCATCAGTTGATCTTTTGTCAGCATATATAAAGCTATCTCTTTCCTTTTTAACTCAGTTTCTTTATTAGTTTCAACAGTATTATAAAACATAAGTGGGTTGTGGCATAGCAGGTAAAGCCACTGTCTAGGATGCCGGCATCCCATATGGGTGCCTGTTCATGTCTCGGCTGCTCCACTTCCAGTACAGCTCCCTGCTAACAGCCTGGGAAAAGCAGCAGGAGATGGCCCAAGTGTTTGTGTCCCTGCTACCCACATGGGAGACCTGGCTCCTGGCTTCAGCCTGGCCCAGCCCAGCCATTGTGGCCATTTGGGGAGCAAACCAGCAGAAGATTCTCTCTCTCTGTCTCTCTGTCTCTCTCTCTCTCTCTCTCTCTCCCCTCTGCCTTTCAAACACATAAATATTTTTTAAAAAATAAGCAAGTAAAGAGCCATTTATAATCTGGTCAATTTAAGAGACTATAAAAAGGAGAAGAGAGTCACCCTCTCCACCCAGGTTTTCCTAAAGGTAATATACTGAGAGCCTTCACCCAGACATACTCTGTCTCTGTGGTTATGAACTGTCACGTGCAGTTCCCAGCATCACTGTTTCCCACAGAATCCCTCCCCTGTGTTGTCACGGGCACCTGTGCTCCATGAACACACAGTTGTAGTGTACCGCGCCATTTAAAGACTTGTTTGGTTTGTTATCTATCTGTGCACTAGGGTTTAGGGCAGGAGTTGTTGACTGTTTTGTTCACAGGGTGTATCCCTACTGCCTATACAGCACCCAGCCCAGAAAAGGAGCTCACTGAGTACTTGTGGATAAATGAATGAACTTCCAGCAGATCACCCTCTATGTGCTGTGCATGAACACGTTCGAAACTCCAAATGGCTTTTCCCTATGCCTCAGTGCCGTGTCTTTTCCCCTTGACCTCATATGGTGTGCACAGGGTGCCAACTAATTTTAATGTTAGGAAAGGAAGTGTATAGAAGTCTCTGTTCCCCCAGAAAATCACCTGATGCATGCAGCAGAGAACATAGAGGATTCTGCACCACTGCTTCCCCGCCCCCCTGCAGCAAGGATCAAACTGATAACATCAACTTTTAGACTCCATTCGTGGGCTCAGACTCCAGAAGTGGCTGATGTGTGGGCACAGCACCCATGGGCGGAGTACCCAATGTGGCAAGCCTATCCCTTGCTTTCCAAAAGAAAGAATGAGGTGAAGTGGTGGTACTTGACATTACTCAATGCTTTCATCCTTCGTAATCATTAAAGCAATAAGTAACAGACTTGCGAATTCCTTATCTGAAATGCTTGGGACCAGAGTGTTTCAGATTTCATGTGTTTTTCAAATTGGGGAATATACACATATATGAGGGTACACCAAAAAGTTCAGACTTTTTCAAGAACCCATCAAACATAATGAGATGTCTTGGGGCTGGGACCCAAGTCCAAGTACAAAATTCAGTCATGTTTTATATACACCTGAACACATACTCCTGAAGATAATTTTGTACAATGTTCTTCATAAATTTTTAGATTTATTTTATTTATTTGAAAGACAGAGTTACAGAGAGAGGTAGAGACAGAGAGAGAGGTCTTCCATCCGTTGGTGCACTCCCCCAATGGCCCACTGCAACAGCTAGAGCTGCGCCGACCCAAGCCAGGAGCCAGGAGCTTCTTCCAGGTCTCCCACGTGGGTGCACAGGCCCAAGGACTTGGGCCATATTCTACTGCTTTCCCAGGCCACAGCAGAGAGCTGGATTGGAAGAGGAGTAGCCAGGACTAGAACCGGTGCCCATATGGGATGCCGGCACTGCAGGCCAGGGTGTTAGCCCACTGCGCCACAGCGCCAGCTCCTCTTCATAATTTTGTGCATGCAATGAAGTTTCATGGTTTGGAATTTTTCTACTTGTGGCGACATGTTGATCCTCAAAAAGTTTTGAATGTTGGAGCATTTTGAATTTTGGATTAGAGATGAATCAATTGCTCTGAAAACACGATTGCACAGGAAGTGGAGAGAGCAGAGATTCCGAGACAGCCTTTCTGACCTCAACCCGCCAGATATATATTTTTTTACCCTATATCACTTTTGCATTACAAGTTCAGAACCAGTGTTTGGCGTGTCCCTTTCCTCCATGGTTACATTTGACAAGGTTAATTCTGACATGTGATTCCTATTTCATGAAAAACTGCACCTTGGCCGGCGCTGTGGCTCAATAGGCTAATCCTCTGCCTTGCGGCGCTGGCACACCGGGTTCTAGTCCCAGTCGGGGTGCCGGATTCTGTCCCAGTTGCCCCTCTTCCAGGCCAGCTCTCTGTATGGCCCGGGAGTGCAGTGGAGGATGGCCCAGGTCCTTGGGCCCTGCACCTGCATGGGAGACCAGGAGAAGCACCTGGCTCCTGGCTTCGGATCAGCGCGGTGCACCGGCCGCAGTGCGCCGGCCGTGGCGGCCATCGGAGGGTGAACCAACGGCAAAAAGGAAGACCTTTCTCTCTGTCTCTCTCTCTCTCACTGTCCACTCTGCCTGTCAAAAAAAAAAAAAAAAAAAGAGAGAGAAAGAAAGAAAGACTGCATCTCATTTTCCTCCCCCTCTGCCTCCTCCCATTTCCAGTGCTCCCGATGACAGTTTGTCCTGCTGTCCTGTAGATGGTGTATTTCATTGTTAAATGCCAGACAAAATGAGTAGCAGTCACTCGAGGAAGCCTTCACCGGGAAACCCAATGCCAGCTACGGTTGCATGTTCTTGACAATGCTATTTTTGCTGATCTTTGCTCGGCAACAGAATCACAGCCACTGGATTTGTGCCGATTTCTTTATGTCTCCACCCTTTCTTGGATACATTTCAGTGACCAAGTTTACTTTAAAGCATATGCTAAGAATAGTGATAGATCCTTGAGGCTGTCTAGGGGGATGGGAGGCTTCACGTTAAGAAAGACCAACAGGGCCAGCACCGTGGCTCACTTAGTTAATCCTCCACCTGCAGCGCCAACATCCCATATGGGCACCGGGTTCTAGTCCCGGTTGCCCCTCTTCCAGTCCAGCTCTCTGCTGTGGCCCGGGAGTGCAGTGGAGGATGGCCCAAGTTGTTGGGCCCTGCACCCGTGTGGGAGACCAAGAGGAAGCACCTGGCTCCTGGCTTTGGATTGCTGTAGCTCTGGCTATAGCAGCCATTTGGGGGGTGAACCAATGGAAGGAAGACCTTTCTCTCTGTCTCTCTCTCTCACTGTCTAACAGATTCGTCTATAAAACTCACTCTCTGGGCATGACCATCTTCAAGTCAAACCAACAAACACCAGCTTGCCAGCCAACAACCTGGATCATACCTGGTTTCAGACAATTCTCCGTGCTTTTTTCTCTAATTCCAAGACTCTATACTCTATTTGCCAACAAAGCTGTTCATTTTTCCCAATAGCCAACCTTTCTTCTTTCAGCTTATTGTGTTTCTCTCACCCGAAGAACTGTTCTCCTATGAAAAGCCCCCATCACTCCCAATGTAAATGCCACTTCCTCCAGAAAGCTTCCCAGGATTGCTTTTGTTTCCTATCTCTAGACTGCAACAGCTTTTGCTCCTTCTTTAGGACACATAAGATACCTCGTGCACTTTTTTTTTTTCCTGCTCAAATCCAGAGACACATCCTAAGGCTGTTCATACACATGAACCTATAAATATATGTTGAAAGTTGGGAATTAGCAACAATTCCTACTTAATAATAGAAGGGGACAGGATTGCAGATAAGTAGCCTATAAACTTTTTATCTCATTGTCTACCATCATGTTGGAAATTTGAATGCCTGCTGATTGGCACGTACCCCACCCCCCAGTCTCCCCATTCCTTGTTGCTTTCGCCCAGGGTATGCCACGTACTGACCTTCCCTGCCTGACCCCGCTGGCCCATGTAGTGCTTTAATGAGTCACCTGACAGCCCACAGCCTCGCCGTGGCTCTGCCACGTACAACTGGCTGTGTCACATGAAGAACAAGGGTTCTAATACCATTGCCCTTGGTATTTGAGGTGACCTTACGCGAACAAACAAGTATGTTTTTACACAGGGGCTCAAGTACAGACCCATGCACGGCCAGCGCGCAAAGATTCCTGGAATGAATTCCAGAAAAGCATCTCTGTCATCGAATTGATAGGGCTGCCTGCAAAACCGCTTTCCAGTGTATCTTCAGGCCTTAAGCTCAGCAGCGACTTCCTGCGGTGAGTGAAAAGGCTGAAGTAGGTTGGAGTAAGTCTGGCCAGTGCGTGCAGCCACTCCCACACTCCAGGGCCCCGTGCCCATGGCAGACATCATTCGTGTTACCCAGACAGGACCCCTTGGCTCTCCCTGCCAAGTGCCAAGTGAATCTGGCTTGTCTCCATCAAAGCCCACACTGGGGCATGGGCCCCAGTACAGCTGTGTTGGACAATGGCGTCTAGACACAGGTGTTTGAGCTCATGTGCACACAACCTTTCTAGAGTGAGCTCTTGCCGTAGCAGGCCTGGGGTACTGCTCATGAGAGCAGGTTGGCGTAGGCCAGCCCTTCTGCTCTGTCTGTTCCACATGTGCCTGTTTACCCTTCTCTTTTCCACTGTGAGTTGAAACAGCTCAAGGTGCTCACCAGATGCACCTGACCTTGGATGTCCAGCCTCCAGAACTTGGGGCCAGCACGGTCTTCTTTTATAAAATAACTTACCCAGTCTCTAGTATTCTGTGACAGCAACAGAGGACAGACAGACACCCTGCAGGCAGATTTCCACGCCCAGCGGCTCAGAGCTGCCGGGGCTGAAACATTTTGAGACATGGCCTTATTGGAACCTTGCAGGCATTGCTTCCATCAAAACTGGAAGACTTGAATGTACCAAAAGTTAGTCCGGAGTGCAATGATGTGTGAAGACTCCAAAGCACACTGTAAATTAGAGAGTGCTATAAAGGCAGCGGCTACTTACCCACTGGCTGCTCCGCACTCTACCTAAGTGGTTTCGATCATTTCACAGTGCCTGAAAGCTGGCTTTTAGCTCCACCTCACAGATGCGGGAACAGGGCTTGGATGATAAGCCGCTTGTTCAAATCTCACAGCTATGAGAAAGAGGTGCAGCCAAGATCTCCAAACCCATCCCCCACAGCCATCTGACCCCAGGCCTGCACTCTTTGGTCATATGAGGTTGTGCTAGTTCCCAGATCATGTGCCAGGCACATATTTATTACTATAATAATAATTTCTATTGTAATCAACATTTTCATTAAATATAAAGTGGATCACGTTCCTTCCTCCCTCTCAGCTGTCCCCTCTTTCCATACTCCTCTACTGGGGCCCCCCAATTTTTTTAGGGTATGTGAATGTGATGTACTCTTACAGAGCAAACAGGAGGCAGGAAATAGCAAAGGATATAGGAGAAAATGCCAGGGTCAGGTCAGGAGCTTCCCACGTCTTCCCTTCCCAGCTCGGCGTGAGCCAGATGGAAGCCTGGGAGAGCCGAGGGAGGCAGGACTGCAGAGCCTGTGAAATGCCCAGAGAAAAGCGAACACATTTGCAGCTGGGACTAACGTCAGTTACCTTAGAACAGCTGCACTGAAGGGCCAAAAACACTCACGAATTTTCACTTTGCTGTTATGTCCTGCACAGAGCTGTGATAGTGCCACAGGCTGCTGAATTCCTGGACTTGTGAGTTTTCTAGATAGGAGCTGGTGTTCATTATGCACGTCGGTGGTTTAGCTGCTGCTACGGAAGTGGGTGATGCTTATGGCTCCGAAGGAGTTACTGCATGCGCCGTCAGCTGCCTGCGGCTGTTGGAGGACCCTCAGAGGCAGTGACAGGCCGATGGTTCCAGATTCGTTCTCAACCCCAGGATGCTCGGAGCTGACTCACTCTCACTCGTGGGCTGCCCTGTAGAAGAGTTGCAATTTTGTGGCTCTCCCTCTTCCTACTTTCACTGTTTGTTTTTGCTCCGGTAGTATTTAAACGCTGGAGAACTATTAAGTTTTAAACTCAAGATAGACCATTAAGTGTTGTTCTCTTCTGTTGGAGTGTGAACCCCTGAGGGCCTGATGATTTCTGCTTTGTTGACTGTGGTGTCCAAGCACTGACTCCATCCCAGAGCTCATTCTCCTGGAGGTGGGAGGGCTTTTTTTTTTTTTTTTTTTTTTTTTTTTTTTTTTTTTTAGATAATTAATCTTTATCTTGGCTTGCATGTGTTAGATGAGGCAGAACCCCCTACCCATCCACTGCTTCCTCCATCAGAAGATTTGGATCTCATCTGTAAGGGGGACATCACCTTATGTGACTGCTGGGGCTTGGGTCTTCTGTCACGTTCCTACCCCTGCATTTTGAACTCAGGTCAAGCACTACAGGTGCATCCCATGACAAGACGGCGAGGGTGTCTGGAATGCAACTCCCAGAGTCTTACCCTTGCTTCCTCCACATAATGGCTGTGACCCCTTGGGAAAGCTATTTAACCTCTCAACTTTTGTCTCTATTTTTTTTTAATTTATTTATTTGAAAGGCAGAATGACAGCGGAAGCTGGAGAAACAGAGAGAGATCTTCCATCTGCTGGTTCACTCCCCAAATGACTGCAACAACCAGCGCTGGGCCAGCCCGAAGCCCGGCACCAGGAACTCCATCCAGGTCTCCCATGTGGGTGGCAGGGGCCCAGGCCCTGGGTTGTCTTCTGCTGCTTTCCCAGGCTCGTTAGTAGGGAGCTGGATCAGAAGCTAAACAACTGAGACTCAAACTGCCAGTCTGATACAGGATACTGGTGTTACAAGTGGTGGCCTAACCTGTGGTGCCACTACACCAGCACCCAACTTTTACCTCTTAAAAGCTGTTAGACATTGATTATGTTTGCATTTTAAAATATTTTGTGCTTAAATTTATATAAAGTTTTGAAGTTAATGCCTTTTATCTAGAAGACACTTAACCATATTTATTATTAAAGTAGAAACACAATAAATATTTGTTGATTGAATGATAAATTAATCTTTCATGTCTCAAGCTCATAATTTATAAATAAAGAACTTTAGCCATATGATTATAACTTTTCCATTCTCATATCTGTGGACTTAGTTATGAAGATGTTAGTAGTTTTGCTAAATTCTGATTCTGTCTATTACTACTTTTTTCAGGGTTATTGTGAGGGTATAAAATGTCAAATTCGAAATTGAAATAAGTCAAACAAATTGAACAAAAAAGGAGACCAAAAAGGAAAATGTTTCAAAATCACCCTAAGTTTATCCACTGATAAACTGGTCTTCGATTTAAAGTTGTGGCATAGCCAGGTAGGCCACTGCTCGGTGTGTCAGCATCCTGTTTCAGGGTGCCATTGGAGTCCTGGCTACCCTGCTTGCCATCCAGCTCCCTATCAGAGCACCTGTAAGGCGGCAGATGATGGCCTGAGTACTTGGGATCCTGCTACCCATGAGAGGACCCTGATGGAGTTTCTGGCTTCAGGCTTTAGCCTGGCCTAGCCCCAGCTGCTGAGGGTATCTGGGGAATGAATCATCAGGTAGAAGATCTCTCTTTTCTGTCTCACCCTTTCTCTGACCTCCTGTCTTTCAAATAGATACATAAACCTACAAATAAATAAAGTGTGTATGGTCAGCAAGAGTCATAGTTTGCAGCTTCCTTGAAGGTCTTTAAAATCTCCATGACAGTCATTAATCATCTTGTTTAAATATCTCTTTGTCAATGAACACGAAGTCTTCCCTTGTGACATCGCTTTGCCTGCGATGCCCTAGGGCCTAGGATAGGAAAGCATTAAGAAAATACAAGCCAGGCCAACAGCTACAGCCAATGAAAATCACTGAGTGAAAGCTCTGTTTAGTTATTAGGTTATACTCTTCTCTGAACTGATTCACTGAATAGTATTGTTTCTAAATAATTGTTATATCAAACAATAATTGATAGAAAATTAAGATACAGAATGTGTGATTTTTTTTAAAGATTTATTTATTTATTGGAAAGGCAGAGTTACCAAGAGGCAGAGGCAGAGGCAAAGAGAAAGGTCTTCCATCCGCTAGTTTACTCCCCAAATGGCCACAACAGCCAGAGCTGGGCCAATCTGAAGCCAGGAGCCAGGAGCTTCTTCCACATCTCCCATGTGGGTGCAAGGGCCCAAGGACTTAAGCCGCCTTCTGCTGCTTTCCCAGGCCATAGCAGGAAGCTGGATCAGAACTGGAGGAGCCAGATCTCAAACCAGCACCCATATGGAATGCCAGCACTGCAGGCCTGGGCTTTGACCTGCTATGCCACAGCAACAGCCTCCAGAATGTATGATTTTCTACAAATCAAATACAAAAATAAAAAGACAACCTTATAGAAAGATGGGTATTAAGGGAACAAGCAACATACAGAAAAAGAAATGCAAATAACCATTTAGTATATGGGAAAATAGACAAATTCATAAGCAAAGGAAAAGGAAAGGAAAGGCAGATTAAAGAAGGAAAATAACATTTCTACTCATTAGATTTGCACAACTTCAGTATTTGATAACGCCAGGGCTACTGAGGATGTGAGGAAACAGGAATGCAGATGCTGCTGGGAGGAGTCCTTGTGTAGCGGGACAGAGCCAAGGGCAGTGCTGTTGAGGGTGGGAGTGCCCTTGACTCAGTGTCTCTTCCCTCCCAAGTTCATGTGTTGAAGCGCTGACCCCAGGTGGTTACTGTTAGGAGGGGGCCCTTTGGGAGGTCATTGGTCATGAGTGTGAGACATTTATGATGAGATTAGTGTCCCTGCAAACAGGAACGCATGACAGCTTGCCTTCTCCCCCTCTCCCCTGTGAGGATACATCAAGAACACAGCCATCTTCAAACCTGGAAGTAGATCTTCAGTGGATGCTGAATCTGCCAGCATCCTAATCTTGAATTTCTCAGCCTCCAGAGTGGTGAGAAGTAAATGTTTGTTGTTTAAGCCACCCAGTATATGGTAACTTGTTACAATGGGGCCTGGACTAAGATCTCAGCAGTTGGATGTGTGCACAAGTGGACAACTACTGGGGTGTTGCTGCTATGACAAAAAACAAGAAGGGAAAAATATTAATGTCCATCAAAATGAGAATAAATCATTAAACCATGAAATACAAAATTGGCTATTTCACAAAATAACACTTTTCAGCAGTTAAAATAACACAATGCTGAATATAAAAGAAAAACTCTAGGGGCTGGTATTGTGGTATAATGGATTAAGCCGCTACCTGTGGCCCCAGCATCCCATATTGGCACCAGTTCATATCCTGGCTGCTCTACTTCCAATACAGCTCCCTCCCAATGGCCTGGGAAAAGCAGCAGAAGGTGGCCCAAATGCCTGGGCCCTTGCCACCCACAGGGGAGACCCAGATGAAGCTCCTCGCTCCTAGCTTCGGCCTGGACCAGCCTTGGCCGTTGCAGCCATGTGGGGAGTAAACCATCAAATGGAGGACCTCTCTCTCTGACTCTCCCTCTCTCTCTGTAACTCTGACTTTCAAAGAAATAAATACATAAATCTTTAAGAAGAATATAATACTCTGGGGGCCGGCACTGTGGCGCAGTGGGTTAAAGCCCTGGCCTGAAGCGCCGGCATCCCATATGGGAGCAGGTTCGAGTCCCAGCTGCTCCTCTTCCAATCCAGCTCTCTGTGATGGCCTGGGAAAGCAGTGGAAGATGGCCCAACTCTTTGGGCCCCTACACCCACGTGGGAGACCTAGAGGAAGCTCCTGGCTCCTGTTTTTAGATCGGCACAGCTCCGGCTGTTGGGGCCATCTGGGGAGTGAACCAGCAGATGGAAGACCTCTCTGTCTCTACCTCTCTCTGTAACTGTCTTTCAAATAAAATAATTCTTAAAAAAAAAAAGAATATAATACTGTGAACATAAATATAAATACTATGGCATCTTGGGAAAAAAGATTCAAAGGCACAAGATACCACTTTATATTGCTTGTGACTTGATCCCTGTGGGGTTAGTACCTTAAAACAGAGGGAGTAGGATACACCCAGTGCAGATGCAGGTTACCTCTTGAGATGGGGGTGACTCTATAAGCAACATCTTATGTCTTCAAAAAAATACATAAATGCACATAGGCACAAATATCTAAAACTCTTACCAAGTGGTGGTACTGCATCAGCGTCTCTGTTTGTTTCCTGTTGCTATAACACAGTGCCTGAGACCAGGGAACTCAACAAACCTCTGTTCTTTGTTGAGTTCCTGTGGAGGCCGGGGAGTCCTGTATATCAGGTTGCCGCCTCTGGTGAGGGTCTCCTTGCTGCTTCAATTCTTGATGGAAATCAGAGGGCCAGTGGCACCTGTGAAGAGAGAAAAGGGGGTCCACCTCTTCTACACCTAAATGGTACCTGTCAGAAGGGCCTTCATTCCTTCATGAGGGGCTCCACCCCTGGGGCCCAAACACCTCCCACCAGGTCCCACTTTCCAACACTACCCAAGCTTCCACATGTGTCTGGGAGGCACAAACTATGTATTCAAACCATAGCAATGGGCATCTGCCATATGCTGCTTAATTTGGGGGCAGGAGGGAGAATTTTATAATTAAAAAAGTGCTTAGCAAACAAAGGTGCTACAATTAAAATACAATTAAAAGCAACATGAGGGGCCAGCACTGTGGTGCAGTGGGTAAAGCTGCTGCCTGCAGTGCTGGCATCCCATATGGGTGCCAGTTCGAGTCCTGGCTGTCCCACTTCCAATCCAGCTCTCTGCTGTGGCCTGGGAAAGCAGTAAAAGATGGCCCAAGCTTTTGGGCCCCTGCACCCACGTTTGGGAAGAACTGTAGGAAACTCCTGGCTTCTGATTGGAGAGTGAAGCAGCAGATGGAAGACCTCTCTCTCTCTCCCTCCCTCCCTCCCTCCCTCTCCTCTCTCTGTGTAACTCTGACTTTCAAATAAATAAGTAAATAAATCTGTTTTTTTTAAAGCGCAACATGAGATTTTACTCCTTTGCAGAGTAGCGCTGCCCTCTCTCCTCTTTTACTCTCTCGTTGCTTCTTTCTGTTTGGCAGTTGGGTGCCTGCTTATGCCTCCAGGTCATCTTCAAAGACCTCAGTGCTGGGTTAGGGACCTTCTTTGCATGCTTTCCTGGAACCCTCTCTTCTCCTTCTTGCTGCACTTGTTATCTGGTGGTGCTGCTTCCTGTTTACTTGCTGTGTGTCACTACTGGACCGTAAGATGTTCCTCTAGGTGCAGGTGGTTTGTTTGCTGGAGCATCCTCAGGGAACCATGTGCAATGGTGTGCATTAGATGGTTAAAGAATGACTGCCTGGAGGAATGGATACTTCTATGGCTTAAGTTCAGTGCTGTGTGTACAGTGAGCCAGGTCTAGATATGTGACATCACCACTTGATGCACTGGAACTATAGCCCCAGAGGTGCTGCGTGCCCCTTTCTTGGATTCTGCCCATGGGCTTCCTGTAGGTGATGCTGAGGCTTGTCCAGGATCCACTGACACATCCCGCTCTAGAGTCGGGCTCCCTGCAGGCTTTGGAGGAGTCAAACACCATGCGATTGAATTTCCTGGGCACTGGGAGGTCGAGGTCCTCCAGTCCACCTGCCAGCCATTTCTGTTCCTGCCTCCCCCACATCCAGCAGCTGAGGCCCTGCTCTGTCCCTGATTCAGGTTGGTCTGACTTGAGGCCCACCAGGACGACTTCCTTTCCTTCTTACTAGCCCCTGGCCTGGCTGTGCACTTGAGAAGGGCCCCACGGCCTCAGACCCACAGAGGCTTGCTTGCACCTCTTCTCTTTGCCTCTTCTTCCTTTCTCTCTCATTCATTCATTAGAAACTGCTGCCAGGTCAAGCCCACCGCCATCAGGTCCAGATAGCCCCAGCTCAGCCTTGAGCCCCATGAGTGAGGCTGAAGCCCCTCCCGACAAAGCCTGCTGTGGGCTGGAAGCTGCTGGAGCCTGGTGGTCTCTCGTGGCCTCACCAGGTCGCTGACATCACAGAGCAGGAAGGCCTGAGCTTAGAGCTGTGGGGATGTGTTTCCAGGGTTTCTGGCAGGTGGCCCATGCAGCCACAGCATCTCAGAAGAATCTACCTCTATCCAGGCGTGACCTGTGGTGACTTACCTCACCTATCCAAACCTGTTTCCTCATCTGCAAAATGGGATAAAGAATAGCTGGCAGCAGGATTTTGAGATCATCTGTAGGGCTGGGAGGTGAAGTGGGTACGTGGGCAGCATGCCTAGTTTTGCTCTTTCCAGCTGGCAGCTTCTGTCTCCCGCTCTGAAACAGACAAGCATGTTTCCTGCCTCGTGCACCATGCATGCTTAGAACAATGCCTGGTGCAGAGTAGATGCTGTCCAAACCCTGGCTGCTTTGCAGTATCTGCCATAGTAAGCACTCGATGCACGTTATGATCTACAACTATGATTGATACTGATGAGGACTAATGAGATCACACATGGTGACACCTGTATGCGGTGAGTATTCAGTGGATAGTGCTTTCTCCCCTCTTAACCTTGGATGTTGGAAGAGGAAGCTTAAAAATGTTAATTTATTTGACTGGTAGAGAAAGAGAGAGAGAAGAGTGTGCTCCCATCATTGGTTCACTCCCCGTGGCCCAGGCTAGTCCGGGGGGGGGGGCAAAGGTCAGAGCAGGGAACTCAATCTAAGTCTCCCACAAGGGTGGAGGAACCTGGTTACTTGAACCTTCACTGCCACATCCCAGGGTCTGCAGCAGCAGGAAGCTGGAATCCGGAGTCGGAGCCAAGTATCAAGCCCAGGTGCCCGGATGTGGGACATGGGAATCTTCACTGCTAGTGCAGTTCATTCCTGCACCAGGTTTTTAATCCTTAATACATTTAATCGAGAACAGGAATTGATACACTGCAGCCTTATTTTTAAGGAGAAACATATGTTTCAGTTCAGAGAAAAAGTTACTTTTTGGTAACATTTTGGTGAAATTAATACTATGTAAAGTGATGTTTTTTAATGTTTCCATTATAAATGATAATAAAATGCCTACATTTAGTTTTAACTGAGGGTGTGGATGTCAAAAACTTCTGACTCTAAATTTTTACTGTGTTTTCTTTTATGAGCTCATTACTGCTGGGTTTTTCCATAAATTTGAAACATGTGTATGGTACTTTGGAAAGAAGATTATTTGCTTAAACTTTATAGACTGAGCTAAAAATAGAGAAACACTGTTTCTATTTTTGGAATGTCTTAAAACCTAAAAAGTGAACATGATTACTGTACATATTAAAGAAAAATATCAAGGGGACAGATATTTAACTAGAAAGTCTAATTTAGCTGATTTTGAAATGCCATAAGCACTTTGATGTTATTTTTTAAAAATATGGTGCATTTGTTTATTTTCTTATTTATTTGAAAGGCAGAATGTCAGAGAGAGAGGGAGAAATGAGAGAGAAAATTTGCTTCTCCTGATTCACTCTTCAAATTGCTGCAACAGCCTGGACAGAGTCAGGCCCTAGCAGGAGCCAGAACAGCTCTCTGATCTCTCACATAGGTGGCAGGGGCCCAAGCACCACAGCCATGATCCACTGCCTTCCCAGGCACACTAGTGAGGAGCTGGGACTCAAATTCACACTCGGATATGGGATGCTGGTTTTGCAAGCGGTGGCCTTGTGTGTAAGATGTCTGTGAAATATAAAGGAATTTCATGTTTAGATGGGTTCCATCCCCAAGATATTTTATTATGCACATTTGAATATTCTATTTTTTAAAATCTGCAATGCAGAACACCAATTATCCCAAGCATTTCAAATAAGGGCTACTCAACCTGTAAAATGTTCTTTGACTCATCACCTGAACTTGGGCCCACCCCAAATAAGTCCTCTCCAAATTTGTCCTATTTTCTCCTACATCCCCCCTCCTCCCACCTTCATTCATCAATTTATTGAGCACTATTTCTTTGGAAGTGAGTTTTCAAATAGTCTTGCCACTGAAGATTCCATTTTTAACCCAAGAGGATTTACCATGTGTGCGTGTGTCCTTGAGAGAAAGCAAGTGATATGGACAGGTGGGCAGGCTGGAGGGGTGGGGCAGGGATAGGGGCAGCAGGAGTGTGAATGAACCTTGGGAGGAATTTCTGAACAAGGAGAGTGTTTGGCCTAATGGTTGGGATGCCCCGGATGAGTCACCTGTGTCCCTACCACCCATGTGGGAGATGTGGGTCCCCAGCTCCCGGCTTCTGCCTCTAACCCAGAGCCATTGTGGGCTCTCTGGGGAGAGAACCGGCAAATGGAAGCTCTCTCTGTGTCTCTGTGTGAAAGAGAGAGGGAGAGAGGAAGCAGGTGGCGGGGCTAGTATTGCTGGTGTGCACCATCTCGGCTCAGTGACAAGGACAGGAATTTACCAGAGAACCTTGGATGAGTCACGGCTTCGCTTACAGAGTTAAGGCAACAAATGGAGCACAGTCTTCCTGCCAGACATAGCAACTCATAAAAGGGAGAGGGAACTATCATGTCACGTCGTGGGGGCGTACCCATTCTGGAATGAGTTTTGGTGAGCACACAACCTTCTCTTTGATCTTAACTGTTCTTCCTGTCGTATTTTGTGTATCTGCTCTGAGCCTGAGGTCACCAGCCCATCATTTCTATCTGACTTCTGTGTTTGAAACAGGTCGTACCCATTGTTACTCCAATAGGAAGCATTGCTGCTGCTGCTGCCCGCCAACAACACTAACATTTGCTCAGTAGTTACTGTATGCAAGGATTTAGGCTCAGTGCTTAATGGGCATTGTCTCATTTAATCTTAAAGCGGCCCTTATATTTATTTGAAGGCAGAACGAGAGAGACAGAGACAGACAGAGAGACAGAGATCTTCCATCCACTGGTTCATTCTTTTTTTTTTTTTTTTTTTTTTTTTTTTTTTTTACAGGCAGAGTGGACAGGGAGAGAGAGAGACAGAGAGAAAGGTCTTCCTTTTGCCGTTGGTTCACCCTCCAATGGCCACCACGGCTGGTGCGCTGCGGCTGGCGCATTGTGCTGATAAGGCAGGAGCCAGGTGCTTCTCCTGGTCTCCCATGGGGTGCAGGGCCCAAGCACTTGGGCCATCCTCCACTGCACTCCCTGGCCACAGCAGAGAGCTGGCCTGGAAGAGGGGCAACCGGGACAGAATCCGGCACCCCGACCAGGACTAGAACCCAGTGTGCCGGCGCTGGCCCCACTGGTTCATTCTTTAAATGCCCACAATTGGCCCTGAGTTAGAAGTAGAAGCCAGGAGCTGGGAACCCAATCTACATCTCTGATATGAGTAGCAAGGAGCTAGCTACTTGAGCCAGCACCTGCCATCCCCCAGGGTGTGCTTTAGCAGGAAGCTGGATCAGAAGCCGAGGTGGGACTCAATCCTAAGCACTCTGATATGGAATGCAGACGTCCCAAAGGGCAGCTTTACCCACCTCAAGCTCACCCATTGAAGTGCTGGGTCCAGTATGATAAGGGGAACTAATTTACCTAAAGTTGTTCAAACATCATCACCTAGAAGGATTTTTTTTTTTTAAAATCAAGATACAAGTCACATGCCATAAAATTTAGACTTTTGGTATATCCGCAAAGTTGTACAACCATCATCTCTGTCAAATTCCAAAACATTTTAACCACTGCTGAAAGGAATCTTGTACACATTAGCAGCCTCTATTTTTTCTTCCTTCCAGCTCCTTTTTCTTTTTTTAAGATTTATTTATTTATTTGAAAGTCAGAGCCACAGACAGAGGCAGAGAGAGAGAGAGAGAGAGAGAGAGAGGTCCTCCATCCGCTGGTTCACTCCCCAGATGGCTGCAACCTCTGGAGCCATGCTGATCCGAAGCCAGGAGCCAGGAACTTCCTCTAGGTCTCCAATGTGGGTGCGGGGGCCCAAGGACTTGGCCATCCTCTACCACTTTCCCAGGCCCCAGCAGAGAGCTGAATCAGAAGTGGAGCAGCTGGAACTCAAACTGATGCCCATATGGGATGCCAGCACAGCAGGTGGTGACTTTACCCGAAACCCCTCATTTCCGGTCTCAGCAGCTCCTTTGTCTCCGTGAATGTGCCTGTTCCTGACATTTCATGTGAACAGAGTCCTACAACATTTGGTCTTTGCCGATTGTCTTCTTTAAATGAGAGCGACGATTCCAAAGTCTGTTCACGCCATGGCATGTTCAGTGCTGCCTTTCGCTTGATTGACAAGTAAGAGTCCATTGTATGGATCTGCCACATTCTGTTCATTGCCGCATGGGCTGGGGGAGGTGAGCCTTGTTTCCGTGTCTTAGCTACTGTGAATCAGGCTGCTGTGAGCATTCATAGACAAGTCTTTGCATGGGAATATGTTTTCAAGTCACAGAGCAGGATTTGTAGGCTTGGCTTTCCTGGATTCGGTATTATCCTTAGTGAATGTTTTCTTCTGGAAACAAACGTTTATGCCCGTAAGGGATGACGACATAACGCCAGGCTACCACTTAAGTCTACAGCATCTCAGCCCTGACTTCCGTCCTGTCTCTTCTGCCAGAAGGCCTGATTTCCAGCCACAAACAGGAATCCTTCAAGCCACCTTTGTGCTCACTGGAAAACCTTCCTCCTCGCAAGAGGCCCGAAGTCTCCCAGCCGGGAAGCGGATTCTTCCTCTGCAGCCTGAAGTTGCCTCTCCCTCCTGGGGGAGCTCCTGGAAGCCTCACCTGGGTCCTCCTCTTCCTGCCTGAGCTTCCCTGCTTCTCTGTGGGCCTCCGGAGCACGGGATCCAGAGCTGTCTCTGCTCCTCCCCGCAGCACCAGTAGGTGCTAATGAATATTCATAATTGTGAGCGGGCATACATTCCTGATGTGTTGCCAAGTAGTTCTGATTCACTTGGAACCCAGTTGAGTTTCCGGGTAGACGTCAGGTCAGATGACAATGGCTCTATTTTTAATCAGGTCCTGTGGTGGGGAGGGACAAGCCGAGTGAGGTCACGCAGGCTTTGGCCCGCCTCCTGGCCCCGCTGCCCTCCACCTTTGAGTCAGTGCCCTGACTGGCATCTTCTGAACTCCCAGGAGGCCCTGCTGTCCTCACTTCTTGCTCCTCCTCAAACGAGGAACTTGACAGAAGAGCGAGGTGGGGGTGTCCGGGGTTGCTTAGGGCCTATGGTCAGGCTTAGGAGGGAAGCAACGCTTCTAGGTCATTCTTTGGGGAGGAGTCTTTTCTTAATATCTCAGGAAAACTGAGATGGTGAGGTGTGAAAGCATCCTTTATGGTTCCTTAGAAAGACAGCTGTCGGGGCCGGAGCTGTAGTGTAGTGGGTTAAACCGCTGCCTGCAGTGCCGGCATCCCAAATGGGCATCAGTTTGAGTCCCAGCTGCTCCACTTGAACCAACTCTCTGCTATGGCCTGGGAAAGCAGTAGAGGATGGCCCAAGTCCTTGAGCCCCTGCACCTGTGTGGGAGACCTGGAAGAAGCTCCTGGCTCCTGGCTTTGGATGGGTGCAGCTCCGGCCGTTGCAGTCAATTGGGAGTGGACCAATGGATGGAAAACCTTTCTCTCTCCCTCCGTCTCTCTGCCTCTCCTTCTCTCTCTGTGTAGCTCTGACTTTCAAATAAATATATAAATCTTTAAAAAGAAAAGAGACAGTTGTCTTGGGTGTTCTGTAGGGACATTCATATTTAGATCGCTATAGGTGTATAGGGGAAGCCTATTTCTCTGCACATAACCTTTTTAAAAAAGACTTATTTATTTATTTAAAAGAGAGAGAGAGAGAGATCTTCCACCCACTGGTTTACTCACCAAATGACCACGATGGCCAGGGCTTGTCCAAGCTGAAGCCAGGAGCCCAGAACTCTATCAGGGTCTTCCACATGGGTGGCAGGGGCCCAAGTACTTGAGCTGTTATCTGTTGCTTTCCCAAGCACATTATCAGGAAGCGGGATTGGAAGTGGAGCAGCTGGGACTCAAACCAGCATTCCAATATGGGATACTGGTGTTGCAAGTGGCAGCTTAACCCACTGTACTACAACACCTCTCCCTAGATCGTGTATTCAAGCTTTAAGTAAACTCAGAGGCCAATACCAGTAATGACCTCTCTGCTTGCATTTAGTCAGCTGGGTGGAATGTTCCATTGACTGCACATGCCTTCTCCAACATGCCAGTTTGCTTATCATATCACCCCTGGCTCTCTCCACACATTTACATAACCTGCCTGCCCCCCACCTGGGGACTCTGAGAATTTGACCCTGGCCCCCAAAAAGGGACTTCAAAAAGTTCATGGAAAATAGAATTTAAAAATACTTATTTTGGTGTGAGTTGTTGAATTCCATGCATAATTCTTTCAAAATATGCAATTTTTTTTTGTGTGTGTGGAATTTTTGGAAGACCCCTCATACAGTTCTTCCATAGAGGAACATACAGTTCCTTGGGGGAAAGGTAACATATTTTGGAGGAGAGGCAAATGGCATTTTCAGGAAATGGCTTGAGTGCAGGATGAGTTGGATTGTCTGATGTTAACAGCTTTCCTTTAATGAAATTCCAGATTAAGGCCAGCGCCGTGGCTCAATAGGCTAATCCTCTGCCTTTCGGCGCCGGCACTCCGAGTTCTAGTCCCAATCGGGGCGCCGGATTCTGTCCCGGTTGCCCCTCTTCCAGGCCAGCTCTCTGCTGTGGCCCAGGAGTGCAGTGGAGGATGGCCCAAGTGCTTGGGCCCTGCACCCCATGGGAGACCAGGAAAAGCACCTGGCTCCTGCCTTCGGATCTGCATGGTATGCCGGCCGTGGCAGCCATTGGAGGGTGAACCAACAGCAAAAAGGAAGACCTTTCTCTCTGTGTCTCTCTCTCCCTGTCCACTCTGCCTGTCAAAAAAAAAAAAAAAAAAAAAAAAATTCCAGATTAAAACAGAGAACTCCTTTGTGCAGAATGACTGTAAGTTACATGTTGGCTGTAAATTAAAATAAGAGCTTTGACGTGTGTTTCTTTAAGTACTTGACGCTAGAGCTCTATATGTTGCTATCAAGTTCATGCAATGGAAAACCCCTACCTTCCCATGAAATCAGCAATTCTGCTCACTCTGGGATCAGGTCAGGAGACCTCGGAGAGCTGAAAAGATCCTTCAGCTCTGGGCAGCTTCAAACCAGGGTCTGGGGGGTGCCCCTTCCCTGGATGAGGTGTAGAATTGCAGGTGGCCAGGGAGTGCAGTGGAGGATGGCCCAAGTGCTTGGGCCCTGCACCTCATGGGAGATCAGGATAAGTACCTGGCTCCTGCCATCGGATCAGCGCGGTGTGCCGGTCGCAGCGCGCCAGCCGCGGCGGCCATTGGAGGGTGAACCAACGGCAAAAGGAAGACCTTTCTCTCTGTCTCTCTCTCTCTCACTGTCCACTCTGCCTGTCAAAAAAAAAAAAAAATTAAAAAAAAAAGAAAAAAGAAAAAAAGAATTGCAGCCAGGTTTCAACAATGAAGCCTCCATGTTGCTATTTCACTTGCTGCATGCTTCCTTCTATTGTAACTGTTACATTCAGGGTTTGGTCTGATTTTTTTTTTTTTGGCAAGAAATACAGTTTTTATTCTCCTAATGTAATTTCTCCTTTTGTAGCCTTGCTATCTTCTGTAGCAGAAAAGTTTTTCTAATTACATCAGTTTCTTGAGTTAAATTCAGGATTTTTTTAAAAAAAGATTTATTTATTTATTTGAAAGGTAGAGTTATAGAGAGGCAGAGGCAGAGAGAGAGAGGGTGGGGTCTTTAATCTGCTGGTTTGTTCCCCAAATGGCCGCAATGGCTGGAGCTGGGCTGACCCAAAGCCAGGAGCCAGGAGCTTCTTCCAGGTCTTCCATGCAGGTACAGGAGCCCAAGGACTTGGGCCACCTTCCACTGCTTTCCCAAGGCCATAGCAGAGAGCTGGGCCGGAAATGGAGCAGCCAGTACCCGTATGGGATGCCAGCACTGCAGGTGGCGGCTTTACCCCCTTTGCCACAGCACTGGCTCCCTTATCTTTACTTTTTATGACCAATGTCAGTGAATCTCAAACTCTGCTGTGCACACTGGCCACCTGGAATTACGGGAAAGCAATGTTTCTGATTCAGCGGGGCGAGGCCTGAGCTTCTGGCATTCATAACAAACTGCCTGTGTACGTGGAGGCTGCTGGTCCAGGGACCACACTTGGAGTGGCAAGGTCTACTAGAGACCTGAGGGTTTCCACTCTCCTGGAGCCACTGGCCTTTCCCTCTGTACTTGGTTAGGAAAGTGATGTGCTAAGGAGTTTGGTTCAAGGGACTATCAACGCTTAAACGACTGGAAGAACAGCGCTTCCTGAGACGTTCCCACTGATCCCACTGCTGACTTTCCCATGCCTTTGCAGGCGATCCCTTTCTAGTGCATCCCAACCCGAGGCTGGAGGAAGAGATGCCTGTGCATGGGTCCCCCCACCCCAATTCTTTGCTTGGCCCAGGAGTCACCTCCTCCCCAGCTATGCTCTTACTTGTAGTGGGTGTGTTGGGATGTCCATCTGAGATTATCTGATTTATACGGAGACTCGTTTCCTTTGGGACACATCCTCTATCTTGGGTCCCTTGTGCCGGCCATTTGGTAGTCACTGGAACTGAGAGACCAGGGGTCCAACAGCTCTCAGGAATGGAAGCACCACTGGAATGAACTTCGAAGTAGGTTTCTCAGTCCCAGCCCAGTGTTGGGACCACTGCAGCCCTAGCTTCACTGAAACCAGAGAGAGACCTGGGGGCCAGAGACAGCCAGGGAAGATGGGCCTAGGTCTCTGACCCCCAGATACGGCTTGTTTCCACGTTTCCGCTGTAAGCTGCAATAGGTAACAGATGCTCCCTATGGGGGCTGAGCATCAACATTTCCTACTGGCTCATCACCAAGAAAATGCGTCACCCATATGACATAAGGAAAAGAGAGGCTGAGTTCTTGGACGGGGCTGGCCATTTGACCCGACACCGCCATCGCACAGCTCCTACTACCTTTGGACTTTGGTTTTTTCAAACGTCAAACTCAGGAGCGTCTGAGTTTGAAACTCAGCCCAACCTTTGCAGCCATAAAGGGGCCAGGCCGTCTCAGCGCCGCGGGGCCGTCCGTGCTGGTGAAGTCACTCTTCTTACCTCTGCCCCGTGTCTGGTTTCCCTGGCTGCGCGTCCCGGGGTCCAGGAAAACCACCTCTGATTACGTAAAGGTATCAGGGGCCCCGGGTGGGGGAACACTGGCCCTTTTGTCCCCAGCAGCCTACAGCGTTGAAGAAGGAGCCGCCACAGGGGTGTGGGTGACCCCTGGAAGCGAGGGCGGGCTTCCATCAAACCATCAAACCCCAGGGCTAGGAGCTCCTGGAGGTCGGCCCCCGACAGGCCGGGACCCTCGGGCGCTCCGACTTCCCGCCCGCAGCGGAGCGCGAGGTGGGCGGGCCGGGGGCGGGGCCGGCCGCGCGCCATCCCCTTCCCTCCCCTCCCCTGCCTTCCCCGGCCCCCTCCCCGCGCTCTCCCCTCCCACTTCCCCTTCTCTGCCCGGCCGCGGGCCGGCGCGACCTCCCGGGGCAGGGCCGAGCGGGGAGGAGCCCGCCGCCGCCGCCGCCACCGCGGGGGGAGCGATGCCCCGGCCCCGCCGCGCCCCGAGCCCGCCCCCGGCCGCCCGCGGGCCCACGGGCCGGCGGCGGGAGTGAGCGGGAGCCGGCGGGCGAGGAGGCCGCCGCCCGGCCCGCGATGTCACCATTGTTCAGCTGGGTGGCCAAGGTAGGCGGCGCGGGGCCGGCGCCGGTGACCGGAGCGGGGTTGCCATGCGGAGCCCGCGTCTCGGCAGGCGCGGGGCTGGGAGCCTGGTAACCGTCGGGTCGGGTCGGGTCGGGGCTCGGCGGGCCCGGGCGTTCCTCAGCCTTCTGTGCCCGTGCGGGGCCGCGGGGTGTCGGCGCCCCGGCGCCCTCGGCGCTGGCCCCGGGGGCTTCCGTTGATGTAACCGCCCGGTTTCCCAGGGCAGGCGGGGTCTGCGTACTGAGTTGTGCGTGTGAACTTGGGACTTTTTTTGTATTTCCATAAAGTTGTATTTCCAGGCACGTGAGCGCGCTCAGGATAACTGAGCCGGTTCCGCCGGAGGCACTGGCGCCGGCCGATCGGGCTCGGGGGCGCGGCGGGAGGACGGTGTCCGGCCCGCCCCGGGAGCAGGTGTGCGGGGCTCGGGCGGAGAGAGGCGGTGCGCACCAGGTGGTGGTTCTGCCTCCTCTGGCTGCTCTGTAGAGACGTTCCTGTGAACAGCTGCGGCCTCACCTGCAGCTCCAGTGTTAGGAGCCCCGAGACCCGGAGCGGATAACGGCGGTTCTTAGACAGCTCCCTCCCAGCACTTCCCCAAACACAGCTGCGGGGCAGATGAGACGACTTGCTGGAGAGTCAGGTGGTTTTTGTCCTTACAAAGTAGTTCTGTACGGAATCAGACGGATAGTACTCAGGCTTCCTGGTCTGAAGTTAGGGCTAACGAGCTTCTATAAATAATGCTAAATTTCAAAACTGGTTCACTGCGTTGTCTGGTTATATTTTACTTATTCTGGGTTGAGAATTTGAGTCTACTTTTATTATACTTTTTATACTGAAAGGGCAAAGAGGAGGGGAACTGAGACCCATTAAGTGGTTTTATTCCAAAATCAATAAGGGGTAAAAAAACAAACAAACAAACAAACAAACAAAAAATACTCAGCGCCAGTCCTGTTTTTAAGCTTTAGTTACTCTTCCAGAACATACTTAATGTGATGCCGCTTGCTGCAGGAGTGATGGGGTTGTATGCAGTTGCTACAGGGGAGACGGCGAAAACACCAGACCAAAGTCTTGTGTTTCCACCAGGGCCCTTTATGAGAACAGTCAGCCTTGTCCCAGCGCAATGATTTTGAAAAGTTGATGTAAATGAACTGTCTGCTGAGAGCTTGATTTGCATTCGGAATCGTGTTATTTTAAAATTGTTGAACTCCAGAGCAGCAGAACACTGTGAGATGTTTTTTTGGAGCTACATCTGCATATGCCTGTTAGTGTAAGTTTTAAAACGGAGTTATTGTATGTTTCATTGCTAGGTGGTGCAGCTGTTATAAGTTACTTCCTGAAATTGAATCATTTGTATAGACAGTGCTATTCCGGGAGATATTTTAGAACATGAAAATGTTCTTTGAAAATTCATTTCTTGGGGTTGTCAGTTCTAAAAGGGACTCTCTTTGGGGCCTACTTGGGTGAAAGTGAAGAGACTAGTTGTTAACACCGTATAAACTAGGGAGTCACAAGGCACAGACAGTACACACAATCTGTATAATTG
This sequence comes from Oryctolagus cuniculus, assembly GCF_051225735.1. Classification (NCBI taxonomy): domain Eukaryota; kingdom Metazoa; phylum Chordata; class Mammalia; order Lagomorpha; family Leporidae; genus Oryctolagus; species Oryctolagus cuniculus. The sequence goes on from NC_142868.1 coordinate 32,167,329, forward strand.
CAGAGTGCATTGATATTTGATTTTAAAATGCTTCTTCAGGAGCACACACACACACACACACACACACACGACACCAGCGCTTGCCTCTGGCAGACACTTGCACATCTAGTTTATCAGCTGACTTCTTTTCCATTTTGACCTTTGCAACTGCAGCTCCTGGTAGGGCCCGGGAAGGGAGTGGGCGTTGGTTGATGCAGATGGATACCTGCCTGTTGAATGTGTAGAGCAAGTTCCTGATGTTCTAATGGAGCTGAAACAGAGAAGGGTTTTATTTTAAAGCGATTGTTAAATAAGATGTGCTTTTTTTTTAAAAAAAAAAAATGGACATGATTTGGAATATTAGGACACGTGTGCGTTGCATTTTAGTTATCAAAGTGCAAGTTCATTAGCCTAGCTGGAACACTTGATTTTTTTTTTTTAAACATCGATTGTTAACAACAAAGAACGTCTCAGTATTTGTGATTTTCATACTGAACCCACAGGTATCCCCCCAAACCTGGCAGTTTTGAGGAGGTCTGTTATTTCTCGATGCCTCTGCATATCTGGAAGTGAGAACAGACAGGACTGCCAAGTAACTTTCAGAATTTATTTGTATTTGTGCCTGCCTGGTATTGCCGGTATTGCGATTTTAAGTGGATTTTAAGTGTATATGTCAGTTTATCAAATACATTGAAAAGTGAAACCTAAAATCTAGCCAGATTTGCTGTTTCCAGTCTAAGTGCACTTTGACAGTTATGCTCTGTGTTCCAGTGCTCATGTGTTTATTCAGCAGCTGTGTGTGTATTAGGTGCTTTCTGTGTACCAGGTAATGGTCATGTGTTGGAAGTTAGTTCCCTTTGCACCATAGATTTATCTTCTAAAAAGTCTGCACACTTAAGATCTGTAAGCCAAATATTTTCAAATGCAATAAAGGATCCTTTTTATTTTTACTTGTTTTTTAAAACTTGATTTGAAAAGCAGATATTCCATCCTGTGGTTCAACTGCTGGGGCTGGGCCAGGCCGAATCTCCCATTTGGGTGCAGGGACCCACGCACTTGCACCAGGAGCATTAACCGTGAGCTGGGTTGGAAGTGTTGCAGCTGGGGCATGAACCAGTGCCCATCGGGCAACCCAAGTGACAGCTGAACTCACTACACCGTGACACCAGTCCCTGGAGACCTTTGTTAAAGCAGATGATTGATCACTTGTATTTTAAGTTAAATTGGGTTTTCGCTATTTTGGCCTCAGTTAAAATGTAGATTCGGGGTGGGCCTTGTGGTGCAGTGGGTTCCTCTTATTCTGTGTCAGAGTGCCTCGGATCAAGTCGTACCTCCACTTCTCATCCAGCTTCCTGCTAATGCACACTCTAGGAGCCAGTGGGTGATGGCTGAAATACTGGGGCCCCTGCCAGCCAGCCACATGAGACCCTGATGAAGTTCCAGGCTTCTGCCTGGTCCATCTGTGGCTGTTGCAGGCATTTGGGGAGTCAACCAGTAGATGGAAGATACCTGTCTATCTGTATCATTACCTTTTAAATAAATAAAGATTAGAAAGCCCAGAGGTTTTAGCCATCATTCATTCTCCAAGTCATGTAACTGTGTTGAACACAGTTGTTTGTGGGGCTGGAGCTGAGGCGTAGCAGGCTAAGCCTCTGCCTATGGCGCTGGCATCCCATACGAGCACTGGTTCTAGTCCTGGCTGCTCCTTTTCCGACCCAGCTGTCTGCTATGGCCTGGGAAATCAGTAAAAAATGGTCCACATGGGGGACCCGGATGAAGCTCCTGGCTTTGGATCGACTGTTGCAGCCATTTGGGAAGTGAACCAGTGGATGCAAGACCTTTCTCTCTGCCTCTCCCTCTCTCTGTCTGTAACTCTACCTCTCAAATAAATAAAATAAAAGTATGGAGCATCACGGTACACCGGCTGCTGTTCGTGGAGCTGAACCTTTACCAGTGAGCAGGCAGACCAAGTTCCTGTCTTTGTGGAGCTGGAACTCTGAACAGGAGAGCCAGCAAAGCAGCCAGCATAGACTGGGTAGTTGCAGACGGTGGTCAGTGCTAGGGAAGAAGGGGCCAAGTGCCTGGGGCAGGGCGGTGGAGAGGTGGCATTTTAGCTGAGTTGGGGAGGCGCGCCTCATGCTCCAGGTGGAGCAGCTGCAGGAAGGCAGGTGTGGCTGCAGCCCACCCCCCCCACCCCCCGCCCCCGAGCTGGGTGGGCCCTGAAGTAGGAGCCAGGCCCATGAGGGCTCTGCACGCACAGCGTGTGCTGGGATGTGCTCTTAGGCACAGTGGAAAGCCATTAGAGTGTGTACGAGAGAAGAGTGATGTGCATTTTGGAAGGAAGCAGAGGGACCACTTAGGAGGCCCTGTGGTTGAGGCAGGGGGTGATGGCGGCAGCTTGCACTTGGGCAATAGGGGCAGAGCTCCAGTGGCGGCTACTTCACTCCTTATCTTCTGAGATGGAACCACCCGGTGGCTTTGCTATCCTCTCTGAAATTGATGTGAATGACCAAGTAGCTAATTGCTTCTTATAAGCAGAGTATAAATGCAACTTGTCCTTCTGCTGCTTCTAACCGTGGCTTTCAGGCTCAATCCTGCCCAGGCTGAGCTTTTGTTTATTTACTTTGGAGGTTTCCTGCAGAGGGAACCAGCCCACCTTGAGTGCCTCTGACCAGTCGGAGCTGCCCTTCCCTCTGCCAGCACACAGCACAGCAGCCTTTCTGTGAGGTGCAACTCTCTACAGCAAGTTATTTACTTAGGCAGCAGTTCTGCTGTCTTGCTTGGAGTCGGTCCCATGTTGGTTTGTCCTTGAGGTGTGTCCTAGGTTAGTGTGCTGGATTATTAAAAAAGTTTGTTTTTTCCTCTAGACTCATGTTACGTTTTTAACGAAGGGTTGTGTATTTGCATTTAAGTGAAATGATTTTTATTTTTTATTTATTGGTAAAACTGAGAGACAGCTTCCATCCACTGGTTCACTCCCCAGATTCCTGCAGTAGCTGGTGCTGAGCCAGGCCCAAGCCCAGAGCTGATCTCTTAATGAGGAAAAAAAAACGAACAAACTCTTTTTGGTTCCCTTAGACAAATTCCCTAAACCGACCTCATCCTGTTATGTGCCTTCCATTTCTATCATAACCCTTGTCCTCCTCCTCTCCTTTGCTGCAGCATCTCTGATGAGTCAGTGATTGATTCATTGGGCGAGTGTACTAAACAGGATGGAGAGCGATGGGCAGGGCAGGGCAGGGTGTGCTTGCAGTCGGGGGTGTGCGAAGGCCTTGAGGCACACTGCAGGAGCCCGAGTCCGAGTCCCAGGCGGTTGGCAAGGCCGGAGGGAGCATCTTCTGTAGGGTAGCGCAGGTGAGACTCCGGACAGCGCGTGCTCGCAGACCTGTGCTGAGGGAGTGGCGTTCCATCCTGGCCCACTCCAGCCGTTGACACGTTCTTGTCGACCAGTCCGTGGTTTACTTTAGGGCTCGCTCTTGGTGTGGTGGGTTCTGTGAGTTTGGATGGATGTGGAGAGACACGTATCCTCCCAGTCTTCCGTGCGCTCTCTGTTCATGCCTCCCTCCCCCTGAGCCCTGGGCAACCACTGATCTGATCCTTTTCCTTTCCTCTAGGTTTGCCAAATGTCGTAGAGTTGGAATCAGACAATATATATCCTTCTCAAACTCAAGTTTCTTTCTTTTTTTTTTTTTTTATTTTTTTTGACAGGCAGAGTGGACAGTGAGAGAGAGAGAGAGACAGAGAGAAAGGTCTTCCTTTGCTGTTGGTTCACCCTCCAATGGCCGCCGCGGCCGGTGCGCTGCGGCCGGCGCACCGCGCTGATCCGATGGCAGGAGCCAGGAGCCAGGTGCTTTTCCTGGTCTCCCATGGGGTGCAGGGCCCAAGCACCTGGGCCATCCTCCACTGCACTCCCTGGCCACAGCAGAGAGCTGGCCTGGAAGAGAGGCAACCGGGACAGAATCTGGCGCCCCAACCGGGACTAGAACCCTGTGTGCCGGCGCTGCTAGGCGGAGGATTAGCCTAGTGAGCCGCGGCGCTGGCCCTCATTTTTTTTTTTTTTTTTTTAAGATTTATTTATTTATCTGAGAGGTAGAGTTACAGACAGAGGGAGAGACAGAAAGATGTTCTTCTGTTGGTTCACTCCCCATAAAGGCTGCAATGGCCAGAGCTGAGCCAATCCAAAGGCAGGAGCCGGGAGCTTCTTCCAGGTCTCCCACACGGGTGCAGGGGCCCAAGGACTTGGGTCTTCTTCCACTGCTTTCCCAAGCCATAGCAGAGAGCTGGATGAGAAGAGGAGCAGCTGGGACTAGAAGCGGCCCATATGGGATACCGGTGCCGCATGGGGAGGCTTAGCCTACTATGCCACAGTGCCGGCCCCAGTTACTTTAATTTTAATATCTTTAATGACATATGTTTTGATTAACTTTTAAAGAGTAGAAATAATAAATTAGTCCTTTTGAATTCTTTTTGATAATACACAGTTGTATTCAGGAACATCTGGCAAAACCTATAGGAAAACAAAACTGTATACTTGTGAATCTAAACTTCGGTATCTGATTTTACCATCCTTAAATTTCTCTTACCTCTGATTGTGTTACTGGAAGACTGCTGAATCGGCACAAAGTATATGATGGAAGAAGTGTTTCTTTCAATTTCATTTACTTGATCCTTTTCCTGCAAGTTATTTTTATATTTGTTGTTTATTGTAACGGGATTAAGCTCACAGGCTCTGTTTACTTACTTTGAACTTGGCCAAGTGAACTTTGCTGAGCCTGTCATCTCAAAAATGGGTCTAATATTTTTATTCTGTGTTTATCTTATTTTTTTAATGGATCCTATTTGAAAATGGAATAGTGTCAGAGTCTTAGGAAATTGTGAAGACCGTGTGCAGACATAAACTGTGCAACGACACGTGGTGGTCGAGTGGGCAGTTAGTTGATGGTTGGCCTCATGAGGTTAGGTGCCGTGGGTACGGAGATGCATAGGGCACAGTTCTCTAAGCAGCTTGCAGTCTAGCGGGGAGAGGGAGACCTGTGGAGGTAATTGAGCTTCTGGGTGACAGTTCCACGTGGAAGTCTGCACAGGGAATCGCTCAGCTGGGGGAGGACCAGAAGGTGAGGTCTGGGAAAAGTCTTTGAAAAAGGGTCCTGGTGGGCCATTCATTGGTTGACTGACAAGAACAGGAAGTGCTCGCGGTAGCTCTCCAGCATGTTTCAGAATTGGTCAGGGTTGCTTTCCAACTCCGTCTGCTTTGTTTTTGAGACTGGTGAAGGCATGTCAATGTAAAGACATATGTATTTACTTCCTTGAAAGGCGGAGAGAGAGAGAGAGAGAGAGAGAGACAGACAGACAGACCGACCATCTGCAGCAGCTGGCTGGCCCAGGCTGAATCCAGGAACCAGGAACTCTATCCGGGTCTCCTACACGAATGGCAGAAACCGAAATCTAAATCTTGGGAACACACCAACTTAAACAAAGTACCTGGACTCCTGGGGATTCTGAATTGAGTGATCTTTCCTTTCATCTTAGCCGTGCGCAGCCAAGGGCCCATACTCACCTACTAGTAATTGTGGCTGGGGTGGTGGGCATTATCTGTAACCAGATGTCATTGTAGATGTCATTCCAAATGCCTCTCAAATAGAGAAATGATAAAAAATTTAAAAAACTCCACATCATATTGTATTAGATTCTAAATCAGGAAATTGACACCCAGCATGGTGAAGCAACCCAGTTCAGATAAGGTCACACAGCTAGTTTATGACAGTTTAAACCCAAGTCATTGGGTTTCTGCATACCTTGTTAATGTTGCCTTGCTGATTTATTTGTGCTTTCTCTTCAACGACTTCACTAAAATCAAAATTACACATGTCTATCAAATAGCATATTGTGGGGTAAGTGGTGTGAGTGATTAAGATGCCACTTGGGACATCTGCATCCATGTCAGAGTGCCTGGGTTTGAGTCCTGGTTCCTGGTCCTGATTCCAGCTTCCTGCTAACGTGTACCCTGGGAGTCAACAGGACATGGTTCAAGTAGTTGAGTCCTGCCACCCATGGGGGACCTGGATTGAGTTCCTGGCTTCAGCCCTGGCTGTTGTGGGCATTTGGGGAGTGGACTGGCAGATGGGAACTCTGTCTCTCTCAAATACATAAAGAAATATTTTTTTAAACAACAGAATAGTTCATTTGATCACTTGAGCGTTTACTTGCAAGCTCCAGGTGCAGGTGCCTGTAGGGAAACGTTCAAGGAGAGGAAGCCTCAGCCCTCAGTTGGGGTGTGTGGAGATCCTTCCACATGTGAAGGGTTGAGGATTGGAAGAGAGTGGACACCGCCAAAGTCCAGGGTGGCCACAGCTCCCTGGCTTGGGCTGCAGTGACCTGGGATTCACTTAGTGTTCCTACTTCCAGGAAGGCCTGTGTGAGCGGGGGTAGGTGTGTAATGCAGCTCCTCTCTTTCGTGAGCGATTGATTTTGCTCAGAAAAGCTACCTGCCGTGGGCTTTCAATGGGAGGGAAAATTGAGTTAGCGTCGGTACAGTCACTGAGGAGGAGACGTGGTTACCTTTTTGAGCACTTAATAATATGCACCAGCCATTGTGTTGGGAATAGCTGGGTTCCATAATTTACTTAATTCTCAGAATTATTGCAGTGGTAGTGGTATTAGTCCCTCCTTCCACATTGTTTTGGAAAGGAATTTGAAGAAACTGAAGTTCAGAGAGGTGAGGTAACTTTTCAAAGCAATATTTTTAAAAAGTTATTTTAAAAAATTGACAAAACTGTATTTACTGTGTATAGTGTGATGTTTTGAGGTGCATGAACTGCACAATGACAGCTAATTAACATATACTTCACATAGTTGCCGTTTTTTTAAGATTTATTTTATTTATTTGAAAGAGTTACAGAGAGGCAGAGGCAGAGAGAGAGAAGTCTTCCATCTGCTGGTTCGCTCCCCAGATGGCTGCAATGACTGGAGCTGAGCCGATCCAAAGCCAGGAGCTTCCTCTGGGTCCCCCACGTGGATGCAGGGGCCCAAACACTTGGGCTATCTTCCACTGCTTTCCCAGGCCATAGCAGAGAGCTGGATCGAAGAAGAGCAGCTGGGACACAAATGGGCACCCATTTGGGATGCCAGTGCTGTGCTGTGGGTGGAGGCTTTTTTAAAGATTTATTTATTTATTTGAAAGACAGAGTTATAGACAGGCAAAGGCAAAGAGAGGTCTTCTATATCTGCTGATTCACTCCCCCTGTTGGCCACAATGGCCAGAGCTGTGTCAATCTGAAGCCAGGAGCCAGGAGCTTCTTCCAGGTCTCCCACATGGGTTCAGGGACCCAAGGACTTGGGCCATCTTCCACTGCTTTCCCAGGCCATAGCAGAGAGCTGGATCGGAAGTGGAGCAGCCAGGACTCGAACTGGCATCCATATGGGATGCCAGCACTGCAGGTGGCAGCTTTTACCAGCTATGCCACAGCACCGGCCTCAAAGCATTCTTTTAAAAACCATGAACTTCTTGATTGAAGAGATGGGTAAAGAAAAAAAAAAAAACAGGAAAAATCACTGGCAGAAGACTGAATATAGGTCAAAGTTGGAGAGACATTACTGGCAAGTAAATAATAGATCAAAAGGGGTCAGTTTTGAGATGACTGCAAACCTGAGTTTTTGTTTTCTTGTTGAGTAGAGCTGTGGGTTGTGGGTGATACCGTTCTTTTTCTGATAGTCCTTTCAAGGCCTGATGGAACCATGTTGCAGAGTTATTGAGCTTATCTGGAACGTGCTCTCTGTGTTAAGTGTCTGTTCATAATAGGCCATGCAGAGACTACCACCATGGTGGACCTTTCTCCAGCCCATGACAGCACCAGAGAGGAAGTTGAAGGTGTGGATTGGAAGGCTGCGTTTGTGCTGAGTTTGCTGGTTAGCCTTGGATGGGTGACGTGGGGATGGTTATCATTGCTGCTGCCTATCAGCTCTGTTGTTTGAGCATCAAATCAAGATGATGTAATAGATAAAAACTGTCAGGCCCTCTTTAGCCTGTGCTTGTGTGGAATCAACTGGGTATAGCCATGTTTCCAAGAAACTTCTGACCATAGGAAACTTAGACTTTCCTGGTCTTCAACTTGATCTGTAAAATGGGAATATTGTGTTTGGTGATTGCTACAGTCATTCTCAATTCATAATCTGTGCTTCTGTAGTGGCAGGTCAGGCCAAACATCTTAGATTGCCCACCGCTGATAAGGAGGGTATGTTCCCTGACCTCACTGGCCTAGGAAGCCCCTGTCCACCTGTTACGTTGTAGGTATGACCCTGGGCAGGTTCCTTCTCTCTAGGCATTCATGTGTTCACCTGTCCATGGGCGTGCATGGATGGTTTCCAGGCTGCGAGGATCCAGCCACATAACATATTTAGAACCAAGCACTTGAAGAAGCATCAGCTCTGACAGTGCCGTTGACTATGGGGGTGCAGCAGGCTCCGGCAGCTGCCTGGGGTCTGCTCCCTCTTTCCACAGATGGAAACATTCGCCGTTCGACAGGGGAGATGGCTTTCCCAGAGCCCGCGATCTCCTAGTGCGCCCCCCTCCACCCCCGGCACTCATCGAACTTCTTGGTGTTCTTTCTGTCTTACCATGTTCTGCAGGAGTTGCACCCAGGTCCTGGTTCAGGAGCACAAGACCAGAGCAAAAGGCTTTTGTCTGAGCCACAGGAGACTTTTGACCGGATACGGGGAAGATGGAGTGGGAAGGATCTGCAGCGCGGGTGTCCTTGCCCAGGCGCACAGCTCTGTGCCCCCATCTCCCCTTCCCTGGGAGAGGGGTACGGAGGGGCTGCACCATAGTTTTTCATCTTTTTCATCTCTAGAAATTCCATCAAGGGTTTCTCCATTGCCAAGGCTGTTAACTCTAGAAAAATGGTTTGGCAAGCAAAGAAGTAGATTCTCCAGTTCTGGGAGACTTTGAAAATCGGAAGGAAGTTGATTTGTGTAGCAGTTTGTGATTGTCGGCCACTGAGGACTGAGAATGAGTGTTTTGAGGAAGTTCCTTTCACAGGGCGGACCCAGAGGAAGCCAGTCATTAGGTGAAAATAAGCTGGGAGGTCTTCGAGACCTCATTTATTTGCCTGGAGACAGCTACAGGCCTATTGTGATGGTTCCCATTGTGGCAGGCTTTTCAAAGACGTACACGTAAGTTTCCAAATATGAAATAATAGAGCTTAAAAACTGGACTTGAGAAACACAAAGCAACAGTCTGCTCATGAGTTAGGAGTTTGTATCCCCTTGCATACTGCGTAATCAGTGTGAAATAACACTAACACATCGGCCATGGCCCAAACTCTCTCATCACGCCAGCAGCAGCCATGTCCGAGTTTGCACTGAGTGGGAGGGGTTCCCCTCTCATTCCCAGGAACATAGGAAAGTCATACATCGCGTGTCATGCCCTTCGGGTCTGCACCACCCAGTTCTGGCGAGGTTGAAAGAACACCGCGCTGCGGCTGGTTTCTTCAGTGGCCGTCTGGTGTGACAATCAGCTGATTGTCATCTCTGAATTTTTTTCCCCAGGGAAAGAGCTCGATGTACTCGACTGGTGGAGCATACAACTCAATATTCATTGCTTTCCAATTACCTCGCTATGAAGGGGAGCAGCGTGGTGTTTCTAGACATTCTCGGGCAAGAAACGTGGCTGCTCCTTCAAGTTCGGTGTCCACCATGATGCGTTCCCGTGCGTGTTCTCTGCCAGGCGCCTGGGGCACAGACGCCTGGAGGAGGAGGCAGGAGGGTGCCGAGGCAGCTGCGCGGTGGTCCTGCCGTAGAGCGGGCAGGCAGGGGTGCCGCAGCCTCTGCGTCTCCTCGTGGTACTCGGTAAATGCCGTAATCTCCCTGTCGGTGTTCATCAGGGATAGGCAGAAGCGACTGTACACTGTTACCCTGAACCTCGTCTTCAGTCTGGGAGCCAGAGGCAGGGTGTGGCTATGGGTGTCGAGAAAGGGCCACACAGTGTCCCGGAGCCCCTCTCCACCAATTCTGGGGCTCCTTAGATCACTCCGACAAGTCGTTGTATTAAGCCTGTTTCCGTAGAGGCAGTAGAGCCCGCCTGGCTCCTGTCCGAAGGGCAGAGGGTGACTCAGCCCTCAGCCCCCGGGACACTGAAGGCCCTTACACCCACATAGCACCTGCTGCTCAGCCTGAAAGCGCCAACACCCTGTGGCGCATCTCAGGAAATCCCCTAGGGTACTGGGCACCTGGCCACTGGCCCTGTTCATTTTTTTTTTTTAATTTAGTGGTTTTAGAAGTTTTAGCCTAATAAAGAAGTTTCATCCTACAGACTGCAGATCAGATAGATCATCATGGGGGACTTGAGGTGTGGAAAGACAGCCTTGGCCGGGGAGGCCCACTGAGGTGCAGCGTGGCTGAGGGACCTGATATCAGCTTCTGCATCCGGCCACAGCGTCATTTCTTGATTCCTGAAATGAACAGGGAGAGTGTGTGATCTGAGGGGCCCATCCAGGTGGGAAACGGAGAGGCACTGGGGTGGGACTGCACAGAGTCGAAGGACATGTGTGCAGCGCGGCGGGCGGGCAGCTGGGTAAAACAAGGCAGTCACAGTTGATGCAGGACCGCCAGGGGCAGCCGGGTAGACTTTGGAGAGGAGCCATTACAAGGCTTGTGAGCAGGCTGGCCCCATCAGTCCTGTGCCGCTGGAAGAGCAGGCTGTTGGTGGGGAGAGGGCTGGATGGGTCAGGAGGGAGGAGGCCCTAGGTCGGGGGAGCGGGGTCCTTCTGTGTCTGGCTGAGTTCAGTGCAGGCCCTGCCCAGTGCTGGAGGTGACTTGGGATAGGGAGGGAGCCAGTTAGCTGGGAGCTAAGAAGCTGCTAGCTGTCTCCTTGCTATAGCCCTGCACCACTAACCCCTCACCCCACTTCCCGCACATTGGTCATGCCAATTTCCCACAATGCTCCTGAGCCTCCTCTCATGCAGAAAGGGGCCGTGATGAGCACATGAGGCTGAGCTCCATGTGGGGCCACCACGGAACTGTCCCAGAGATCACCACACACACACTGAGCCCTGCCCCATTTGTATATTAAATTAGGGTACCACCCCCTACTCCCATAAAGGAAGGGACTTGAACTTGGGTGGTTACGGTTGTGGGGCAGCAGCAGCACCAGCAGCTCCCCTCCTGCCTTGGAGGGAGGCTGCCCACATGCACTATCAAATGTGTACTGTCTCTTCCTGCTCCCACTCTTGCGTTTTATGTCTGTGCTTTGAAGTCACCTCTCATGAAGAGACAAGAACTGGGGCCGGCACTGTGGCGTAGCGGGTAAAGCCCCTGCAGTGCTGGCATCCATCCATACAGGGGCTGGTTTGAGTCTTGGCTGCTCCACTTCCAGTCCAGCTCTCTGCTATGGCCTGGGAGAAGATGGCCCAGGTCCTTGGTCCCCAGCACCTGCATGGGAGACCTGGAAGAAGCTCCTGGCTTCTGGCTTCAGATCAGCCCAGCTCCAACTGTTGTGGCCATTTGGGGAGTGAACCAGCAGATGGAAGACTTCTCTCTCTGCCTCTGCCTCTTTGTAACTCTGCCTTTCAAATAAATAAATAAATCTTAAAAAGACAAGGACTTGAAATAAATGCAGCTGGGTCACCCACCCTATTGCACAACAGAGGCTATGAGCTCATGGTGAGAGAAAAGAAGGCAGAAGGAGAAATGAGAATAGAACCCACTTTCCAGGTTTTGATCCTGGTTACCAGGAGGCTTTGGGGAGACCAGGAAGTAAGGAGGAAGAACTATTTTAGGACAAAGAGAAGGAACTTGATTGGGCTGTCTTAAGGTCAGAGTGCCTAAGGTCTGTGAACCTTGGAAGAGGTGAATAGACATTTGAGCCAGGAGCCAAAGATGCAGATTAAGAGCTCAGCTGTGTTGGCTGTGATTCCTTGGAGAAAACCTGAGCGCGCACAAAGGGTCCCCTCCCCGAGGAGTCGAGGGAATGGAGTGCACTTGACTCAGTGCATTCTGAGGGAGGGGATGATGTTCCCAGGCTCTCTACCCCATGTCTCCCTTTAGGGCTCCTCTCTGTTTTCCCCTCTTGTCCTTGCCAGTTGGTAGGTGGGCTTCTTGTTCCCTGGCTGTGGCTCCTCCCCGGTGAGACCTCCACACACAGCGCTCCTTGGCTTGGGAGCAGCCGTGGAGCTTGGGTCACGTTGTCTGCAGCAGCCCCTGGCTGGGACAGCCTCTCTTTATCTCCTGCCAGCCTTTTTTCAGTGGCGATTCCCTGGGAACCTTCTTGATAGTGAAGCTCCTTTCCCTGCTCCAGGGGAGGAGCCTGCAGGGGGCAGGGGAGAGAACTGTGCTTTGCAGCTCCAGCCCTGGGCGCCTCTGCAGGCTGCACAGGGTCTCCAGGCTTGTCTTTAAACAAAGCCCTACACTTGGGTGCTCAGACCTTTTAAAAATGTGTGTGTGTGTGTGTGTGTATTTTTATTTGAAAGGTAGAGTGACAGACGCACATACACACACACACACACACAGGAATTTCTCTTGATAGATCAGTCAGCCTTCCATCCCTTGGTTTATTCCCCCAGATGTCTGTAACAGCTGGTTCTGGGCCAGGCCACAGCCAGGAGCCTGGAGATCCATCTAGGTCTCCTGCGTGGGTGTCACGGATCCAAACATGAGCCGTCATCCACCTCCCAGGGTGTGCATTAGCAGGAAGCAGGATTGGAAGTGGAGTAGCTGGGACTTGAACCAGAGGCTGTGCTGTGGGGTGTTGGTGTTCCAGGCGGCAGCTTAACGTGTACCACAACCTCTGCCCCTCAAACCTTCTTAATAGACACTCAGATGCCTCACATATACCATTCAAATGATCTTTAATGGAAAGATCCTTATGTTCACCACCACCCCACCCCCCACATATTAATGATATTATTTTTTGAGAGGCAAAGACAGAGGAAGAGGAAGATCCCATCCACTGATTGACTTCTCAAAAGCCTGTGTCAGCTGGAGCATAGCCAGACGAGAGCTGGGGACTCCAGCCAGGTTTCCCGACATGGGTGGCAGGGACCCAGCTACGTGAGCCATCACCTGCTGCCTCCCAGGGGCACGTTAGCAGAAAACTGAAAGCAGGCACTCTGCTAGGAGATGTGGGTGTCCCAAGCAGCAGCTTAACCACTGTAGCAGGCTCCCGCCCCAAGATTCCTATATTCCCAGCAGAAATCTTCCTCACTTGTGTCTCACCTGCTTTCCTTCCCACTTAGGACAACAGACTTGCAAAGGCAGCTGCACTATCTCCTGGTCATCCCCTTTGCCACATGGACACCCTTGGTTCCTTCCCGCTCCCCACTCCCCCATTCACCAGTTAGAGGCTTGGCTGACCCGTCTGGCTGCTCTTTGTGGAACTTCCTTTGTGACCTAATCAGGAAAAGGACGGGGAGGCCATGTCCCCTCGCTTGGTGTGAGGGTGGCATTGCTCGCCGTGCCCTGCGCTTGCTGTTCCTTTGCGTTCTTTTGGGATCCAGGCCACTCTGCAGGCTTAACCTGGCCTCGCGGTCAACTGCAATCCTTAAATCTTTCTCACATGAACTTTTGCCGAGCAATGTGTGCCCCGTGGGTACTTAGCAGATGTGGATTCGTTTCTGTCTTATTTCTTTATTTGCAACTTACAGATAATACTTTACATATATCACCATGTTCCTGACGTAGGAACTTTTGTATTTTCATGCTGTGAGCGATTTATTTTTATCGAACGGTACAATGTTGGAACTGCAAGTGGTTAAAGTCCTGCAGATCAGTGCCTTCTGTGTGGCCATGGGTCACAGCCCTGGGGAGGCTGGCCTGGGGAAGGGGGGGTGGTTGGTGCTCAGAGGGTCCCAGTTTTCTTATAGGCCAGGAACCTGGGCAGAGAGAGTGGAAAGAGAAATGTTAGCCAAGAGTGAGGCCCTGGCTCCGAGTTGAGCCTTGGACTCCTTTACTCTCTGGACGACTTTGTACTGTTTCATTTTTGTGTTGTATTTCTTTGATTGATTGCCTTCATCTATAAAAGCAGGAAGTATTTGCCCCTCAGTTCTGCTTTTGAGGCATCATGCCCTGGAATAATGGCCGGGGTTTATAGACGTTTATTGATGTTATCTAACATCTGTACCTCCTGAGAAAGCTGAGGAGCAGATAGCATTGTGCTTATTGCACTTGGATTTACATAAAGTCTAGTATAAAATGTAAAATATACACTTTTTTTTTTCAATTCTTATTTGGAAAGCAGAGAGAAAGAGATAGAGAGATCTGCCATCCACAGGTTTACTTCTTAAATGCTCCTAACAGCCAGGCTGGGGCAAGCCAGAGCCAGGAGCCAGGAACTCGGTCCAGACCTCCAAAAGAATGGCAGGGACTCAAGTACTAGGGCTGTCGCCTGCTGCCTCCCAGGGTGCACATTAGCAGGAAACCGGAATTGGAGTGGAGCTGGGACTGAAACCCAGACACTCCAGTGTGGGATGTGGGTGTCCCAAGGGGCATCTTAGCCCTGGTACCAAGCACCTGTCCTGATTGGACATGTTTATCGAACATCTTTTATTGGCTAGAGTTCAGATTTTTCCATTGGTCTACATTGAAGAAATACAATAGCCACTCAGTACAGTGTTGTTTTTTTTTCTCCACGAAAAGGATTGAAGTGGTAGGCGAGAAAAAAACTCATTTCTACCACTGCTGAGTAAAGTTGAGAATCTCAAACGTGAGTGATACATTTCATTCAAGAATTTAGCTAATGCTGTAAAAGCTAGTGTGGTGTATTATATTTATATTGAGTTATATTTATTTATAAGACGAACCCATTCCTGCAGCTGAGTGTCACTCATGCATTAGCAAATTTCAATTAATAGCACCTGTTTGGAAATCATCATGATACTCACAGATGCTAGTGGCAGGGCTGTGACTGGGCTGCCATGGGCATGGGTGCAAGTTGCACACTGCCCAAAGGCAGCCAGCCAGTGGCAAGAGCGGGGCCAGGGAGGTGGCCTATACCTGGCTTACTGACGTGTGCAGCCCTCAGTTTTTGTCAGACAAGGCACTGTATGCTTGAGGAGTAGCTCTGGGCTATACATTAATGTGTGTGTGTGTTTTTTTTTTTTTTTTTTTTTTTTTTTTTTTTTTTTTTTGACAGAGTGGACAGTGAGAGAGACAGAGAGAGAAAGGTCTTCCTTTTGCTGTTGGTTCACCCTCCAATGGCCGCCACGGCTGGTGCTTCGCGCTGATCCGAAGCCAGGAGCCAGGTGCTTCTCCTGGTCTCCCATGGGGTGCAGGGCCCAAGCACTTGGGCCATCCTCCACTGCACTCCCGGGCCATAGCAGAGAGCTGGCCTGGAAGAGGGGCAACCAGGACAGAATCCAGCGCCCTGACCGGGACTAGAACCCGGTGTGCCAGTGCCGCTAGGTGGAGGATTAGCCTATTGAGCCGCGGCGCCAGCCATTAATTTGTTTCTAAAACAGTTCGTGTTGGTATTGTCAGGGTAATTCCACACCCTGTCCACATATGTAAGAATGTGAATTACATTCATTTTACTGTAATTCCTGAGAAGAAACAAATGTTCACCTGGTTAACAGGCGGTTATGGTTTATCTAAATCTCATTTGAAGGGTCAACTTTGTATAACAGGCCAGTTCTTAGTACTATAATAATAATATTATTGTATTATTCTTACAGTTTCACTTTAGGCCACAAGTTTTCTCCTTAAGTAATTTCCTATGCATATAGGGATAGTCTTTTGAATACTGTTAGTATGTCGTACAAAATGTTTGGTTTCTGTAGATTATGAAGTTTTTTACTTTTTGTTTTTGCCACTTAAATGCTCTGGTACATTATGTAGTTAAGCATCAGAGACTCTCAGAAATTGGTGCCAATTTACTTGCACATTGAAATAATTTATCATCATACATTGAAAAGTGAGAATTTTTCTTCATCTCTCCAAGTAATCTTGCCCTGGAAGTTGTGTGTGTGTGTGTGTGTGTGTGTGTTTTTAACAGATTTGTTTGGAAGGCAGAGTTGCAGAGAGACAGAGAGAGAGAGGTCTTCCATCCACTGGTTCAGTCCCCCGATGGCTGCAATGGCTGAAGCTGAGCCGATCCAAAGCTAGGAGCCAGGAGCTTCTTCCTGGTCTCCCACATGGGTGCAGGGACCAAGCACTTGGGCCATCCTCTGTTGCTTTCCCAGGCCACAGCAGAAAGCTGGATCGGAAATGGAGCAGCCAGGGTTTGAACCGGTGCCCACGTGGGATGCAGGCGGCAGCTCGACATGTTACGCCGCAGCGCCGGCCCAGGGCTGTCGCTTCTTCCTCCTCAGTAGCTCCCTCAGTCCTCTGTGAGCCACTCATTCCCTCTGGGTGTGAGGCACAGAGCCGAGGCAGGAATGGAGACACCACCTCCTGACAGTGTACGTATTGTAGGAAATAGTGCTGGTTACACTTGCCCCACGGAACACTCGGTCATGTTAGACAATACAGCTGCCTTTTTTTTTTTTTTTTTTAAAGATTTATCTTATTTATGTGAAAGAGTTACAGAGAGAGAGAGAGAGAGAGTGAAGTCTTCCATCCGCTGGTTCACTCCCCAACTGGCTGCAAGGGCCAGAGCTGGGCCAGGCTGAAGCCAAGAGCCAGGAACTTCTTCTGAGTCTCCCACATCGGTGCAGGGGCCCAAGCACTTGGGCCATCCTCCACTGCTTCCCAGGTGCATTAGCAGAGAGCTGGATCGGAAGTGGAGCAGCCAGGACTGGAACTTGCACCCATATGGGATGCTGGAGCTGCAGGTCGGGGCTTTAACCTGTTGTGCCACAGTGCTGGCCCCAAATGCAGCCTTTTTTGTCTGCTTCTTTCATTTGAACCCATGCAATTTTCCTGCAGCGTTGAGGTGAGTTAGTGTTACATTATCCATTTTACACATTCAGACAGAGAACCCAGCTGCCAGTTGAGGCTCTCAGCTTGGTAAGCACTGTGGCCCACACCTACGGGTGGAGATGGACGCTGCGTGAGCCTGCCCCTGGCACAAAGGGTGGGAGAAGGACTTGGGCTGTAAGGTGTGTGTCCACAGGCGGCAGCACCATGGGACCCTGGGGGGAGCCCCATGGGGGTGGAGAGGAGGAGACCTTTCATTGGCTCTGGAGAATCGGACGCCAGTGGAGAGATGATGGAGGAACATTCTAGCGTCGGGGCTCCCCTGCTTGCCTGCACTCGTGGTCTCAAAATGACCTTTCAAAAGCACTGTTTGGCCTTTCCCGTCTCTTCCTATATGGGAATAGGTTACCATATTCAAGGACTAACTATGCCATAAATCACATTAGGCATGGATTGAATACTTGTAACATTTGAAAAGAGGTGTAATGTATTTGTATTGATGAGAAATTCACTTTATGTAGGGATCAATTCCGTTGTTCTAACTACTGGACACAGTTTTACCCAGTGAGAGCTTGTTTTCCTTGGATTCCATCTTGTCGTTCTTGGATTGCAAGGCGGTCAGCAAACCCGGTGGCATTTGGAGTCCCCGTGACGATAGCATCAGTGAAACAGTGCAGTGGCATTTCCACTGCCCCAGCACTTCTGACCTCAGATGTAGTGGGGGTTGTAACCCTCACCCGCCACGGCTTCTCCAAATCCCTGGACACCGCTGGGTACCCAGCGACTCAGCTTGGTTCTGACGCTACCAGCCCTGAGTTGGCATAGACCCCCGAGCTTTACCTGCTCTTGAAAGCTCCAGGCCTCCTGCAGTGCTTCTGCCTGAGCAGCTGTCAATCAGGGGTTCCCCGATCTCCTTTTGGGGTCTGACGGTTTGCTAGAGAAGCTCACAGATACCTTTGCTTACTTCTACGGTTTAAAGCGCTCTGGCAGAGAAGTGTAGGGCTGCGTGGGGTGTGTGGAGCTTCCGTGCCCTCTGGGTGTGTCAGAGCCCCTCACCACGTGCAACAGCCCGGAACTCTCTGAGCCCTCTCATTTTTTTTTTTTTTTTTTTTTTTTTTTAATGGAGGTTCTACAATGGAGTAAATTGAGGGCTGTTGGTGATTGATTCAATTCCAACTCTTCAACCCTCCTGGGCCCTGGGGAAGGAGAAAGTTCCAGCCCTCTACTCTGGTGCTCTCTGACAAGCTGGCCCTTGTCCTGAAGTCATTTCAATATCCCCAAGAGTCAGCTCATTAGCATAAACTCAGATGTGGTCGGGAGAGGCTTGTATTAGGAATAACAAAGGTATTCTGTCACCCCATCAGGAAATTCAAATGGTTATAGGAGCCCTGATGCCAGGAAATGGGGTGTGTGTGTAAGGGGGGGGAGAATGTTGGGAGGGGGTTTGTTTGTTTTTTAAGATTTATTTATTTGAAATTCAGTTACACAGAGAGACAGGGGTCTTCCATCTGCTGGTTCACTCCCCAGTTGGCCGCAACAACCAGAGCTGCGCCGATCTGAAGCCAGGAGCCAGGAGCTTCTTCCAGGTCTCCCATGTGGGTGCAGGGGCCCAAGGCTTGGGCCTTCTTCTCCTGCTTTCCCAGGCCATAGCAGAGAGCTGGATCGGAAGTGGAGCAGCTGGGACACAAACTGGTGCCCATGTGGAATGCTGGTACCTCAGGTGGCGGCTTTACCCACTATGCCACAGCACTGGCAGGGCGTTTAGACTAGATACTGCTTATATCACAATGTCACAGTTATTTTCAAATTATATTTCAGTTGTAACACATTCCTCAAAAATACCCTGAATGGGGGCCAGCGTTGTGGTGTAGTGGATTAAGCTGCCGTCTGCAATGCTGGCATCACCTGTTTGAGTCCCAGCTGCTCCACTTCCAATCCAACACCCTGCTAATGCACCTGGGAAAGCAGTGGAAGAGGGCTTAAGATCTTCGGCCCCTGCACCCACTTGGGAGACCAGGAAGAAGCTCCTGGCTTCCACCTGGCTCAGCCTAGGCAGTTGTGGCCATTTGGGGAGTGAACCAGCAGATGGAATATTGATCCCCACCACCACCACCACTCTGTGTGTGTGTGTGTGTGTATGTGTGTGTATGTTTCTCTCTCTCTGTAACTCTGCCTTTTAAATAAATAAAACATATATATATATATGCGCACACCTTGCTTCTGTTTCAGTTGCAGTATATATGTGATTTGCCACTAGATCATGTGAAATATGTAAGCACAAAATTATTTGACAAATTCCCTTGCAATATAATTAAGACATTTTGTATTTCCTTGTGTTGTATTTTATACATTTAAAAACTTTGTCCTGACAAGGATCTGCAGGCTTCCCCAGGCTGACAGAGGGGCTGTGGCACAGAAAAAGCCCAAGAATCTCTGCTTTTGCTTTTGGGGTGCCCTTGCGAGAGGGCATCCCACTATTCACTCGGGTGCATTGGTAGGAATGTGGAGAGAACTTCTCTCACCTAAGAAGCCTGCGTGGTTTAACACAGCCTCAGCAGCTCTTGTGGTCATTGTAATCCACGGATACTCACCAACGAGAGGGTCAGCTGGATTCTTTATAGCCTGAGAACTCCCAACAAACAATCCCCACCCAAAATGTTTAAAATAAAAATAGCTTAGGTGCTTAAAGGGGTTGGGCTTCAGCTGTCCAGAAAAATCTCATGATCCAGAAGGACTGGTTCCCAGTGTTTCGGGGTTGCTATTTTTATAGCATTTGTTTCTTCTCAAAGTATCTGTCCCACGCCCGCTGTGCATAGGCATTGTGTTGGAGAGAAATGCTTGAGGCTTCTGGCGTTTTTTTAAGGTCTACTTGAGAGATTTCTTTCTCGTCACTTGATGTTTTTAAGTCCGTAAACTTTTATTTCGCTTTGCTGTCATTGTTGAGTGTGCCAAACACGGACCTGGACCCCTGTGCGCGCCCTCTGCGTCAGAGCAAAGAGCCAGTAATCCTGCTCTCCTGGGGCTGACCTGGAGCGTTTAGGTGTATCACGCTCTGAAGCCAGTAGGGTATTCCTGAATGTTCCACAAAGACTGCTCACCGCATAGACTTGTATGTTTTGTAAGGTAGTGGTTTTCTTTCTTTTTTTTTTTTTTTAAGATTAATTTTATTTATGAGAGGATCTTCCATCTGTCCATCCTCTGTTTCACTCCCCAAATGGTCACGATGGCCAGGTCTCTGGGCCACACCAAAACCAAGAGCCAGGAACTCTATCAGGGTCTCCCACGTGGGTGGCTGGGGGCCAAGCACTTGGGCCGTCTTCCGGTGCTTTCCCAGGTGCATTAGCAGGGAGGTCGGTCTGAAGTGGAGCAGCTGGGACTGGGACTGATGCTCATATGGGGTGCTGGTGTTGCAGGCAGCAGCTTAGCGCACTGTGCCAGGACCGCAGTCCCAGGGTAGTGGTTTCTGCACCTTGTTCCAGGGGGTCCTGATGATATGGAGGGGTGATGGAAGGAGCAGGAAGTGTTCTGCTTCCTCAACTCTGGAACATCTCTTCCCTTAGGTGAATAGTATTTGCAGTGGCTGGAAGGTTGAAGGTGAGATGAGGTGGGGGAAAGAGTGTTGTCACCCACGGCGTGTTCGGAAATTTGGCCAGACAAGTTTTGGATTGTGGTTGCCACTGTCTGTTGCCAGCTCCAGCTCCGGGATCCATTTTCTCATCGGTCAGTTCTGGACTGAGAGGCAGGTGGCGTCGCAGGGAGCTCATTGCCTCCAGGTGCTGTCATTCTCACGGAGCTGGCCTTTCTTTACCTTGTAAATATTCAGATGGCCAGCGTTTACTGGGAGCCACTACATACCGGGCTCCATACCCAGCTTTCACACTCACCGTTGTTTGTGGTTGGAGTGACCCTAACCAAGTAGCTGGCGTTGTGCCACAGGAGAGCGGCTGGCCCGGGCTTGCCACCGCTCCTGTGCTTAACAAGGAGGATGGATCACCCGAAAGCATCGGGGTGTTCTCCCTCTGTTCTGGGACTAGGTCCTTCCCCATCAAGACAAGATGCCCCAGCAGCTCCTAGAAGCCTGCCTCCCAGGTAAAGGCCCTGGCCTTGGCCTCCGGGGTGGGGAGGTGGGTCAAGGGGCAAGGTGTTCCTTTTTGCTGGTCATTTTTTTCTTTTTCTTTATTGATTTACTGATTTTAAAATTTATTTATTTATTTAAAACACAGAGTTAGAGAGAGAGGAAGAGCCAGGGAGAGAGACAGAGAGGTCTTCCATCCGCTAGTTCATCCCTCACAAATGGCCACAACAGATCTGGCTAGACCAGGCTGAAGTGAGGAGCTTTCTTCAGATCTCCCGCATGGGTACAGGGGCACAAGCACGTGGGCCGTCTTCCACTGCCCTCCTGGCTGCATTGGCAGGGAGCTAGACTGGAAGTAGAGCAGTCGGGACTTGAACCAGCACCCATGTGGGATGCCAGCATCGCAGGCGGCGGCCCAACCCACTGCACCATGACGCTGTCCCCTTGCTGTCCATTCTGCTTAGGACTAACCTGCTGGCAGTGTCACGCTCTACAGTGGTTGGCCTTGCAGAGACTTAGAGACACCTGTGGCAGTGTTCATTTGGGCTGTTGAACTGGTGGAGAAAGAGTATGTGCAAGACAGACTGGAGGTACAAACTTACACTTGACGTTCCTCTTACAGTGAGAAGATAAAGAGGGGAAGAAGGCAAGAGCGAGGTTTACTTTTCCCAGTAGGTACCACAATTCTAGTAAATTCATCTCATTCATTGTGGTCTAATACACAGAGTGAGGCAGCAGAATGCTCGCTGGCAGGGGCTGGTACCTGTGAACGTTGGGTATTACATGTTGTTACCGGTCGCGGAGGGCAGGGCGATTGCCAGAGTGTCTCGTGGCTTCTTTTCCTCAGCTTAGTATAGAAATAAAAGGCCAGGAAACAATTTGCAAAGAGGCAGAAACTTTTACTCGATTGGCAAGCGACGGAGAAAGTGTCCAGTCTGAGAGGAGACCAGGCGGAGTGCCCGAGTGGGTTGAGGAAGTGTCCTGGGCTTATAAGGCATTACTGTTTGTTCATTGGGTTACCCTATTGGGGGTGCCCATTGGACAGGGAGTTTCACATACGTGTTGATTAGCTTGGAGCTCAAGGAGATTGCGGGGGTCTCCTGGAGATGGTCCGTCCCCATAGGGGCTCAGCCCCCTCATCTGCTAGCTGTGTGTGGAAAATTGCAACTAACTCAAAGACATAGTTTAAAACCGCAAGGTCACACAAGATAGCCAGGGTCTCTTGGAGCCAGTCCAAGTCTCCCCAGGTGCTCAGCCCCTTCCCCTGCCAGCTCTGGATGAAAGATTGCCCCCACCCCGAAAGAGAGACTTAAAGCTGCAAGGTCACACGTGCAGCGCAAGAAGCTATTAGTTGGGGAGATGCCAGTTGGCCTGGAGACAGGCTTTCCAGCCAAGCTGAGAGCCAGCTTGTGAAGGATGTCCTCCCTGTGTCTGAAGGGGCCCATGGACTCCCAGCCCCACTGGCCGGCCTCACACATGGAGCTGAGAATTAGTGTCATGGTTTGATTGTGAATAGTAGACTGTGGCTTAGGTCTTGAATGTATTTAGCCATGTTCCCCTCCCTGTTGTTTGTGTTTGGGGTGCGTGTGAGATTCCCCAGCCTGCGTTTGAGTCACTGGGGTCCTAATTGTAGCCTCCTTGGGGATGTCTCCTCCCTCCCTCCCTTCCTCCCTCCATTCCTTCTTCTCCCCTTCCTCCTCCTCCTCCTCCTCTCCCATCCTTCCCTCCTCCTCCCCTTTCCCATCTTCCTTCCTCTCCCTTCCCCCCTTCTCTTGTTTTAAAGATTTATTTTATTTGTTTGAAAGGTAGAGTTACAGAGAGAGAGAGAGAGAGAGAGAGAGAGAGAAAATATCTTCCATCTGCTGGTTCATTCCTTAAATGGTGCAATGGCTGGAGCTGGGCCAGGCTAAAGCCAGGAGCCCAGTCATCTTGGTCTTCCACATGGGTGCAGGGGCCCAAGCACTTGGGCCGTCATCCGTTGCTTTCCCAGGTGCATTAGCAGGGAGCTGGATCAGAAGAGGAGCAGCTGGGACTTGAACCGGCATCCATATGGTGTGCCAGTGCTGTAGGCAGAGGCTTAACCTGTTATACCACAGCGTCTGCCCCTCATCACCTTTTCTTGGTGGTGGTAACTTGAGCCCTACACCTGTACCTGAACCTGCACAGGGAGCTTTTCAGTCCCTTTGTGGGGATCAAACCTTATCTTTTATGGAAGAAATGAAGGTCTTGCCCTGGAAGGTCTGGCTAAGCCCCAGAAAAGTCCTTGGCTGTGTTTCCATTGAGATGGATTCCACTTGTACGTAAGCAGAGGGTGAGTGTGAGCCCCAAGGAGAAGGCAAGGCCAGGTGATGTGTCCCTGAGGTCTGGCACCATGCCTACGGGAGCAGGCATGAGCAAGGGGGAGAAAACTGCCTTTTGAGAGAAACAATCAGCTCTGAGTGGTGCCTTTAGACCTGGAAGTGAGGCAGTGCAGGCAATTGTGAATCACCTGTGTGTTCTGCTCCAGGCTGTTTGGACGACTAGCTGTTGTATGAGGTTACAGCCCTTTCTCATTTCCCATAGCAGAGAGCCAGAGGGAATGGGAATAATGTGGAAACATGCCATTCAAACAGGAATTCCA
The DNA here is from genome assembly GCF_051225735.1 of Oryctolagus cuniculus. Taxonomy (NCBI): domain Eukaryota; kingdom Metazoa; phylum Chordata; class Mammalia; order Lagomorpha; family Leporidae; genus Oryctolagus; species Oryctolagus cuniculus. Next base: position 32,190,845 of record NC_142868.1, read on the forward strand.
CTCTGGCTCTGTTTTGGAACTTTTTTTTTTTTTTGGTGTATAATCTAAAATTTTATGAAGTCTTTTTTTATAGGGACAAAGTGGAATTTCTTTTGGTCTCCTTGGAGGCCTTAGTGACTGGTTTTATTTTACAAAGGGCAGAGTTTGATAAATGCTTAAGTCATTCTGTCTTCTCTTAGTTAATTCTACATGCTTGATCTTAGCCAAAAGGCTGAGAAGCAATTCCTCTCTTAGTTAATTTAAACTATACCCCACGTTGAGATTTTGTGGTTCTCCAGCCACTTTCCCCCGTGTTGCACTTGGCTTCCACCTTGCTTAGTCGTTTGCATATAAACTTCTTCCGTGCAGACAGGTTCAGTATCTTTGCTTTCCACAGCTTGTTCATCTCTGCTGTGAACGTGGCGGGTGGGGGCTGTGCCAAGTGGCTGGGGAGGGATGGTGCCATTGTTGAGGACGAGTTCTCCAGAAGAGCTTCCTTACCTCCGGGTGTGACTTGGGTGTGTGATAAATCCAGGCTTCTGGGCCTGCCTGCCCATGAGAACTGTGGGGGGACATCTGAAAACTGTGGGGGACCACCTCCAGATGGGGTACGCCTGAGTTTAGACAGGTAGGGGCAGACATCGGGGCTTTGCAATACTGGTGATTCTGATGTACAGCCACATTTGAGTTGAGAATCTGCTTAAACCAAGGGGGTTGGGCTCTGAGGACATCTGTTCTCTTCCAGATAGAACATCATTGATGCCACAAATTTGGTCAGTGTTTACCCCTGCCAACCAGTGTTTTCACTTCTAAAAGCGATTTGAGAGGATGTACAGAATGGGGATGGGCATTTGGCATAGGAGTTATACAGAGTGTGGGGCAGTCCCATCCCATGTCACGTTGCTTTGGTTTGAGTCTCAGCTCTGCTCCCCACTTCGCATCCTGCACCCCTGGAGGCAATGGAATGGCTCAGAGGGTGGGGCTCCTGTCACCCAGGTGGGGGACCTGGATGGAGGTCTGGCTCCTGGCTTCCTTTGACCTGGCCCAGCCCTGGTGTTGAGGGCATTGGAGGAGTGAACCAGTAGATGAGAGATCCATGTCTGTCTCTCTCTTTCTGACTTGTGTATAAGTAAAAAAAAAAAAAAAAAAAAAAAACTTAAAAAAGATCTACAAAATAATTTCATATGCTTGTTGGCTCCAGTGGCCATTAAATTACTTCCTAGATGTACCTTACTTTTAAAAAGGCGTCTAGTAAGGTGTTGGTTACCGACTAGAAGGTGGTGGTGAACCTTTGGAACAGTTACTTTGGAGGATGATGCTGGGTTTTATGTTTGCACGGACCATTTAATTGCTGGTCCAGTTCGGGGGAGCTGAACAGCTGTACTCCTGTTCTACATGTGGTGAAAGATGAAACCAAAGGACCGAGCGAGAAGGCCGAGAGGAGTGAGCGCCAGGGGCTGCAGTCCTTGGTGTTCTGACCGTGCCCAGGTGCTAGGCAGCGTGCCCCAGCGCTCTGCAGAGGACACGACATACCCGCCTGACCTTCTGGCTGGTTCTAAGCACAAACCAGGAGTCGAGGCACTAGTTCACCTTGTGAAGCCGTGGTGGTCGGACAAGACTGACGTCTGCTCAGGACCAGTCCTCTGTGGCGTGCAGTCGGCTGCTTGGCTCATGCCTGTGGCCCGGCACCTGTCACGCTGTGCTGGAAACCATGTATGTAGTTGCGTCTCTGACCTCCTACACTGCGAGCCTGTCAGGTCAGGGAGAATTGTGTTTTAGACGTTGTAGCAGGCAGGTTCAAGTCTTTGTGGCTGAGAGCAGCCCGGCAGGTAGAACTAATGCACACAGTGAAGAAGTTTGTGATTTTTCTGGTCTGGACAGCATCAGATGGTTGGCTTTTTGAGTTGTTTGGCTTTTTTTTTTCCTCCTTAAGTAATTTAAGTCGTGGCACTAACAGGATCTTTTCTTAATTATTTTGTACAAAATTCAAAGCATACGAGATAGAGTGGGAAAATACTTGCTTTAATCCCCCTTCACACACATACACCTTTTCCCAACAAATGCAAGTTCCTACTCGCCAGCAACAGAAACAAGACACAGACCCATTTCTCCTGGAAAATAACTATGCTGAGGAGGTTACTTTGTTGTTTGAAGTGCTTGTTTTCACTCCCAGCAGTGAGAAGGCACTTTGTCCGAGGAGCAAAAGCACTAGTGTGTACCTTTAGAATGTTTTAATATTCTACAGCAGAAAAGGCTGTGGGCTTTAAAATACGAATATCAGGCTCCTTTAGACTCACGTGGTACTTATCTGTGACTCGCTGGCAGAAAAACAAGACCGTAGTTGTGGACTGAAGTGACTTGAATTGTACACATCGTGGCAGGAGCGCTCCTAAATCCCTATGAATAAATTGCACTTGCAGTGTGTTTAATCCTTTAAAACCCCCAAATCCTTAAAAAGAAAGCTGACCCAAATGTTTCAGGACTTTACAGGGCAAAGTGACTGTTTCTAGTTCTCTTACAGTATCGATTTCTTGCTCCTTATAGAGCAGCATACACGTAAGCCCCAGAGACTCAGCTGTACCGCGTGGTGCTGCTGGGCGAATTCTGAAGGAACTTGTGTTTGCGAAGGGACTGCAGCTACGCTTTCAAGGCTGGGCGTTAGCACAGGCTCAGGTCGACAGAAGAGGAGCTCAGTAAGGTTTTATCTCCCCGAACAAGGCCTGTTTCTTCACTCGTTATTGGTGATTGAACTTAAGGATCTAACATTTTTGTTTTGATTTGCAACGTGAAAGGAGTTAAGACCAAACTCCAAGCCCTTGCTGAATTTATTCCAGTAGAATGCGTTTCAGATTCTTGTCTTTGCCGTGATTTGCTTTATCAGCTTATCTGCAAACAGAAATGACGCAGACATTATTGCTGTGACCGACTAAAAAAAGACTGGTTAGAAGTGCCCAGATGCTATCAGTGGGTAGGAGCTCCACGGGCCTCCGGGTGTGAGCATTTGCCCAAAAGGGGCTGTGTATTGCAGTCAATATCATAACTTGACATTGAAGTTCTGGGAGACTCAAGTTTCCCCTTAAGACATATTCAGTCTTATTTATTTATTATTTCAGTCTTATTTAACTGGGGGTGTATGTTAGTGATAGCATTGTCCCTTTTTTAATTTATATATATATATATTTAAAGATTTATTTATTTGAAAGAGTTACACAGAGAGAAGGAGAGGCAGAGAGAGAGAGAGAGAGGTCTTCCATCCACTGGTTCACTCCTCAATTGGCCGCAATGGCCGGAGCTGCACCAATTCGAAGGCAGGAGCCAGGAGCTTCTTCTGGGTCTCCCACATGGGTGCAAGGGCCCAAGGACTTGGGCCATCTTCCACTGCTTTTCCAGGCCACAGCAGAGAGCTGGATTGGAAGTGGAGCAGCCAGGACTCAAACCAGGGTCTGCATGGGACACCAGCATTGCAAGTGGCGGCTTTACCGCTGCGCTGACCCCTTTATGTATTTTCATTTTAATTGAAAGAGAAAGAAGGACAAAAGAGAGTGGGAGGAGGGGGAGAGGGAGAAAGGGAGGGAGATCTCTCATCTGCTGGTTCATTTTACAGGCTGAAGCCAGAACTCAACCTGGGTGGCAGGAGCCATCACCTGCTGCCTCCCAGAGTGTGCGTTAGCAGGAAGCTGGACTGGAAGTGGAGCAGGGCCTGGGAGCAGACACTCCAGTGAGGGATGCAGGCATCCCAGCGCTGTCTTACCAGGCGCCCGGGCCCAGCCATTTACTCGTTTACACATAGCTGTATGAGCGGCCCACCCCAGCCGGCCTCTCTCAGCCCTAGGCTTGTCCTCAGTCCGTTTCTTGAATATGAGCTGCCCCTTCTCTTGGCGTGTCTGCCCTCATCCTTGACTACTTTGTCCGAGATGCCCCAGTTTCTGTATCCCTGAATTGCTGAGATATCTCAAGGGCCCACGTGTGCTCCTTTCCTCTGCCTTTATCCTGTTCCTGAGGCTGTGGCTGCCTCCCAAGTAATACGAGCCTTTGATGTCCCCACTGAGACTCCAGTCTATCGGTCTAGCAGCCCCCAGGATGCCTTCCCGTGCAAGTGCTCCTGGCCTTGCAGAACCCATGCACCTTCTCTCCATACCTGCCCCTCTGCTGTTCCCTGTCTGAGCTCCTGGCACAGGCGTCCACGTGACCGGCCTGCGCATGTTGTCTGTAGAATCTTCAATTCAGCCGGTCTGTCTTCAGTGCTTGGTTGTTAGCTCAGGCTCCCAGCACACGCCAAACAATTCTCAGCACTCACCCCACCTCCTCTGGGTCCCCCGCGCCTTCCCCAGGTGGGGACTGCGTTCCTCTCCCACTTCTGAATCCCTGGCTCTAGCATTGAGAGATACCGAGAAATAAATGAAGGAAATGACTCAATTCCCGCATGCAAAAAGCTTGTGTAGGTGAGTCCAGGGCAGGATTGAGGAAATCATCCCTAGTGCCCATTATGTCCTTGTTTTTGGAAAAACAGTGACTCAGGTCTGTTCTGGTAAAAGGAACTGAATCTAGCAATGACATTCTGTAGACTTGCACACCTGTAGAGCCCGTTGCTTAATTTAGCCTCTTAGTATATAGGAATAATGTAATATTTAAATAGCATTAGGTTTTTAATTATTTGCAGTTTGTCATTTACACTATATTTGGTAAGGTGCCATTTGCCTTGTCCTGTTTTGAAATTATTATATCCTTATCAGGATTGCAGTGTTTTCTAGATCCCTATTTGTCATCTCCTTTATCCCTGTGGTGTACGCACAGCGTCTTAGTGCCCCTGGAGGGCAGGGCGCGCCTTGCCCTGACCTTGGGAACCCTGGAATGCAGCTGTGCCTGGATTCCAGGACTCACCTGAGCAAGCAGAGCAGCTTGGCTCTGCTGCTGAAGCGTGTTGCAGAGTCTGATTAAAGCGTGGGGGGTCTGGGGGCGGGGAAGACCACTGCATGTGCTCCTTGACCTGTGAAGTGAGGGACAACCCTCAGTTGTGTGGGTGCCCTTTCCTGCTGAGCCTTCAGGGAGAACAGCACACAGTTGCTGGGGTTAGTAATTGGGATTGTTCAAGTGACTCCCACTAATCTCACACTCAGTTTATTTACACAAGCTGGTTATATGTGCTTGAAAATTGGTGCTACTGGGGCCAGCGCCGTGGCGCACTAGGTTAATCCTCCGCCTGTGGCGCCGGCATCCCATATGGGCGCCAGGTTCTAGTCCCAGTTGCTCCTCTTCCAGTCCAGCTCTCTGCTGTGGCCCGGGAGGGCGGTGGAGGATGGCCCAGGTGCTTGGGCGCCTGTACTTGTGTAGGAGACCAGGAGGAAGCACCTGACTCCTGGCTTCGGATCGGCGTAGCTCCGGCCATAGCGGCCATTTTGGGAGTGAACCAATGGAAGGAAGGCCTTCCTCTCTGTCTCTCTCACTGTCTAACTCTGTCAAATAAAAAAAAAAAAAAAGGAAAGAAAATTGGTGTTACTCTTTGTCACACAGAAATATCTTTTACCTAGAAAATGTTATGTGTACTCCCCCCCCACCAAGATGTGGCAGCCTAGGAGGGACATTCAGCACAACAGAAATACTCCTTGCAATAGACGCTTGATAATCTGCTGAAATCCCAGCTTTTTAGGTCTTATTCCTCTGGAAATGTTTTTTTAATATAAAATGTCCTTAAAGATACTTTGAGTCTTTGTATGACAAATTCCTTGAAAGGATATGTCATAATATTTATGGCAGAGAGAGCTTTAAGACGTGCGTGATGTGAAATTACAAGGCTCTTTGGGAATTATGCATGAACACAAAATACAAGCATACTTTTAAAATCAACGAAAATTACCCCCCTTTACTGTATACACTGATCTTTGCACTGAACTGGAAATAGGATTTTTCCATTCTCTGTCATGTTGTGAAAAAGACACTGGAGCCTTATGGGTATTGGGCCCTAAATTGACTTTTCCTTCCATAGAAATTGGAAAAGAACTGGTTTAGGTGTTAGGTCAGAACAAAAGCTAGGCCATTCCTTTTGAAGATTGGATTCCTGCCTGCCTTGTGCTGTCTGGCCACGGAGATTACGCCGAGGGTACCAGCGGCTGCCGTCCGAACACTGCCCGGATGCATAGGCGCTGTAATGCGGTCCCCTCTGTGTTTGATGATGCTTTGGAGATTCTTGGCAGGGCTTGATGATGAGGGGGTGTAGCAGTGGGACCGCACCGCGACAAGTGAGACCCTCGTGTGCACCATTCTAATCATGGTTTTACACGAGAAGCCGAAAGCTGCTCTGATGGTACTAGTCCTGGGTGGTTTACTTTGTCTAAAACCTCCTAGCTTTGTGGTCTTTTTTTTTTAAGATTATTATTTATTTATTTATTTGAAAGAGTGGCAGAGTGACAAGAGAAGGGTGTTGGGTAGAGATCTCTCATCCGCTGGTTCACTCCACAAATGGCCACACCAGCCAGGGCTGGGCGGGGCTGAATCCAGGAGCCAGGAACCCCATCTGGGTCTCCCACATGAATGACAGGGGTCCAAGTACTTGGGCCATCTTCGTTGCCTTCCCAGGGAGCTGGATTGGAAGCAGAGCAGCCAGTACTTGAACTGGTGCTCCTGTGGGAGAGATGCCCGCCCGTGTTGCAAGGGTTGGCTTAACCCCCTGTGTGACATCAGTCCCCTTTGTAGTCATTCTCTTTCATACACGGGTAGGGCTATGTGGTAACTTCTCAGGTGTCAGTGAAGAAAATCCTGATGCTAAAACAAATGTCTTCTAAGACAGTGTCTGTGTTCTCTATCGCACTGTTTGTGGAGGAAGATGGCTATAAAATCTAGAAAAACTGATCCTCTGGCGAGCCACGTTGGAGAGACAACGGCTTCTCCAGGATGGACCCTTGGGTTTGGAGCCCAGGCAGCTGTGCGGTCCCCCGGCTGGCTCCTCACCGGGCGGGGTGTTGTGGGCACCTGCGGCTCCAGCGCAGCGCAGGTGCTCAGCACCTCGCCCTCCGCCGGGGTTGCGCCGAGTAACGCTGCTCCCTTTGTCGGCAGGTGCCAGAGATCATCAGCTCCATCCGCCAGGCCGGGAAGCTCGCGCGCCAGGAGGAGCTGCACTGCCCGTCCGAGTTTGACGACACGTTCGCCAAGAAGTTCGAGGTGCTGTTCTGCGGCCGCGTGACGGTGGCCCACAAGAAGGCGCCGCCGGCCCTGATCGACGAGTGCATCGAGAAGTTCAACCATGTCAGCTGCAGCAGGAGGGCGGATGTGGACCTGGCCTCCCGGAACCCCGAGCCCCTGGGTCCCGGGGGCGGACTCCGGGCCGCGCTGCCCGGGGCGGCCGCCGAGGAGCCCGGCCGCAGGCCCATGCGCAAGTCCTTCTCGCAGCCGGGCCTGCGCTCGCTGGCCTTCAGGAAGGAGTTCCAGGACGCAGGGCTTCGCGGCAGCAGCTGCTTCAGCTCTTTCGAGGAGAGCGACATCGAGAGCCACCTGCTCAGCGGGCGCAATGTTGTGCAGCCGACGGATATCGAGGAGAACAGGACTATGCTCTTCACGGTAAAAGTCGGCGGTGGCGACGCAGAGAAAGCTCGCGCTTGGGTGTCTGTGGGGTTCCCTGCGGTTTGGTATCCTGAGTCATTCTTAGGATAAAAGGATCAGTGATGGAACAGAGACCACAGCCTCTCCCTTGGGTAACTGACCTCCCTCCTGTGTAAGAGAGGGCCCCAGAGGGATATATAAACATCTTTCAGTTGGAAAATATTCTTTGCGGTGATTATTAATTTATAAAATGCTGCCCCTTTATTATGAAGAAGATTTAGGTTTGTGGGTAACACTGTACTTGAAATTCATACCCAAACTGAAATACTGTGTTGGTTCAGTGAATTGCTTGCTTTTTTTTTTCCCCCTAGGAAAATTCTTGATAAACTAATAGTGAGCGAGTGCCAGTGCCGGAGTGGAAGGGGAGCCGCCCCTGACACTCAGCGTCTGCTGCGGCTTGCCCTCCCTGGGAGGCCCCTGGGTCTGAGCTGAAGGGTCTGGGGGCCATTGGGCGGGCAGCGGCACCAGCTTCGGTTTGGAGTAGTGACCACCTACCATCGTACCGAGAGCCGAATGACCTCTGCGGCACTTTGACGCCTGTCTCTGGGCCGGGAGCTGGTCCAGAGGTTGATCCTGGGTGCAGGTTTACATGGGTGCGGAGGGGTCAGAGCATAAATAGGGATGATTGCCTCCCATGTATCAGCCTTGACCCACCGTGATTAAAAGGGTGCTACGCTGGCGGTTCAGACTGGTACTTTAATCTGTGATTGATTGATCGATCAATCTATCTATCTATCTATCTATCTATCTATCTATTTTAAGAATCAAAGCACCTATCTTGGTGTCAGGGAGAAAGCTGCTGAGCGCATTTATTTTCAAGTACTTGACTGCCATGTACGAGGTCCCTTGCAACACTCTGGAAAGAAAGCAGTGACAGGACAGGCATGGCCTCGGCCCACAGCACCGGGGACAAGCAGCGGATTGCAAAGCTGACTCTGATTAGAGCTGTGATGAGCCTGCTGCAGAGGGGGTGCAGAGGGGGCGTGGGAGTCAGGAAAGGCTTCTTGGCGCACAGGATTTTCTCAGAGCAGGGGTCTCAGTGCAGCCAAAACAGGGAGCGTCTCCTGGGTTGAGAGAGCAGTAGGTGCAGAGGCCCTAGACGGGGTGGGGGGTGGGGGCTTGGGCTTTACCTGGGACTCCCTCCTCTGTTTCTTTGCTGCCAAGCTCCCTCTGCTTGTCTCAGGTCTTGCCTCATCGCTTCCAGGTCTCTGCTGAGATGTTCCTGTGACAGGGGGCCAATAGCAACTTCCCTTGGCACTTTGCTTTATTTCTCTCCCTAGACTTGCCACCATCTGACATAATAACAGTTGAGTAAAATATTTTATGTTCTGTGTGCCCCCTGGGGATAAACTTCACGAGGGCATGGATTTTCCTTTGTCCGTTGCCTTCATTAATAGTCCCAGGAACCACAACCCTGGCACACAGTAGGTGCTTAGTAGACGCCAGGTGACTGTCCAAGGAAAGCAGAGAGGGAAGGTAGAAAGAGATGGGGCTGGGGAGGGAGGCAGCCTCCCACCTCCCCATGCAGCCAGCAGAGGGCGGCTGCCGTGGCCAGGATGGGTGTTGAGCATAGCGCTTTGCCGTCGTGGGCGTCTGATATTCTGAGACAGTAAGGCAGTGTGAGTTTACGCGAATGCACTCACTCAAAAAAAAAAAAAAAAACAATAATAATAATAATGATCAGGTAAGAGCATGTAGTCCATGTTACTACCTAATGCAAAAAATTATTTTGGCAATAATTCAAAATGACTACTTAGCAAAAAAATTAGCCAATTGGAAGTTTTTAATAGAAACTTCTGTTTTCTGAAACTCTCACGTAGAAAGCCCACCTTCTTGTAAGGGGGCTGTGGGTTTGGGGCTGTCTCTGGTGGGTGAGTCACTCTGGCTGTTGGCGCTACCTGCATTACAAAGCAGAAGCTAGACGCTTTGCAGCTGCCTCCTGCATGGCCACGACGGCACTCTTAGCAGAACTCACCCCTCAAATCTGTATTCTGACGGCTCATCAAGTGGGAAAGAGTCCTGTGCCGGAGTTCCACTTCCATGAGAAGCTGATTTCCCCTTTTTTTTGCTCCTTTAAGATTGGCCAATCGGAAGTTTACCTCATCAGCCCTGACACCAAAAAAGTAGCATTGGAGAAAAATTTCAAGGAGATATCCTTTTGCTCTCAGGTAAGTGGAGACTAATTATTGGTTCAGTTGCAGTTCACATTTTTTATTTTTTATTTTTTTTATTATTTGACAAGTAGAGTTATAGACAGAGAGACAGAGAGAAAGATCTTCCTTCTGTTGGTTCACTCCCCAAATGGCTGCTACGGCCAGCGCTGGGCCGATACGAAGCCAGGAGCCAGGTGCTTCCTCCTGGTCTCCCATGTGGGTGCAGGGCCCAAGGACTTGGGACATCCTCCACTGCACTCCCTGGCCACAGCAGAGAGCTGGCCTGGAAGAGGAGCAATCGGGACTAGAACCCGATGCCCATATGGGATGCTGGCGCCGTGGGCAGAGGATTAACCAAGTGAACCACAGCACTGGCCCTGCACTTAAAATTTTTAAAAGATTCTTTTAATTTTAACATCCGTCACACAACATAAGTGCAAGAGGTATCACGAGATGTGTTTAAGTTCTTGATATGCGATCTTGCATTTTTGTTCTCCTTTGGTGTATTAAATGTATTATAAATATATTTTGGATACTAAGAGTTTTGGTCTTGGGAATGATAACAAACTGGAGAGGCAGGGGTTTGGCCTAGCTGTTAAGAGTCTGGTTAGGATACCCTCATCCCCTGTGATAGTGCTTGGGTTTGATATTTGTCTCCGACTCCTATTTAACTTTCTGCTAGCACAGACCCTGGGAAGCAGCAGCCACGAATCAGGTCACTGGGTTCCTGCCACCCACTTAGGAGACTGGGATTCAATTCCTGGCTCCTTTCTTCAGCCCTTGTCCCACCTTGCCCATTGCAGGCTTTGGGGCGTAAGCCAGCAGATGAGAGAGTTCTCTCTCTCTCTGCTTCTCAAATACATTAAAATAAAAGGAAAAAACACACTGGAAAAAATAAATCTTTACTTTTTTGCAATTATTGATAGTATTGTTCTATTGTCATGTCTAGGGGTATCTGTATGTTTTATATCTATTTATGCACACAAGGACATTTCAATTTCGTAAAAATTTATAAAAATTTCTTTGTTCAGTTTTTGTTTGCTTTTCCCTTAAAATGTAATAGTGCTCATCTCTGAGGATTCTTACTGACAGCACAGTGTCCACTTAGAGATGTCTTTCTTGACAGTCCCCTAGAGGTTTTGGAGGAGTCTGTCAGTCATGACAGCTGTGCCAGGTTTATGCAGGATTGTCTCCCACAAACAAGACAGCACTTACAATTAGGCGTTGCTGTTTTTCAGTTCCCTAGTAAGAGTTCATGAAAATCATAGAGCTTGTTGATTGATTGATTGATTGATTGATTATTTATATGACAGGTAGAGTTATAGACAGAGAGAGAGAGACAGAAAGTCTTCCTTTCGTTGGTTCACTCCCCAAACGGCTGCTACGGCCGGCGCTGCGCCAATCCGAAACCAGGAGCCAGGTGCTTCCTCCTGGTCTCCCATGCGGGTGCAGGGCCCAAGGACCTGGGCCATCCTCCACTGCCTTCCCGGGCCATAGCAGAGAGCTGGACTGGAAGAGGAGCAACCGGGACTAGAACCTGGCGCCCATACGGGATGTTGGCGCCGCAGGCGGAGGATTAACCAAGTGAGCCAGGGCGCCGGCCCCAAGAGCTTGTTGATTTATAACATGATTTACCTAAATGTTCAGAAGGAAATTTTTTTCCAAAGCATAAAATTTTTTTTTGTCAAAAGCTAATAGGGAACCATTTCCTAAGAAATTGTTTTCCTAAATCATTGTCCCCTAAGTAGCAACCTCTAGTACATGCTTAGTTAGCTCCTGGAAGGCACTGAGCTGCTGGGGCATGTCAGTCACTGCTTATTTGCTGGGAAACCTTAGACCTAAAAGTGAGATTAGCCACAGTATTTTTTTTTTTTTTGTAAGAGTTTCTCTACTTTCTTTTTTTTATTATTATTTTTTTTTATTTTTTGACAGGCAGAGTGGTCAGTGAGAGAGAGAGAGACAGAGAGAAAGGTCTTCCTTTGCCATTGGTTCACCCTCCAATGGCCGCCGCAGCCAGCGCGCTGCGGCCGGCTCACCGTGCTGATCCGATGGCAGGAGCCAGGTACTTATCCTGGTCTCCCATGGGGTGCAGGGCCCAAGGACTTGGGCCATCCTCCACTGCACTCCCTGGCCACAGCAGAGAGCTGGCCTGGAAGAGGGGCAACCTGGACAGAATCCGGCGCTCCGACCGGGACTAGAACCCGGTGTGCCGGCGCTGCAAGGCAGAGGATTAGCCTAGTGAGCCGTGGCGCCAGCCTGCCACAGGATTTTAATCTTGATTTGCTTCTACTTATGAAATATTACTGTCAAATATTTGTTTTTTAATGTGATAATTTTATTTCCTAAAGAGTACAGTTTATAAGTTTCTATGAGTACCCAAACTTTGAGCTGTCATGATGTGTATCTGCATTCTGGTATTTTCAGAAGACGTTGACGTGTTAATTTTCATGGACAATGTTTTATCTGTAGGATGCTGTCTCTTAGCCAATGCTCTCAAAACAAGTCTCAAAACAAGCTTACATGGTAATGTTCGTTAACGAGAGCTCTTAGGAGATTATGGTAGCCCTTTGGCCTTAATAGCTCATGCTTAGCACTGCTTTGTGTGTATATAATTTTGTCTCATTTTTTGTACTGGTTTACTTTATTATTTACCTGTTACTTTAGGAGGACAAACGTGTTTTAAATCTTTTTAAAATTTGTGTGTGTGTGTGCGTGTGTTCCTTAATCTCTGGCCTCTCCTTGATCTTTTCATGAGGGTTCTTATTCTCTGATACATAAGAAAAGTTCCCATTTTTCTATCGCTTTTCTCCATGTCCTGGAAGTTGTAAAATGAGTGTCAAACTTTGAACTTTCAGGCTGTGGCAGTCCTTCCGTGAGGGTGATCAGAGGAACGTGTTAGGACCGTGGCTGTCTTGATATTGAGGCGCACCGAGAGGGGTGTTTAGATCTTTTCTGATTGTGTTCTGTAATGCTGGGGTGCGTCTCTCCGACACACCTCCAGCCTCCTCCTCCCTCTCCCCTGCCTCCCACAGGGCATCAGGCACGTGGACCACTTTGGGTTTATCTGCCGTGAGAACTTGGGCGCTGGCGGCGGCGGCCTGCATTTCGTCTGCTACGTGTTTCAGTGCGCAAACGAAGCTCTGGTGAGAGGATGTGCAGTCCTTGCCTGGGATCTCAGCCCCATGGCATCTTCTGGCCCTAGCACAATGGGCTAGCCTCGTCCACTTGTTGTCTGGTGTCGTTATCCACCTGTGCCGATTTGGTAACTGAGGCATAGCTGAGATGCCCTTGGGGGTGTGCCTTGAACGTTTTCCTTGTTTTTGAAGAGCTCGGCCTTCCTCACCCCCTAGCTTACATTCTAAATGTCATTTTGGACCTTTGGCCAGAGGAGTTTGCTAGGTCCCTGTGTATCAGCTCTGTATGTTGGCCTTTTGCCTCGTCTGCTTGAACAGCACCGGGGTGGGTTTCTTGGCCACCAGTGTTAGCAGTCTTTACTATTACTGTCTGCTGGCGTGGGAAGAAGGGTCCAGAAAAACCCTAACGTGCCGGGGGTTTCCCATCTACCTACTGAGATCTGAGCCCAGCCAGCAGCAGGTGGACCGCGTGCTCACGGCACTTTCTCTTCTCTTGCCTAGGTCGATGAAATCATGATGACCCTGAAGCAGGCTTTCACGGTGGCGGCGGTGCAGCAGACGGCCAAGGCTCCGGCCCAGCTGTGTGAGGGCTGCCCCCTGCAGGGTCTGCACAAGCTCTGTGAACGCATAGAGGGTGAGGAGAGAGGGAATGCGGTGTGTGTGTGTGTGTGTGTGTGTGTGTGTGTGTGTGAGATGTGCGTGCCCATTCCAGGGATGCAGAAATGAGCGCCTGGGTCCCCTTCTCGCCGCTGCCCTCTGTACCCAGAGGTTAGTGGAGAAGTTAGGGAGACAGTGAGCAAGCCAGCTGCCTGTGGTTCGTCAGGGCTGGGAGAGGGCTCAAGCATCTGGGCTGATATGGTGCAATCCAGTGAGACTGGGGCGCAGGGTCCCTCCTCGGTGGCCTCTGTGAGTACTGTGTTGTTGGAGGGGAGGGAGCGAAGGCAGGTGGCAGCGGAGGAGCCCACGGGAAAGAAGTGATGACTGCGGATGCTGACTGCTATTTCTAGACACTTGGCTGAGGGCAGTCGTAAGAGCATGTTAGGATTGGCAGTTGTTCCCGCTTGAATGCTTGGGGTGTGCCAGGCACTGTGCCCGCTGTCCTCTGTAACACTCAGCTTCGCCACACCTGTGGGAGGAAAAGGACGGGTTTATTCTGCACGTCTTACACATAGGTAGATGGAGGGGTGAAGACGTGCAGGGGTACAGCAGCGTCGGGGGGGCCGGGCACTCGGCCCAGGCGGGAAGCACCTGGCTGTTAGCTCAGCAGCCCTGCCTTTCAAGGAGAGGGCTGTGCGGGGGCGCCCAGGCGTCCGGCCCACTCTCTTCTTTTAGACGTGGGGGGATTTGAGCAAAGTCAAAGCGCACAGGGCTGCGGGGTCAGAATGGACGGGGAGGAGCCCCTCCTGAGTGGGAGGGGGCGTTGGTGGCCGGGGGCCAGGGGCCGGGGGCCGGGGGCCGGGGGCCGGGAGGGACCTGGGGAAGCCTGAGAGCGGGAGCGATGATGCTCACCTGAGGGATGCAGGTGGTGGAGGGGCTTGTGCCTGCGGGTTAGGATTTTGTCCCATTTTTAGGATTACTTCTAAATCTTGCTGTTTGTAGTTTTGGGTGTGTCACATGATTGTGACTACCCGGGTTACTGTAAAAAGAAAATGGCGATTATGTCCCGTGGGGACAGGCGTCTGGCTTATTATTGGTTAAGACCCAAGGTTGAGCGCCTGCACCCCATCTCCGAGTGCCTGAGTTTGGGTCTCAGCTCCTCTCTCGATTCCAGATCCCTGCTAATGTGCACCCTACAAGGCAGCAAGTGGTAACATCAGTACTTGGGTCCCTACCAAGCCACCACTGCATTCAAGGCTCCTGGCCTTCGCCCTGGCCCAGCCCCTACCTTTGTGAGCATCCGGGGAGAGAACCAGCAGGTGAAAGATTCTTTCTCCCTGCACCGTCTCAAATAAATAAAAGTGTAATTACTTCCCGTGTATCCCAACACTATAACTGTAAAGAAAAACTGCTTTCCTCTTAGACCTCATTTCCTTTTTTTAATGTAATATGAAAATTTACTTTTTTTTTAAAGATTATTTATTTGAAAGGCAGAGTTACAGAGAGGCAGAGGCAGAGAGAGAGGTCTTCCATCCTCACGTGGCCGCAATGGCTGGAGCTGGGCCGATCCAAAGCCAGGAGCCAGGATTCAGGGACTTCCAGGTCTCCCACATGGGTGCAGGGGCCCAAGGACTTGGGCTATCTTCCACTGCTTTCCCAGGCCACAGCAGAGAGCTGGACCAGAAGTGGAGCAACCGGGACTCCAACCAGTGCCCATATGAGATGCCGGCACTGCAGGTGGTTGGCTCACCCGCTATGCCACAGCGCCAGCCCCCAACATACCACTCTGTAAGGACAGCTCAGTGGTGGTGTTCCCACTGTCATTCCTGCTGAGCTGTCACTGTCACTCCTGTCTTCTGTGCAGCATTTTCATCTTCCCGCACTGCCAGTTCCTCTCTCTGCCTCCCTGCAGCCTCTGGCACCGCTCTACTTTCTGTCTCTATGAATTGCATTACTCAAGGTGCTTTATATAGATGGAATTACACACTATCTGTCTTCTTGTTTCTGGTTTATTTCACTTAGCATAATGTCCTCTAGGTTTGTTCGTGCTGTATGTGTCAGAACTTCATTGCTTTTTAAGGCTCAGTAACGTTGCATTATATGTGGACACTGCATTTTGCTTGTCCATTTGTCCGTCAGTGGACGTTTGGATTACTTGTACTTTTTGGCTGCCGGGAATAATGCTGCCCTGAATGTTGGTGTGCAAATATCTATGCCAGTCCCTGCCTCCGGTTCCTCTGGATGTGTACCCCGGTGTGGAATTGCTGCATCCTATGCTTGGTCTATGCTTCACTGTTAAAGGAACTGCTGCGCTGTTTACAGCACTTATGGCCTTTCGCGTTCCCACTGCCAAGGCACAAGGGTCCCCCTTGGCATCCTTACATAAAGCTTTTTTTTTTTTAAGATAAAGATAGCCACCCTAACGGATGTGAGATAGTATCTGATTGCTCATTTCAAATGAAATAAATAGCAGCTGACGTCTGAAAGCCTGAGAAGGTTCATTCATAGCGTGACAGTGCCCTCTAAAATGAAGCATGATTAATATTTTTGACTGTTTTCCAAAGTGTTACTATTTGCTGACTTTATACAAAATGTAGCTGGGAACCAGCAAGGTTTTGCTTTAACTACAGCTCCCGACTGAGAGGCTCACTAACCCTTCTCACAGTGGTTGTCAAGATAAGGTGAATGATGACAGAATTGTCCCTTAAGAGCTTATTAAGAAGGCAGCCATGGCCTTGGCCTTGAAGATAAAACAGATCATGATCTGCAGGCACTGGAAAGCTTCCAGGGCTCCACTTGGTTGAATTTTCGTCCTGGCTTAGCTTTCGGAAAGCTACTGCTGAAAAGTTTAATCAGGGTAGGGATTTTGCAGCTGTAGTATCAGAATTATTTGATTAACCTTTTATCTGATAAAATGCAACCAAGGGCAAGGGTGGGCGATGTAGCATAGCAGGCTAACTGCAGGGACATCTGCACCGCCTGTCCGGATGCCTGCTGAGAGTTCCGGCTACTGCAAGCTTCCAGTCCAGCTTCCTGCTAATGCACCTGGGCGGCAGCACTCCTGTTGTTAATATAACCATTAACACTCATGTATGATGTCAGTGATCACCCAAGGCACTTGACATGAGATGCTAAGGCCATGGGAGCCTTTTGAATCCACAAACTCCGTCAGTATTTAGACAAGGCCATAAGCAAAGTGTAAGTTCTCTCCTCCCTCCGGAGAAAAGTACATCCTTCTTTGATGACCACTTCTTTCCACTGGGGTCTCACCCACAGAGGTCCTTCATGTAGGACATTTTTTGTCATAGTCTCTTGGCTTTCCATGCCTGAAATTCTCTCATGGGCTTTTCAGCCAGACCAGAATGCCTTAAGGACTGATTCTGAGGTCAGAGTTGCACTCACTTTTTTGAAGACTGCGTAAAGGAGACGTTGATCAGAGGCATCGTTAGTAGAAGAGCTGCTAATTACTTTCTGAGTGATTTTAGCATCCCTTGCTTTTTGCTGTTGCATTCTATGGAGAGGACCCACCAGTGAGTGACCTGGCTACAAAAAAAAAAAAACAAAAAACCATATTTTCTCAGTTGACGCAGTCAAGTTATCTGCAACAGAATTTATGTGTCTCCATCTGTCTGTAGCAGAATACATAGGCTGTGCTTGGTGATGGGGGTGGAGACGCCGCTGTCATGTGTACTACAGCCTGTGAGAGGTACAGCTGCACTCAGGCTGTGCTGGAACTGGATGCAGCCACCGTGGTATTTATGTATTTATGTAAAGTTTAGCAGAGCATTCCGGGAATTACCAGAATGAATTATGCTGTCAGCTGAGCTGAGCTTTCCGTTAGCTCCCAGAGCAAACGTTCCCCTAGCAAAGCTGCTCTCTGCCAGTGCTCCCTGTAATGGCTGCTCATCTGCCAGTGCTCCCTGTAACGGAGCCTTCCCAGCGCCGAGGGTGCAGCAGCTCACTGTCCTTGACTCCCCCATCACCTCGCTCCCTTCTCATCCTCACCCTTCGGGCACCGCCTGGGGCCTCTGTGGAGGCGTGGGCCACCCACCTATGGGTGGAGATGAGAGGCCACATAGAGGGTGCTGGTGTCCTGGAGACACCTGCTGAGACACAGACTGGACTGCTGGGTGACCGCCCCTAGGCTTGCCCGCACTACGCAGCCTGTCCACCTCCTCTCAGGGCTTAGGGTCTCCACGTAGTGGGAGAGCAGAAACATGGGCCCCACACCAGGCTGGCTGCTCATGGGCCCCCAGTCACCTGGTTTCTCTGGCTTCTCAGCAAACGCGTCTCTGACACTGGGCATGATTTCTCAGTACCTATGGACAAGTCCCCACTTAGGCTCAGCGCCCTCAGTCTGTCCAACACCGCTGTCCAGCTCAGAGCCTTTGCCCCGCCCCTTCCCCGGGCCTCCCCATCCCAGAGCAGTGTTCTGCTGGCGGCTGGGTCAGCACGGCCTTTCCCTCCCAGCCTTCTCCTGCGTGGCCATCATCCCTGGATGTGGGGAAGAGTCAACACACAGGCCCTGACCTGTGGCTGTGTGGGGAAGGACCTCCTTAAACGGCACTGCCTTTGGTTTTATGGCTTTTTTCCCAGAACCCTTTGTAATGTTCATTGAGTGGTCTTTGTTAATAAGCACGTGGTAAAAGAAAAGTCGTTAGCCCCATGAAGATTTTATGTGAAGGAAACCCAATGTGCAAGAGGAAAACGTGGGTCCATCTTCACACCCAGGAGGTGCTTTTCCTGAAAGAAAAGGTGTCCTGGCTCTGGAGCTGTGAGAATGGTCATGAGCAGTTCCCGGCTCCGGGGAGCAGGCTCTGACGGGGTGGCGTGTTGAAACTCAGAGAGCGTCCTCCACAGCCGCTCATGCTCAGGGTGTCCTGGCTGGCCTTTGGATGTTAGCTCTGTGGGCCTCGATTTCCTTAGCTGGAAGATGGAGACAGTGGCATCCTCTTCCTCAGGTGCCTTCAGGGAATTAAAGGAAACTTCAGGGGTTTAACGCTCAGAATGCACTGCCCAGAGTGTCGGAGCGCATTTGAGAGATGACGATGCCTGGACAGGTTCCCCAGTGTTCCCGGACAGCGTGCGGTGGGTGGCTGGGAGCGTAAGAAACAGTTATGGAAGAGCTCAACTCTATCTACCTCCTCACTTTTAACTACAGTTTTTAACATGTCTCCCTTTTTTTTTTTTTTTCCTCTTAATAGGAATGAATTCTTCTAAAACCAAACTAGAACTGCAGAAGCACCTGACAACGTTGACAAACCAGGAGCAAGCGACCATTTTTGAAGAGGTTCAGGTACAGTGGAGGTGTTTAACTTCGAGAGGGAGAGAAAAGGCCAGCAGCTTACCTGGGGGGTGCTGTGTGCACAAAACAGCCAAGCCATGCTGTCATCGCCCTGTGCGTGAGGTTTGAGCCCCGGGCATGGGCTGGAACAGTCCCTTCGAGGAGCCGGGGAGGAATCGCATGCTTATACCCGTCTTGGCTTTCACAGTAAAGTGACTCAATGTAGGGCAGCTTCTCCCTTAAGAAACGAGTGAGGGTAAGAGAACGGACGCTGTGAAGTGGGGACCTTGTTGTCTGTAGAGCTCTCATCTGCTTCATGGGACCCGCGGCTGCCCCTTCTCGCTCACGATTTCACTGTTAAGTTTGGAAGTTGAATGAGTGTTTTGTACATGAACTTGAACATAATTATTCCTCCTTCCATTTTTATTTTTCCCCCTAAGGTTTGAAAATATAGGTCATGTCTACTTAGAGCTGAATATCAAACCTAAAAAATCCACCAAAACCAAAACAAAACTCCAGTCACTGGCTTTCTGCTCTCAACCTTTGCCCTTGCCTCTGACTGCAGCGTGTCTCCGGGAAACCGAGCCGTGGCTGCTGGCATGCCTGTGGCCTGCTCAGGGTGCATCTTTAATGAGCTTGCCGAAAATTTCACGTCTGCTTTTTAGCCAAGGGACATTTTCTGTGGTTTTTTTGGCACTGGTCTTGGGAGGAAAGCACATCAGAACAAAACATGTTTTTGGGGGTTGGTGGGGAGGTGGCCCGCAGGTTCTACAAATAGAAGCATCACTGAGCAGGGAGAAAGCTGGGCCGCCATGCGGGTTCAGGTTCTCTCTTCCTTCTCATGGGGAGAGACCATGCAGAGGGCTCCCGGGTCTGCTTTGTCAGTACAAAAAATTAAAAGAGTGTTTTTTCTCTTTAATCACATATTAGAGTTCTTTTTTGTTCTTCTTCAACAGGGTTGGCATATATTTGTAGGAAAATCAAAAAGCACAGGGAGATGTTTTTATTGCACAGATAGCCTGGAGGGTAGTTTTCACAATTTTCAACTGCCTTTATATTTTTCTTAAACCAGCTTGCGACTTGCTGCTTTGTTTTTCCTTAAAGGATCTTTGGAGTTCTCAGGTTCGCGATACCCTTAGACAGACACACTGTGATTCGTATTTGGAGTTCAGAAACAGGCAGCTGCCTTCTGATTTTGCACGCGTTCGAGGCTGAAGCTGGGCCTTTTCCCTCTGACGCTGGCCGGGGGGAGCCGCTCTGCGGCAGGCCCCGGAGCTGTGCCTCCTTAGTTAGACGGGGCCACATAAGGTTCCCCAAGACAGCGTGGTGGGTCAGGATAGGCAGGACGTGGAACGTTTCTCTCGCAGGGACGGTGAACTCCTAGTGCACAGGCTTCTGAGGCGCTCTTTGACCCATCCAGGATTCCAGATGCCTGGTCTACTGGGACCAAGAGACTGGAGAAAAAGCAGTTGACAGAGGCTTGCTTTGTAAATAAAGTTCAGCTCGTGTCCCGAGGCCGCTCTGTGTTGTTCCAGACATCTCTATCCTTTTTCCATCTCTCTGAACACCAGAAGCCGAGGTGGTCCCTGGCCTCGGGGCCAGCTTCTCCTCTGTCCTGCGTCCTTGTCTGTGGCTCCTCCTTGAAAGGCTTGGGGTTGGTGTGGCTCTTCCTTCTACAGGCTCACCGATGGGTTCTTTCCCAGTGGCCACTCCTGGTTTCATTTTAGGTAGCAGGTGCCTGCTAGGGGGCATGAAGAAAACAAGGTAGCTTTGCAGCTGGGCGAGCTCTCTTGTAATAAAAGGGTCTGCTCTTGCTGCTCCACTGCTGGCTGAGCACCACTGCCTCTTGGGTCCTGGGTCCTGGGTCCTGGGTCCTGGGTTGCGGGTTGCTGTCGGCGAGAGGGACTGGTCACAGAGGGGCCCGCAGCCTCTTCAGTCTGAGTGGTGTATTTTGGGGAATGACTTAAGTACTGAGTAGATTGCTCAAGTAGATTTGTCCTCATTGGCCTGTTATTCATTAAGTAACCTGACTTCTCACAAATCAAAGATTAATGGTCAGAGAGCCTTTTGTCACTTTGTGAAGACTGGGTCCCCACTTTGTTGGGTTTTCTGCAGCTTCAGAATGATCTCTTGGAAGGTTTGATTGTGGTTTTTTAGAAATTTTGGTTTCCCAGCATAGAGTCCACAGGAGCGCTGTCTGTCTTCCCAGACTTGGCCTGCTGGCGCCCATTGCTCGGCACTGGAAGTTGATTTTTGAATTCTCCTTTTACCATGTCTTAGAAGCCCTCATAGAAAGGAAATCAAGAAAGATGGAACAAGATTGCTGCTGTTTCTCCTAACAGACAATGGATAGTTTTATATTGTTCCTTCTTGAAAAATTGAAGTGCAATACACAGATAGAGAAACACAGTCAGTGATGTACAGTCCAGTCAGTTTCTCTAAGGCGAACATCTCGTGCAGCCTGGGCTGAGGTTAAGAAGTGGAGCATTTCCAGGCCCTCAGAATCCTGCCCCGTTCCGTTCCCACCCAGCAGGCGGCCAGCGTCCTGACATCTGACCCTGCCAGTTACTTTCTGACTGCGAAGAGATGTTGGCCATTGATTCACCGTCATTTTCATTGGATTTGTTTGTTCATGAAATCCCCTTTAAGAAATGGCGACTTGCCATCTCGTCGAGAACAGTGAAACCAAGTTCAATGAATTCTGTGATGTGGTCTCTGGCTCTTGGCTTCATTTTTCTTTTTTTTAAAGAATTTATGTATTTGTTTGAAAGGCAAAATTACAAAGAGGCAGAGGCAGTGTGTGTGTGTGTGTGTGTGTGTGTGTGTGAGAGAGAGAGAGAGAGAGAGAGAGAGAGAGAGAGAGAGAGAGAGAAAGACCCTCTTTCTGCTTGTTCACTCCCCAGATGGCCACAACAATTGGAGCTGCGCCGATCTGAAGCCAGGAGCTTCTTCCGGGTCTCCCACGTGGGTGCAGGGGCCCAAGCACCTGGACCATCTTCCGCTGCTTTCCCAGGCCATAGCAGGAAGCAGAGTCAGAAGTGGAGCAGCCAGGACATGAACCAGCACCTATATGGGATGTCAGCACTGCAGGCGGAGGCTTTACCCGCTATGCCACAATGCTGGCCCCTTGGCTTCAATTTTTATTTATATATTTTTTTTAAAGATTCATTTATTTATTTGAAAGAGTTACATAGAGGAGAGGCAGAGAGAGAGGAGAGGCAGAGAGAGAGCAGTCTTCCATCCACTGGTTCACTCCCCAATTGGCAGTAACAGCTGGAGCTGTGCTGATCCAAAGCCAGGAGCCAGGAGCTTCCTCTGGGTCTTGCACGTGGGTGCCGGGGCCCAGGGACTTGGGACACCCTCTACTGCTTTCCCAAGCCACAGCAGAGAGCTGGATCGGAAGTGGAGCAGGCGGGTCTCGAACTGGCACCCATATGTGATGCTGGCGCATCAGGCCAGCGTGTTAACCCACCGTGCCACAGCGCCAGCCCCTTGGTTTCAATTTTTAATGGCAAGCAACTATGCTCCATTTAGTATCATTTGATGCCTGTTTGAGTAGTTTCCTTCATGTACATTTTGAGAAGAGAAGGTGTATTAGCATTTTTCCTCTGCTACTACGGGAGGCTTAGCCGTGTTTGGTATTCTGAAAGTTCTCCAAGCCAAAAGCACATTTTCCTGGGAGGGCAGCCTGGAGTTTAATTAATTGGAGATAGAGGGAAAAAAAGACCGGGTCAGCCCTTGGGCCAGTGCACCTGCCAAGAGGCCTCTCCTCCTTTCTGTCAGCTTCTTCCTAGGCCTTTTTCCTTTCCTGTAAATGGCTTTATTTTAGAGAATCTTTGGATTTAGAGAAAAATGGGGTGGAAAATACTGAGTGTTGCTGTGTGACCCTTCACTCCCCACTCCGCAGGCCCCCCTGTTGTTAACATGGTGTCTTGCTTTAGTGGGGGGGTGTTGGTTGCGGCTGTGAGCCAACACCTGATAGGTTGTAGTTAGCTACCCTCAGCCTCTCTCTTGGTGTTTTGCATCCTGTGGGCTCTGACATGCATGACATCATGAATCCACCAGGACAACGTCACGCGGAGTGGTTTCACCGGCCTCCAGGTCCCCTGTGTGTGCTGCTCCCTTCTCCCTCCACCCCCTGGCAACTGTTGATCTTTTTACCGTCTCCATGGGATTTCTTTCCCAGAATTGCATAGACTTGGAATGATGCAGCATACAGCCTTTCCAGTTTGAAGTCTTTCCCTTGACAGACGGCTTGGCAGTTTTCTTTCTATCACTGAATAACGCTTTAATGGCTGTGTCACCGTTGCTCAACATTGACCTGCTGAAGGCCGTCTTGGCTGTTCCCACCCAGTGGCCGTGTGAGTAAAGCTGCCACAGACACCTGGCGTGCATGTAGATTTTCAGTGCATTTGGGTAGATACCAAGCAGTGCGGTTTCTGAGTTGTGTGGTTGGGAGTGTGTTTACTTTGATACGAAGCTGCCTGCTGACTTCCAGGTGGCTTTCCCATTCTGTTGCCCCGCCGGGAGTGAATCAGAGGTCCTGTTGTTTTGGGGACTTGTAGACTCAGTGTGTCTGTGACTTTCTTGGGGTCCAGCTGCATTCAGTTGCTGCTGTGGCACTTCACTGCCACTCTCCTTTTTTGATTTCCTAAAGGAAACTTTCTCTGGAGAAATCCGTGTGTTGCCTGTAACATGTAAAATTCGGCAGCATCATGACTCATGGCCTGGAAGCCAGGCTGAGTGTGTCTGCATTAGCCTCTCTCTCTCTCTTTTTTCTGGTCTATAATTGAGATTTTATTGGTGTTGAGAATCAGCACACATTTTAATTTCTACACAATTCTTAACATACATACCAAAAATCTAAAAAGCCATGAATTGTCATTTTTTAAAAAGTTATTCCAGTGACTTTCTAGCCTCCAATTTGGAGGCAACTCTTCCTTAAGAGTCCATCAAGCACCCATATCTTCAAAGATTGCTGTAACATAAATCCAACCCATTCACAATTTAAAATCATATACACAGCATCCTCAAATGTTCAGTCTTCCACAGCACGTTGACAAAATCATTAGGAAAACTGGGCTGCCACAAGGAAAGATGTTGTAGAGCGCCAGTGGTTAGTGCAGCAGCAAGGAGTGGGTTTCTGTAGGGAGCAATTCTACTAAACAACATGGGGGAAGTGACTGAAAATATTCAAGACAGGTTAAATGCACAACTGAGACTCTAGGTTGCCCAAGGTGTGGTGTTGTAGGATATAAAAACCACGCCCACCTAGGTAATATTAAGCTGCTACCAAAGACAGTCAAAGCCTCTCATAACTCAATATGCCACTCTTCTCTGGTTTACCAAAAAATAAACAAGCGGCCAATAATTTCACCTCTTAAAAACAAATCATTTACACTTAAAAAATGGGAGGAGATGGGCTCCCCTCCTTAAAAATATTTCTAGAGCTACTGATAAACTTGCATTTGCAAAATAGTTGATAAAAGTATTCCTCTGGGTTGTCCAGGAAGGGAGACAGGCACCCCGATGAGACATGGTGTCTGATACCAGTCAGACTTGGCTTCTCTCTCTTCTGCTCCGTCAGAGGCTGGCCTCTTCTTCATTTTTCGTTTTGCAGTTTTGTGCAGGCAAATCTTTAGCTTCCTGGGGAGCCACCACGGCCTGTTTTCCCTTTGCTCCTCGGTTCCTGTTGCTTACACTTCTTTGTCTGCTGACTCATCCTTTCCCACGGCCTTCTTGCACTTTCTTGGGCGACCTCCTCTTGGGCTCCTCCTTGGCCGCCCCTGGGGCAGAGCTGCCCTTCCTCTCTGAGGCACCTTGGCTGCGGGCCGGGTACCTGCAGGCCGCAGTACACCAGTGCACCCAGAGCCTTTGAGGAGTTGCGCTGCCTGGCGGCTGCCGCTCCTCCCCCCAGCCTGCGCTAGCCTTTCAAGTATTTAGTTCTCAGCTCTGAAATTTATGAACCGAAGGTCCTCAGTGAAAACACTGCACACTCTTCTCGTCGTCTGCCCTCTCTTGCCTGGGTAAGGGGAGCAGCAGCGCCTTCTCGAATGAGCACTGGTGTCAGTGTTAGAGGCCTGGAGTCCCGGCCCAAGCAGGCAGCAGAGTGGCGGTGGCCCAGCCCTGATGCTTGTTTGGTTGACCCTGCCCCTAACTTTGCTTTAAAAGGAGCCTGGAGGTTTGGAGTGGGGGAGGTGGGCCAGGGCAGTGGGTAACTGTCGGTATAAAAAGGTGAGTTTCCTAAGTTTCTGGAAGAGGAGCTTTGTGGATCCTCACACGAATTAGTTTTCTTTCATATTCAGAGAAAATACTATATTAAACCAGGTGGCCTTGTGCAAGTGGACTCTGATGTTCAAATCCAAAGAGGAATCTATGTGGTTTCTTTGTGGATGGTCTTCTTCTTCTTCTTCTTCTTCTTTTTTTTTTTTTTTTTTTAAAGATTTTATTTATTTGAGAGGTAGAGTTACAGAGAGAGTCTTCCAATCCACTGGTTCAGTCCCCAAATGACTGCAGCGGCTGGAGCTGGGCTGATCTGAAGCCAGAAGCCAGGAGCTTCTTCCTGGTCTCCCACATGGGTACAGAGGCCCAAGGACTTGGACCATTTTCCACTACTTTCCCAGGCCAGAGCAGAGAGCTGGATCAGAAAGAGGAATAGCTGGGACACAAACCAGTGCCCATATGGGATGTTGGTGCCACAGGCAGAGGCTTAACCTACCACACAGTGCCAGTCCCCAAGTCTTTGTTTTAACAGATGAAGAACTAAGGTGAAACATCTTGGCTTTGGTCAGTGGCTGGAATCTATATTCCCTGATTTCTAGTCCGGCATTCGGTGCCACTGCCCTGTCTAAAACTTAAAAGGCACAGAGAGGGTTTATAAAAAAGAAAGGAAAAAGAAATGGCCTGCCATGAGGTTGTGTGTGCAAGCGCCTGTCTCAGAGGGCTTCTAGAATGTGCGTCACGGTGAGTGCATCTGACTTGGGAAGCCACACCCCTGAGCTGTGGCCAGTTCCCTAACCTTAAGAGGTGATGAATGTGCCGGCATCGTGACCTCTGACCGCTGCCTGTTTATATAGATTTTATTTTTTCCTTCTGTTTTAGAACTATTTATTTATTGAAAATTTTGACTCTGCCTCTCTCTGATGTTAAAAATTTATTTTGGGTTAGAAGACAGGAGAGGTCAAAAGCTAAAAATCTGACCAACCAGCCTCACTGTTCCTCTTTAAAAACTGTCTTCACTGTTAGGGTCGTTGGTGCCCCCTAGTGAAATGATCTGATCAAAGCACCGGTTCCTGTATGGAAGCTGCTGGCGTTTCCAAAGGGATGGTTTAGGAACTTTGGTGACAATTAAAAATAAATGTAATGTATCCTGTTTCTGATTTTTTTTTTTCTTAAAGAAACTGAGACCAAGGAACGAACAGCGAGAGAATGAGCTGATTATCTCTTTTCTGAGATGCCTGTATGAGGAGAAACAGAAGGAACATGTGCACGCTGGGGAGATGAAGCAGGTGAGGCATTTTGTCTCTTCCGGTTTTACCCGCACGTGGTACACCACAAGCCTGAGCATTCCCGCACACTGAGACCTCTTCTCCTCTTGTGTTTTATTTTCATCTGTTGCACACAGAGGGAAAAGCTTGGGAGTGTTAGGTTTTGCTTGGCCGAGATGAGAACAGTTTGTGTCTGCATCTAGTGGGGCTGGGGTGTGCGCTGGTGAGAAGACTGGCTCAGGGCACCCAGGGTTAAGTCTCAGAGCGTGTGCTGCCGTGGGGAGCTGCACGGCTGGCTGGGAACCAGTCTCTGCCACCTCATCTTTGTCCCTTGCAAAATGGGAATGGCATTTTCCCATTGCCTGTGGAGACTCAAGAAGTGCCCCCAAGCGCCTTGCAATGGAAACAATGTGAATGTAAGATGGTATTAACAAAGTCAGGGGCAGTGTTGGAGATCCTGGTGTGTGCTGTTCGCATACAGAACTTGCACTGACTGCATTTTGCGTGATGGGCGGGCAGATCTGTCCCCCCCCCCCATCCTCCACTGCCCACCAGCTTTATTGAGGTGTTGGTGGGGTGCTATGTCAGAGGTGTGGGATTCGGTACACACGGTGCCATAAAACATTTTCCTGTGTCTTTTGTACACCATGTGATTCAGTTCCTAGCAAACCATTAAGTGCTTAAAACCATATGCATTTTATCTTTGGAGAAGTTTCTTGTTGGCAAGAAAATTTATTTTTTTTATTTTTTAAAGATTTATTTATGTATTTGAAAGTCAGAGTAACACAGAGAGAGGAGGAGAGGCAGAGAGAGAGAGAAAGGTCTTCCATCCACTGGTTCACTACCCAATTGGCAGCCGGAGCTGCACCAACCCGAAGCTAGGAGCCAGGAGCAACTTGTGGGTGCAGGGGCCATCTTCCACTGCTTTCCCAGGCCATAGCACAGAGCTGGATCAGCAGTGGAGCAGCCGGGTCTCAAACTTGTGTCCACATGGGATGCCAACACTGCAGGTGGCGACTTAACCCGCTATGCCACAGCGCCAGCCCCTAGGCAAGAAAATTTAGAGGAAAATTGGTAGTGGATGTTCAAGTTCCTAGTTGTCCAAAAGCGTGTTGCCTTTTTCTGTCTCAAGCCCTGAATGCTTGTCTCACAGCACTTCACTGCTCGGTGGCCTGTCCTCCTCTTGTTCTCCAGCCGCCAGGTGGCCTCCCTGTCTGGTAAGGGGCACTAGGGGTGCGGTTTCACCTGGTTGCACACTTAGCAGCTCTCTCGTTTGATTTCTGCCTTCCAGCTGACTTTGGTCATCAGGGGCCTTTTCTGAACTCTCGGAGCTCATGGACAGAGCCTAACGTTGTTTGTTTTTTTTATCCTGTTGGCCACCTGAAGGCCCCTTCGTGGTGACTGTGGCACTGGTATAATGTGTGTGCTTTGGTTTGTTGCTGTTGCTGCCTTCCCAGCCTGTGCCACGGCCTGGGGGTGCTGTGCCCTCCAGTTGTCTTGTGGCTGGGCCCCCCAGGTAGGTGTGCAATTAATCCTCTCGTTCACTTTTCAACCTGTTCGTTTTCACTGTTCCACTCTCCCCTGCCCGGTTGTTGTTACCATCTTCTGCCACTCACAGCTTTACCCCTGCTTGGATTTCCTTTTGTCTGGGTCCGTCTGACTTATTCCAACTGGAAATTGATCACTTACGGTGGAGCACGTCATTTATAACTCGGGAAGGGGAATGAAGCATTTATTGTGGATGGAAAGCCGTCTGTTAGTAAACATGTTTGAGCACGTGTGACGGGTCAAAAGTGTTGGCCTCAGTGCAAACTCACTTTTATAGACCAGGGTAGTGTCTGTGTGACTTTGATGGGTCATTCCAGTAGAGACATATATTTAATGTGATTTTTGTTTCCATTTTCAAAACAGTGGAGAACTGACTGTAACAGCCGGAGGTTCACAGCAGAGCCGGTGTCCGTGCCGCACTTTCACTAAGGGTCTCTGAACGCTCGGTGAGCTGGAAGGCTCATGCAGCGGCCCTGAGCGCACGTGTGGCTGACATCCCCCCTGGCTGGACGCCCTCTTCTTCCCTGAGCAGCAGGTTTTGCAGAGGAAGCAGCTGTTTTCTAGATGGGTCAGAAGCAGAACAGCTGGGATTTGAACCAGGCACTCCAGTGTGGGATATGGTGTTCCCAGTGACGGCTTAAGATGCTGTGCCACAACACCCATTCTAGTCTTTTTTTTTTTCTTTCTCTTTTAAAGATTTATTTATTTATTTGAAAGGCAGAATGACAGAGAGGGAGAGACAGAGAGGCATCTGCTGGTTCACTCCTCAAATGCCTATAACAATTGGAGCTGAGCGAGGCCAAAGCTAGGAGCCAGAGGCTTCATCTGGATTTCCCACAGGGTGACAGGAACTCAAGTCCTTGGGCCATCATCTGCTGGCTCCCCAGCAAATTAGCAGGAGCTCTGATATGGAATGTGGGTGTGCCAAGCGGTAAGCCAATGCATGACAATGCCCACCCCCAGTCTTTTTTTTTTTTCCCCCTTTTATGAATTATTATTTGTGAGAAGACAGAGTTGGGAGTTGAAAAGACAGCTTCCATTCCTGGCTCACTTTCCAAATACTATCAGTGATTGGGGCTTAGCCAGGCCAAAGTTGGGAGCCAGGAACTCAATTTTAGATGCCTCACATGGATGGCAGCAGCTCAGGCACTTGAGCTAACACGTAGCCTCCCAGGGTCTACGTTAGCAGGAAGCCAGAATCTTCAGCCAGGGCTGAAATGTGAACCCAGGCTCTCTGATGAGGGATGCAGGTGTCTTCATCGCTCAGCCAGACACCTGCCCCACATAAATCCCGAGTGACTGTCTGTCAGGGGTTAAGGACTGCTACACTCAGGTGGCCCAAACCTCTATCAAGATACGTCACCTCGGGACTGATGCTGTGGTGCAGCGGGTTAAAGCCCTGGCCTGTAGAACCGACATCCCATGTGGGTGCTGGTTCCAGTCCTGGCTGCTCCAATTCCCATCCAGCTCTCTGCTATGGCCTGGGAGAGCACTAGAAGATGACCCAAGTCCTTGGGCCCCTGCACCCACGTGGGAGACCCAGAAGGAGCGCCTAGCTTGGGATCGGCTCACCTCTGGCTTTGCAGCCATCTGGGGCATGAACCAGTGGATGGAAGACCTCTCTCTTTTTCTCTCTCTGTCTCTACCTCTTTTTGTAACTATGTCTTTCAAATAAATGAAATAAATCTTTATAAAATAATTTCCCCAGAAGGAACCCCTGTGCTCCCTTTCCAGTCGGTCCTTCTGCCGCTTAGCTGCGTGACAGTTCTGAGAGCCATGCTGCGTGTGTGTCAGCTTGTTCCTTTCTATCCCCTTGTGTCAATATCCCCGGTGGTTTCGCCAGTCGCCTTTGGTGGACACCTGAGCTGCTGTGTTGTGACGAAGGCTGGTGGTGGGTTCTGAGTTGAGAAGCTCGTTGCAGCACCGGAATGCAAAGCTTGTCTCCAAGTTCTCATGCTCAGCGCTTCCCCGTGGCAGAGGAGGGCAGTGGAATCCACCGTGGAGCCCCCCGAGGGCGCTAGGAACCAGCACCATCTTTGAAGGAGAAACTTCTAGATGCTTCCTTCAAGATAACCAGGGAATCTGTTCTTTTACTAAACGTGGATTATTTTGTAAGTGCAGATTATTTTAAGATTATATTTGAATTATGGCAACAAACATAGAAAAGAATCTTTGGCAGAAGAGGAGAGCAGAAGTGGAATTCGGTTAAGTGTGCAGTGATTGATTCTCCAAGCCTGGTTTACGCGCGCGCGCACACACACACGCACACTCAGGAGTGCAGTTTTTCGTCTTTGTGGAGTGGACCAGCTGATGTGCTTTCTTTGTTAGCATTTTCTTAATATGTCGAAGCATCAGCTGGGGTTGTGTTGCAGGCAGGCCCCTTTGTGGATGATTCCCCTGTATCCCACGTACTCACCTCACCAAATGGGCTCATGGCTGCCACCTCCATGAGAGCAAAATGAAACAAAAATAGAATAAATGTTTCGCAACAGGAACACGCATGAAATGGCTATTTAGTGAAATACAGGCTAGGAAGCTAATGTGAGTGAGTCAAAGAACGTGGATCAATCTCATCATGGATAACTCTCAAAAATAACATTGGAAGCCAAGAGCTAATTTCCGAAGGGCATGTACAGTATGAGTCTGTTCATTTGAAGTGTCAGCTGTGTGTGTCAGCCAGCGTATGTGTTTTATGGACAGATATGTAGCAGAGGACAAACTGGGACCTGATGCGGTAAACACCGGGTTCAGGTGAGGGAGTGGTAGGCGGTGGCGGCGGGGACAGCAGAGGCAGGCTGCCCAGGCTTTGTACGGATTCCCGCTCACAGGAGGAAGCGGAGTTTCTGACAGTCCTAGTGGCGGATGCCTGTTGAGGGGCGAGCTTGTTCCAGTGTTCTGATGTGTGTCGGTTCACTGACTCGCAGCAGCTCTGTGAGGAAGGCTCAGTGTGTGGCCTCGCCGTGCAGGGGCTCCGCAGGCCCTGGGGGGCAGCAGCGAAGCCTTCCAGCCCGCTCCTCACGGCTCTCGATGGTGCCCTGCCCGAGCTGGGTGCTGGGTGCTGGGTGCTGGGTGCTGGGTGCTGGGCAGAGATGTTTGCTAGTTCACTTCTCCACTTTTCTGCATACTTGAAAAACGTTAACAAGTGAGAAGGAAGAGTGTGTCACGGGGGATTCGCTGGTTTGTTTCTAACAAAGTCATTGTCTTACCAGGAAGCAGTCAGGTGAGAATCCACGCAGAGGCAATTTAAGCACACCTCCTCATTAGCAAGAAGCATGGCCCTTGGTTAGGGCCTGTCAGCCCTGGGATTGCTTTAGAGGAGGATGGACGGGGTGATGGACACAGAGCAGGGACGCCTGAGACCTGCAGGGGGGAGGGAGGGACTAGTGTACAGAGAGCAGCTTTCTCAGTGGAACTCTCTGCAGTGCCCCAAGGTAAGTTACTGCTTTGCTTTGGAAAGCGTTCAGCAGCTGCCTTGGACTAGGCAGCACTCGCTTGATAGCCTTAACTCTGAATCGCAGAGCACAGTGTTGGGACTAGATCTTCTTGTGGGTCTCAGCTTATCCAGCGACAAAGAAGAAGTGTGCAGGGGCCACGGCTGGGCAGTGCCAGATCTCTGGTCCAGTTGCAGGGCCTGCGATCTGAACTGCTTTACCTGACTGGTTTCAAAGCACACTTTCTCATTTCATTTGGGACAGCCAACGCAGCTCTTTGAGGCAGAATTATCTCTGGACCTGGAGCAGATGAGATGCGATCACAGACATATTAGAACTTTGTGTCACAAAGATGTGTCCTTGGGGCTGGCGCCGTGGCTCACTTGGTTAATCCTCCGCCTGCGACGCTGGCATCCTATATGGGCCAGGTTCTAGTCCCGGTTGCTCCTCTTCCAGTCCAGCTCTCTGCTGTGGCCTGGGAGTGCAGTGGAGGATGGCCCAAGTGCTTGGGCCCCTGCACCTGCATGGGAGACCAGGAGGAAGCACCTGGCTCCTGGCTTCAGATCGGTGCAGCGCTGGCTGTAGCGGCCATTTGGGGGGTGAACCAGCAGAAGGAAGACCTTTCTGTCTTTCTCACTGTCTAACTCTGCCTGTCAAAACAACAGCACCAAGATGTGTCCTGGAGCCCCGCCCTCACCTCAGCAGGAGGGAAAGCTTCAGTGGCTCAGCTTCTCATTGTTTCCCTTCTCAGCCGTCGCAGGCTGCAGCAGAGAATCCTGGAAGTGAATTACCACCCAGTGCCACTCGCTTTAGGCTGGACATGCTGAGAACCAAAGCAAAGAGGTCTCTGACAGAGTCCTTGGAGAGCATCCTGTCCCGAGTAAGTAGTGCGATTTCTCCCAGTTTAAGTCACTTTTTAGGGGAATGTAAGATTGACCCCTCTGCTTTTATTTCATCAGTGTTTATCATAAAGTACAAACACGTAAAACCTTTTATATGTCTTCTCATTCTTAGAGCATTGTATCTACATTCTTATTTGTATGTAACTGTGATAGGTTTTCAAAAATATCTCCAGACGTTTGTCTTACACCCCATGGGCCATCTTGTCCCCTCATGGGACTGTGAGTGGCTGTTGTCCAGTCCCTGAGCAGAGCTGGTGTTCGCCACGCTGGGGGGTGGGCTGTGCTCTGTCACGGGGCACGAGGGCAGGTGCTGTCAGCTGCTGTCAGGCGTCTGGAACTCTCTCTAGCAGAAAGGTCCACAAACTGGCCCACGGGCTTCAAATCCCTCCTGCCTCCTGTTTTTGCAAATAAAGTTTTATTGAGACCAGCTGCGTCCATTTGCTTCCCTGTTTCCGAGGCTGCTTTTGTGCAGAGTTGAGCGGGTCTCACAGGTGCCTGTGGCCTTTCCAGAGGGAGTTTGCCAACTACGGCTCCGTAGGAAGACAGAGTACCCATGTGCCCCAGTCTGGGACTTCTCCGGGAAGTCCCTCCTCTCCCCAGGTGTGTGACTAGCCTTGATGACACATCTAAGAAGTCAACGTTCAGCATTTTGGTCCAAATTCTGTACCTTCCTGGCGCTTACCATACCTTATTATGGTACTTTTTGATTTTATGACACCCTCCCTTTGAAACATGTGCTTTATTGATTTTTCCCAGCTAACGTTAGATTTTATTTTGGCTGAAGATGTTTCTGAGAATTTTGCAACATCCTCCGAGGTAATTCAAAACAGTCCATTTATAAACGCAGGCGTGGGAGGGGCTGTGTTTGAGAGTCCCCAAGTGGTAGGACATCGCTGGAGGTGACCATGCAGCTGCCCGTGTGACCACTGGGGACTCAGGAAGAGTTGTTGAGCCCCTGCTTGTTTTCCAGCCGGCCTCGCTGCCTAATGATTAAGCTGCAGAATGTTCTGGAACATTAGGTTGGTGTCACATTTTCATACAGAACAAAGCTGTCGATTGTCTTAAGTCCATAGATGCGTAGCAGCCTGTCTCACCAGGTGTGTTTTTCCTGAGTTTATTTAAGTAGACCAAGCTGCTTCCAGCAGAGGACTTGGCAAAGGCCCCAGGGGTCATAACTCTGTCTGTTCTTTATGTAGGGTAATAAAGCCAGAGGCCTGCAGGAACATTCCGCCAGCGTGGACCTCGACAGCTCCGTGTCGAGCACGTTAAGTAACTCCAGCAAGGTAAGCACTTTCCTCTTTGCCACCTGAGGGACCCAGCAGCTGGGCCTCGCTCCTCCTCTACCTCCAGGGCTCTGTGGGAAGGAACGAGAAGAGCCTCACGCGCTCACTTCAGCTGCTCAGGACACACCGCTTTCACATAGCAAAGAAAGCCGATCACAGTCTATCACAACACAGCCGGTGGATTCCTTTCCCAAGTAATAAAGATACCTCAAACTGGGGAGGCCTCCAAAGTGGGGCTGTGAGTTCTGAGAAGGATGCCACTGAAATGCCCCCTGGTTGTAGTTTAATATTGCTGTTTTCTTATATAAGTGACTAAGCTTTCCCCAGGCCGTCTGCCGCCCAGGCACAGCTTGGTGCTCATGAGTGAGCTAGCGGTTGTGTCTGTGCCTATCTCCTGTCTTAGTATCATTCATTCTAGACACTCAAGGATGTTTACATCTGGTTTGGTTCAACTTTATGTGCTGGGGTGGGGGCAGCTGTGTCTGCTCTCAGAGCACCCTCTGATGCTGGAACAGGGACACTGCCGTGGGGGCCGGCTCCCCACCCCCAAGGCAGCATTTCCATTCCTCTGCCACCACTCCTTGTCTAGGAGTGGCTGCTTTAAAAAAGATGTATTTATTATTTATTTCAAAGGCAGAGTTATGGGAGGTGGGGGAGGGAGACAGAGAGAGAGAGAGAGACGGAGAGAGACCTCTTCTATCCACTGGTCCCCGAATGGCTGCCATGGTCGAGGCTGCGTCAGGTAGAAGCCAGGAGCTTCATCCGGGTCTCCCACATGGATACAGGGGCCCAAGCACTGGGGCCACCTTCCACTGCTTTCCCAGGTGCATTAGCAGGAAGCTGTATTGGAACTGGAGCAGCCTGGACCTGAAGCAGTACCCAAATGGGAGGCCAGTGTCATAGTTAGCAGCTTAGCTTGCTGTGCCATAACACCTGTGGCTTTCAAGGTGTTTAGACCATGAGCAAAACTAAGAAACACATTTAGCATTGTTTCAAGATTCACAAACACAACTGTCTACACACACGGACATAATTACAAGTTCTCAAAACAATATTGCTGTGAACAGCATGTGTTGGTATTTTTGTTTTATTTTTAAAATGCTTGTGACAAGCCACACAATTGATACCACTATTTTTGAGTTATAGCGTACAGTTTAAGAAACACTCCCCTAGATGAGAGCTTTTTGAATTTTAAGGTGCATTTGTAATGGGGTTCTGGTTAAAGTGCAGATTTAGTTGTGGCAACCAGGTACCCTTCCTCTTCTTTCCTATGTATTTTAACTTTAAAAAAATGTGAGAGGGGCCAGCGCCGTGGCTCACTTGGCTAATCCTCTGCCTGTGGCACCGGCATCCCACATGGTTGCTGGGTTCTAGTCCCGGTTGCTCCTCTTCCAGTCCAGCTCTCTGCTGTGGCCTGGGAGGGCAGTGGAGGATGGCCCAAGTGCTTGGGCCCTGCACCCCATGGGAGACCAGGAGGAAGCACCTGGCTCCTGGCTTTGGATTGGCACAGTGCCAGCCGTGGTGGCCATTAGGGGAGTGAACCAACGGAAGGAAGACCTTTCTCTGTCTGTCTCTCTCTTTCTTTCTCTATAATTCTACCTGTCAAATAAATTTAAAAAAATAAAATAAAATAAAATGTGAGAGACAGGGAGACAGAATCAAAGACAGACAGAGAGCGCTCCCATTTGCTGGTTCACTTTCCAGATGCCCACAGTAGCCATGGCTGGAGGCAGGAGCCAGATCCAGGAGCCAATAACTCCATCCAGGTCTCCCACGTGGATGGCTGGAAGCCAGTTCCCGAGTCATCACCTGCTGCATCAGTAGGAAGATGGAGTCGGGATTCAAACCAGGCATCCCGATGTGGGATGGGGGCGTTTTACCTGCTAGACTAAGCACCTGCTCCTTACTTTACATTTTTTTGATTTGAAAAGAATACACCGCCGTCCAGTGCCCAGCACTGCTAGGGGGAGTGTTAGCGTTTGATTGCTTTGAGAAGGGTGCTCCTTGAAGGCATGCAGTGTTACAGTATCGTCATGATTCTCGGCCGGAGTTCGATTCCCACTCAGAGTTCATCGCGTACTTAACAAAGCAGTGACTCACAATGTGTGTGGTGTTTTACAGTGTACAAAGCACTTTCAGTTGTGTTGTGCTGCTTCCTTCTTGAGACCCAGTGTGATAGCTCTTCACTGTACTCCCTTTCCAGGTCAGGACACTGAGGTGCCAGAAGTAGTTAAGCACTTCTCCTGAGCCGTGGCAGTCCGTGCCTTAGAGGGATTGTGAGCTCTGAGCGTAGTGTGGGACATGGTTTTCCACTCAGGATGGCCAGGTTCAATCTCACCACTAGATCAGGCTCTGAGCCAGCTGTGCAGTGTGGATGACAGGTGTGAGACACTTGGCAAGGACAGGCGGGGACAGGCCAGGCACACTCCCCGCATGCCACGTGTGCAGACGTGAGCAGTGCCGTGTTCTAGAGAGAGGGTCCTGGTGGTACCCCAGCGTGGCATGGGGCAGTCACGTGTCTGGCAAAGTCTCACTGTGGCATTTCCCCATCACACTCACATCTTGTCTCTGACAAGCAGGTGTCCAACGGATCTTTATTTCCCTAGTGCTGGTGGTCTTCCCACCAGACGTGGTCCCCTAGTAGGGTGTTCCCTGTGCTGGGGTAGGAGCTGTGTGTACCCCGCATGTCCCCTGTGTCTGACCTGCTGTGTGTTTGCTGCCAGGAGCTGTCCGTGGGTGAAAAGGAGGCCTCGCCCGTCCCCGAGAGCTCCTTCAAGCTCCCCGGCTCCTCGGATGACCTGAGCAGCGACTCGGAGAGCCGGCCTGCCCAAGAGCCCACGCCACTGTCGCCGCAGCAGGCCTTCAGGAGGCGGGCGAACACCCTGAGTCACTTCCCCGTGGAGTGCCCGGAGCCCCCTGGGCCTGCCCAGGACTCGCCGGGGGTCTCGCAGAGAAAACTCGTGAGGTACCACTCAGTGAGCACAGAGACACCTCATGAGCACAAGTAAGATTTGTTCAGGATGGGAATTTGTTGTGTAGATAGCGGGGGCGTACCTGGGACTAACCAGGTGTGTGCATCCTGGGTGTTTACTGGGTCAAAGAGAAGCCCTGGTCAGGTTGCACTCTGGCCTTGACGCGGGCAGCTCCCTTAGGAGGTATGTGGATGTGGGGGGATTCCTGGTTACTTGGAGAGGCGCAGGTGTCGCCAGGAGTCAGATAAAAGGGGGCAGGAGTGGTCCCTCATGTCACACGTGTGACAGGTCCTCGGCGGGCTTTGGAACCCTGCGGCTGTAGCAGTTGGGGGCAGAGCTGCAGTGGCGTGGAGAGACAGTGACTGCAGAGGGTCAGATGGTGCTGGCCAGCAGGGGGCAGTGTGGGTGCCTGTGATCGGCCCAGCAGGCTGGGCATCAGACCCCAGCCCTGCTGTGTGCTAGTTGTGACCTGGGCGTGGTCACTGAGTGACTGAAAATACTGGGGTCGAAGTTTTCTAGACTCTTTTTTTTCACTGGGCGAATTCTAGATTCTTCTCGGGATTTACTGACTCGCATAGTTGGGCTCTTCTGAACAGCTGGGATTTTCTGGTTATAGAGAGGGGGCAGCAGTGGAGTGGGAGTGGTAGATCCTCTCCCTGTGCCTGCCAGGGCCCGAGCCTCTCAGTGGACCCAGGGCCATCTTTCAGCCCCTTTTCCAAACTGTTGGCAGCACCGTGTCCTGTCGCTGCCCCGCCCTGACACTGCAGCAGCGGCCGGGGGTGCAGGCTTGGTGGACTTGCAGGGGCAGCCAAGGCGGCAGAGAAGGCGTGGCAGCTGCGGCGCTGGCGTGACATGGAGCTGCTTTCTTACTCTGCTCTGGGAACCGTGACAGGTGCCTTGGATCCAGCTGAGTCACTGTGGTCACCAGAGCAGGACGTCCTGCAGAGCTGTTTAATAGATAGGGCACTGCAGGACGCGGGCAGGAGGGTTGGAGCTGACCCCCTGCCCCACGCAGCCCACGCCCACTCCTTCCTCCAGCTGGACAGCGAGCTGCAGCCTTGCGGTTCTGTGGCTGGCCAGAGGCGGCGCGCCTCCCGCCCTGCCTGCTCCCCGGTCCCCAGGGATCAGAGGCACCAGCAAGTGTATCTCTGGTGCCCGTTTCACTCCCCTCTCCTTTATCTGCAGGAAACAAGACATCGACATTCAGGACCGGATATTGTTCATTTTAAAGGGAAATGTGTTTTTTGAAAACGTGGAATTCTTTTTCTTTTGTTTGAGTTTTTTCCTGTTGGTTTCCCAAAAACCCACTGGAGGAAAGGGAGTTAGGGGAGCGCAGGCCACCAGGGGTGGGGCTCGGGGAGTCCCGTGCCTCCTCTCCCCTCCTAGGCCCGCTAACCCCTGTGCTTTCTCTAATTGCCCTTCAGTGGGGACCATGCGCCTGCGGGCGAGTCTGGACCTTGCTCAGGCCTGCGTCCGGCTCCGCCACCTCGTCTTAACCCCTCCGCCTCCTCGCCAAACTTTTTTAAGTACCTAAAACATAATTCCAGTGGAGAGCAAGGTGGGAATGCTGTGCCGAAGAGGTGAGCACTCGCATGGCAGGCTCAGTGTGGTCCACGCATGTGTCTTCCCCGGGGGAGCTCACACTGGCACAGTCACGCACTGCGCCGAAGCTGGTCACCGCGCGCCACACTTGTGTGTGTGTGTGTGTGTGTGTGTGTGTGTCTGCTTGTGTTGTGGCTGGTTTTTGGCTTTACTGTCTTCAGCCTGTCATTTGAACTGACTTAACTTTGCCATCAGTTTAACCTTCTTAAAACGATCATGCACAGGGGTCTTGTTGGCAGTCTGGTGTTTCACATTCGATGTGCACATGCCCCTGCCCTCGTGTGCACACGCGCATGCGCCCACGGGTTAACAACTGCGTCTGATTGTGAACACTGCAGTTTGTGCTGTATCAGCGATTTCCTCTGCTTGGGAACAGTGGTTTTTCCCAATTTCAAAGGAAGTCATTGGATGATTAAGTCACAGATCTTGTTCATTTAAAATCGAATTTTATTATTGACTTAAATGTCATTTGTAAACTGATTTTCTTGTTGACATCTCTTGTTCTCAGAACGGGAATGTTTCTTTTTGTTTTGAAACTTAACGTTTTATGGTTTGTGTATTTATATTTCTTTATCCTAAACTCTCTTTTCAACCAAACTCTCAGCATCTCCTACCGTACTGCCCTGCGGAAAAAACTTCATTCTTCTTCCTCTGTGCCAAATTTTCTAAAATTTCTGGCTCCTGTAGACGAAAATAACACCTCTGACTTTATGAGCACAAAAAGGTAGGGCTCAACTTAGATAATCACACCTGAGCGTTCTGTGTTGATTATTTTGGGATACGGTGGCGTTTATCTTGCTTAACTGTTCTTTGGCCATTTAAGAAATCATTGTAGCGAAATCAGTTGTGGCTCCTTTGACTTGTCTTGCTGAATGTCGTGTAAAAGAACCGGTGTGGCCTGTTCCCCAGTCGGCACTAGGGTTCGTTGGTGAACGTATGGTTACCATCTTCGGTGTGTTACGCCCTCAGCAGTTCTCTAGCGGGAGCAGGGTCTCCGGGTGGTGAGGCCGGCTAGGGCGTGGGATCTGCAGCTGAGGGGCGTGCTTCCTTCTGGGTACCCCCTGGGGGGGGGGGTTTCCAGGGCCTCCCCGACACTGTGAACCGGAAGCCAATTAAGGAATTGACAGTACATATCCACAACTATGCTTTGAATTGTCCTTTGTAAAACACAAAGGTTGACAACAACCATGAGCAAACAGTGACACCCTGATTATTGCCTTGATGGGTCTGTGCAAACCAACTGCGGCTCTTTCATTTTCCCGGGCAGCCACACTGAGGAAATGCTGGCGGGCTCGGGCTGGAGCCGTGGCGGCCTCTGGCAGGAGGTCTCTGGTTCCAGAAGGGGCGTCCAGCGAGGGCGGCTGGGGCGCAATGCCGTGCAGCCTTCTCCAGCAGGGGTTGCTGCCACGTGCCACCTGCTGTTTCTGCACAGATAATTCATGATTCCGTGCTCTGTTGAAAAGCGGTCGTGCTAAACCCCACGAACTCCTCTCCTGCAGTCACCAACTAGCTGTCTCGTCGTTTTAGGAACTCTGAGCCCAAAGCCAACCACGAGGGGGACCCTGGCGGGACCCCCGTGAAGGCGCGCAGACACTCGTGGCGGCAGCAGATCTTCCTCCGGGTGGCCACCCCGCAAAAAGCGGGCGACTCGCCCGGCCGATACGAAGGTAAGTGAGGGGTCCCTCGTCCCGGCAGGGCTGGGAGTGGCATCGGAGGGGCTGAGGCACCTCCAGCTTATGCACGGTGATGTCCTCTGACTGTGGGAGCAGAGTGCTCATGTCCCGGTGGGCGGGGCACAGGCCCGGCCCCCCCAACCCCGGGGGTCTGCGCTCAGATCCCAGCATCATGGCGCTGAAGCTGCTGACCTGAACACGCTGGCACGCCCTCCCTCTCCTCTGCTCCCCGATCACTGTTGTCACTGCTGGGCTTCTCAAAGACGCCCGAAGTTCAGAATGTTCCCGGGGTGGAGTCTTCTCCCCCACCCACATCTGCTCCTCATGGCCTCGGCCCCTGCACTTCAGAAGAGGAACCGCTAAGCCCTGCGGTCGGGCTGAGGTCCCTCTCAAGTGCGATGGCCAGGCTGGGCCTTGCTCATGGCACCTGTGGCCCTGGCTGTGACCAGAGGGGAGGGGAAAGGTCCCAGGAAGACTCCCGAGGGAGCCCAGATCTAATCCATGTGTGAAACAGGGCGACAGCATCTCGTGCTGGCCACACCTTGCTGGACGTGGCTGTGTAGACTGAAGTGTGAGAATATGTGTGCTACAGTGCTGGCACAATGCCCAGGGTGCACCAGCCGCGTGGATGACCACAGAGAAACTGCCCATTCCCACACAGCACAGGTTCAAATGAGCCTTCTAGCAGTGAGCCCAGTCCTGTGGCCTGGTGGCTTCGCCTCCTGCACCTGGTCCGGTCTTTGAAGCTTCTGCTTTCTGCCCCTCATGCCACCCAGGACTGTGCAAGCCGCCACTTGGGTTAAGGGAAATCTTCTCCTGGCCACTCGCGCTTGTCCCTGCTGGGCGCCCCCGCCCGGTGGTCTCGGGAGGCGGCTGCTGCTCTGCCGTGTGGACTTCGCTGGTGGCCTGTTTTTGCTGAGTGGTTAACTCTGGCTCCTGACTCTTACTGTGGCTGGTTCTTTGGGGTGCAATTTGCTCACTGGAAACTGGACTGATTCCTGTCTGCTTGGCAGCTTTTCTTCCTCCTAGCGCTCAGGTGACCATCAGCAGGGCCAGTCTCGGTGGGATCGTTTTGGGGTTGCTTTCTGGTTGGTGAGTTGTGCATGGTTGTGTATAGGCTTCTGGGCTTGGCCTCGGTGACTTTAAGCGATCGATGACAATGCTGAACAGAACAGAGCAGGGCTGGGCATGGATTCTGCTCCTCCGTCCCTAGGCCGAAGTCATCTTGGATTCATCAGCCCGCAGTCAGTGCCACCTCTTCCTGCAGGGAGGGGTCCTGAGACCCCTGTGGAGTGCCAGGTGCTCCTGCAGGAGCCTGCCTCTCAGCTCACACCAGGGCCTTTGCACGAGCTGGCCCCTCACCTCTTCTGCATCACTGCATGACATCTCCTTTTCCTGGGGCCAGCACTGTGGGGTAGTAGGTTAAGCCTCTGCCTGCAGCGCTGGTTTGATTCCTATGTGGTCCACTTCCAATCCAGCTCCCTGCTATGGCCTGGGAAAGCAGTAGAAGATGGCCCAAGTCCTTGGGCCCCTGAACCCACATGGGAGACCCGGAAGAAGCTCCTGGCTCATGGCTCCGGATTGGTTCTGGCCGTTGGGGCCATTTGGGGAGTGAACCAGTAGATGGAAGATCTATGTCTCCCTCTCTCAGTCTGTAACTCTGTCTCTCAAATAAATAAATCAAATAAATAAATCTTTAAAAAAAGAAACCTCCTTTTCCATCCACTCTGGTTCACGTTATCTCCCTCACTGCAGACATTCCTGATTTCCTAGTCCTGATGATTTCCACTGTACTTTTCTCCTGTAGCTCTCACTATGTACTTATCAGCCCCCTGCAGCTTGCAGGGTTTGAAAGAAAGGCAGATCAGTTGCTTAGATTCCTACAGGGACGGTGTTTGTTCAGTGTTGCCTGTGTCTCGGTCAGCTTGTATCCTTGCTGTTCTCTTTTCAGAATTGGGAAATGCTGCTTGGATTTCTGGATCATTCTGTAGCTACCCTGTGTGTGTGTGAGAAGGAGCAAAGAGACAGTAGATGTCTCCGAGACTGACTGGTATAAAAGTGATTGTCACACACTGTGCCCTTTCTATACCTGCTGAATGCTTTACATGAATTACTTCTCTTAATGCCTCTCAACTTCAGGAAAGTTGGGATTTGTTTTTAAAGATTTATTTATTTGAAAGACGGGGTTTTAAAGAGAGAGAGAGAGAAATATCTTCCATCTACTGGTTCACTCTCCAACAGCCAGGGCAGAGCCAAACTGAAGCCAAGAACCAGAAGCTTCTTCCAGGTCTCCCACATGGGTGGCAGGGACCCAAACACTTGGACCATCTTTCGCCGTTTTTCCCAGGCACCTTAGCAGGGAGCTGGATCAGAAGTAGAGCAGCTGAGACACGGACCAGTGCCCAAATAGGATGCCGGCATCACAGGTGGTGGCCTTACCCGCTGGCCCCGGCAGTTGGGATTTTTATTATGCTCGTTTAGCAGATGGAGGTGTGGAGGCTTGGGGTAGCTTAAACCACTTTCCCCCAACCACAGAGTAGTGACAGCCAGCGGCAGGAGCTGAGCTGCACACAGCCCTGGGCTGCGGCCACAGATGCCCCCTGTGAGCCACAGGGTGTGGGCCCTGCTGTGCTTCCTGTTGT
Organism: Oryctolagus cuniculus; assembly: GCF_051225735.1. Classification (NCBI taxonomy): domain Eukaryota; kingdom Metazoa; phylum Chordata; class Mammalia; order Lagomorpha; family Leporidae; genus Oryctolagus; species Oryctolagus cuniculus. The sequence goes on from NC_142868.1 coordinate 32,233,125, forward strand.
GGGCCCCCTTCCCACAGGAAGGCCCCGTCGGTAGCCGTACTGGGCGTGTGTTCCGTGTGCCCACGTGTCTCCCTGCTGGCCAGGGACCAGCCCTGAATGGAAAGCACTTTTTAGAGGACTTACCTCAGCTGGCACCCCCCTCCCCGCCGCCCCCGGTGGAGGTTGGCAGTGCGACTGCAGTGTGGAAGGGAGGGAGGTATGATGTCTGTCTTTGAAACGTCTCTTTCCGCCTCTGCTGGTGCCTACTGCCAATCCGCGGGGCCCAGAGATGCCAGAACCTTCCAGCCGGGTCTGCGGCCATGTGGGCCCACGCTGGCAGCTCCACACCTACCTCTGCAGACCCCTGAGGTTTCCCGCCCGAGAGGGCCCAGCTCTGCACGCCTGGCCCGGCTCCTGGGCAGCTGCACGCTGACTTCGGCGTGAAAGACCTTCAAGTGTGCTTTCAAGAAGTCTTCTAGTAATGCTTCTAGCCTCTGTTTCATGTGCGCCAAACGACTGGTTATTTCCGTTTGTATTCCGGCAGTGCAGACTTAGTGAAACAGAGCATCCCAGAGCCTTTTTTTGAAGGGGGAAAACACATCCTATTAAAACACCCCTCACCCCGTCACTGAAAGCCGAGGCGTTGGCCTAGCAGCAGTGGTGCTGGGGAAGGGAAAGAGGCTTTCCTGCCGTCTGGGGCTGTCCTGTTACGGCTGGGCTGGAACCTGCAGGAAGGGTGTTGGGAGAGCAGTGTGGCTCCAGCCGTGGCCCAGAGGGAAATACAAAGGCAGGAGAGATCAGATGCGGCACGTGACTCACTCACGAATCTGTGACTCTCTGTACAAACGTCCTGTGAAGCAGTCAAGTTGTAGCAGTTAGAATTTGGCATTTTGGATACTTAACCCAAAGTAGGTAGGTCGTTCACTCATATCTAGAAATTTACTGTGTCTGGTAGGACCAGGGGAGACATTCCCAAGGCCCGGACTGGCTGTGTTTGTGAATTCAGCAGTAGCCAATGTGTCTCTTGTGAGAACTCCGTCTTTGAGTTAGCAGAGTCTAAGGGGCCTGTGTTTAATTTGAAACCTCAGAGGGAAGGTCTCTGCTTCTTGGATGGCAGGTCAAGCATAGCACAGGCACTGCATTGGGGGCGAACTCTGTAATAAAAAGGGAACCACCAATTTGTACTCAGCGAGGCCAGCATCGTGGCACACTGGGTTAAGGACGCCCGCATCCCATTTCTGAGAAGGCCTGGCGTCAAGTCCTGACCCAGCTTCCTGCCGATGCACCTGGGAGGCAGGACGTGGTGGCTCAAGTACTTGGGTCCCTGCCACGAACACGGGAGACCCAGATGAAGTTCCTGGCTCCAGGCTTCAGTTGGCCTGCCCCAGCCCTGGCTGCTGCAGGCATTTGGGGAGTGAACCGATGGACAGATAAATAAGTCTCACTTTTTTTTTTTTTTTTTTTAATAAAGGAACGTAGATAGGTCACGAAATGCAGCACTCAAAGCTGCATAGTTTAAACTTAAGACAAAAGGCTTCTGCGATGCTTTGAGTTCATGGTGGCCCCTCAGGGCTGTGTGTTCCCGCCCGAAGTGCTGTGGGTCCTTGGGGTGCACCATCTGTGCAGTGCTGAGCCTGTGAGGGGGAGCGGCTCAGCAGGAGGCTATGGAGGCCTCCGAGCTGGGCGTGTGCAAAGCTCCGTTTGTCGGGCATCGCTGGCAGCCGGCATGTTTGCTCCCAGCACGGAGGATAAGGGTGCCAGAGTCTGTGCTTGCTGAGCCTGGCTGGGGGTCCCCACTCCAGGGCTGCACAGAAGGGGGCCAGGCAGATGCAGCACTCTCGTCCCTGCTACGCAGACGGGAGCCCACCTGTGGACTCAGGGGCTCGGAGTCCAGAGTCCTCCGCGGATGTGTGAAGAGGCGGAGTCTGACCCAGCAGCTCTGGGGGGGTCCTGAGCTGCTCTGTTTCTCCCAGGCTCCCCAGCAGTGCTGGCTGCCAGTCTGCCTGTGGTAGCGAGCACGAGGGATAAGCAGCCGTGGTCAGTCGGCGCAGATCTTCAAGTCCTGGCCCAGGCCCCTCTCTTTCCACGAGACTGTCTGGGTTCCACGGAGGGACTCGGGGTCTCCCAAGTGTCTGAAGCCTCGGAGGACTCTGGGTCAGCACTGGCATTTTTGGAGAGGAGCTGTGCCGTCTGGAGGGGCAAAGAGCCCACGCGATGGGGAAAGGCAGTGATGGAAACCCCGGGCGGCGGGGGGATGGGGATTTGGTGATATGCCCCGAAACCAGAAGGGACGCTTTGCCTCTTTGCCGCCGTGGTCTGTGCCAGGGCAGGCCCAGGGCACTGAGAGCCTGCAGGTGCTCAGCCGTGGGCTCTCCCCCAGACATCAGGCCTGCAAAGCATGCTGAGGACCTGCTCTGGAGGAGGTATTTGGTAGTGCACGTACTGCACAGCCTTTTCTCTTACAGCTTCATACAAAAGAGCAGTCGTGGTTGTTAGGAAAGTCTAGTAGGCAACTCCCAAGTCTGGAATGTGGAATGGAGGCGAATCCTTTTATTTACCCCCTGTGTGCTGGGGAGCTGTTTTAGTCTTGGTCTCATACACTTCATTTAAGCATTTCGGATTACGTTGTAATTTCACCAACAAAAGATGCTTTCAGACTTTACATGTCTCATTTAAAAGAAAAATCCAAGCCTATTTTAACCTAGATAAGAATGAGTTATTGATTCGAAACCCATCATATAAGCAAATCGTCCCGTGAAAGGTCCACATAGAGAGCGGCCGTGTGAATATGCCTCACTACAGCAGCGTGCAGTCTGGGGGGTTGGATATCAGATGTAAATTTAGATGTAAGCGGGAACTCGGAAGCTTTACGATGACTATTTTATATCACTGTGAAAGATGCAGAAACGTTTAGGACTATGATTTATGTGTGTTGTCCATAGCCACACTCATAGGGTTGATGTGGCACTGGGACATGGTACTAGGAGTATATGAGCGTGATGGCCACACGCAGAAGTCCCCTGGGAACTGTGAGCCTCACAGCGACCTCTGGTCTGGCCTTTCTGATTCCCAGGGTTCACTGTGCACCAAAGTCATCTTTTTATTTTTATTTGAAAATTTTATTTATTTTCATTTTATTAGAGAAAGAAATCTTACATCCATTTACTGGTGCACTCCCCACATGCCCACAACAACTCAGGCTGGGTCAGGCCCGAAGCCAGGACCTGAGAGCTCCAACTGGGTCTCCCACGCGGATGTCACGGGCCCAGCCACTGAAGCCGTCCCCCGCGTTGCCTCCCAGGGCGTGCATTAGCAGGAAGCTGGAATCAGAAATGGAGAAGCTGAGACTCAAATCAAACACTCCAGGACCTTTAATCACTGCATCAAAAGCCCACTCCAAAGTCTTCTTTGTTTTTAAAGATTATTTATTTATTTGAAAGGCAGAGTTACAGAGAGACTCAGGCAGAGAGAGAGAGAGAGAGAGGTCCTCCATCAGCTGGTTCATTCTTCAAATGGCTGCTATGGCCGGAGCTGGACCGATCTGAAGCCAGGAGGGACTCTGGAGCTTCTGCAGGTCTCCCACACGGGTGCAGGGGCCCAAGGACCTGGGCCATCTTCTATTGCTTTCCCAGGCCACAGCAGAGAGCTGGATCGGAAGTGGAGCATGTGGGACTAGAACCGGCACCCATGTGGGATGCCAGCATGACAGACGGAGGATTAATCTACTGTGCCGTAGCGCCGTTCCCAAGGTCACTTTTTTAAAAAAATTCAAGCTGGGTTTGCCCTGCTGCACAGCTGTCCACCTTACTTTACATGTCTTGCATCAATTGTGCATCTGTCATTTCCATGTCAGCTGGTATGGAGCTGGAGCCTGGGCATGAGTCCCTGTTTACTTTTTATTCCCAAAGGTTTCTGAGTGCTGCCACCTTGGGACTGGTGGGCCCCTCACAGACTGACTTGAGCAGGCATCACCACTTGGTGGCAGTGTTGCTCCCCGTTGGCTGAAAAAGGCCCTGGTTTCTTTCCAATCCCAGAAAAGTGTGTCTGCTTGCTTCCCCCCCAGCCCCGCCTGTTTTTGTTTGGGATCTTGTTGTGGCATTTATATTCCTTGCTCATTCGCAGCTTGTTTGAGTGGAGAGCTCCTTTCTGAAGTTGAGATGTTGCTTTTTCAACAGGGTTTTAGGGCACAGGCAAAACAAGAAAGAACAGAAGTTATCGCAATTGCCAGAGCCCCGCAACTGTCTTACGGTCGTCCTTGACTTACTTTCTGGGTAAGCACGCTCCTGTGTGCTGGGTAAAGGCCAGGTTCAAGATAAAAATCATACAAGCCAAGAAGCCGATTGTTCGTGATTTTTCTGTCATTAAAGCTACTAGATTCTCTTTGCTGCATTGTGCTCCCTGTCATGGCCTTTCAGGAGCCAGGGAACTCACAAGGGACACAGGGTGTCACCTTGCCTCGCTGTTTTTCTGCCTGTTAACAATTGCAAGTTAGCATTGAGAGAGCATTCCTCCTGAATCGCTGGCTCTACACAGCCAGCCCTGAACCGTGTGTTGGTGCAGGGGTGCAGGGGGAGCTGGAACTGCGGGGTGTGGGCGACACAGACAAGTCCCCACCGCCTCTGCAGCTGCCTGGAGGCACTGGGCTCTGAGCCTGGGTTTCACTCCCTATCCTCCTGCTGTGGTGTCGAGAGATGCTGACAGCACCGCGGTCCATGGCCCAGTGCCCAGGGATAAAGTCCCAAGTGGAGGAGCTTGATTTGTCACCTTTGAACTTTAATCTGTAGGCGCCAGGAAGCCATGGAAGTTTTTAAAGCAAAGGAATGGCAACGCATTTGAAACTGCTTTCAGCAGGAGAGAATCTGTCAGTCCGTGTGAATGTGAAGCAGCCACGGAATCAGGGCTGGGACGAGCGTGAGGCCAGCAGGTGCCCTGGGAGCAGACTTGGAGGCCCGGCCTGGCCCTGCACTGACCCTGTAGGACCCCGGGAGCAGGTTCCTGAAGGATGGCACCCTGGGCCCCCCTCATACACTGGGCACCTTGCAGCCTGCTTAGGGACCGGACGGCCCTGGAGGGGGTGCTTGCTGGGCTCCGAGGAGGGAGGGAGTCCTAGGCAGGAAGACTTGTGATGGTTAAAAAAAAATAACTGCTCTGAGATACCGTGCATATGGGATTTGATGTTAACGTAGACTTCGGTGTGTAGCGGTCAGCGCGGTCGAGTTTGATGTGTGTGAGCCCCTGGAAGGGAACCTCGAGCACTGCCCGCCTTCCCCCCAGTCTTGGCTGACTGCTAAGCCGCTTCCTGTCTCTCTAGTTTGCCTGTGCTGGCCGTTTCGTGGGAACGCAGTGGGACAGTATGTGGTCTCCTGTGTCTGGCGCCTGGCATTCTGTGTGCTCACGACATCCGTTGTGCTGCCTTGCGACGTGCAGCAGGGCCTGCCTCTTCTTGGTGGCGGTGAATACCCCACCGTCTAGACGTGTCACCAGCTGCTTACAAGCCGGTGGAGGTTTGCTCTGTTTCCACTGTTTGAGGAGTGATGCTGTTGATGTACAAGTCTAAGACCAGCTGTGTAGACGTGTCCTGACGGGGGCCCGCCTTCTCTCTCTGGCCGGCTGGCGTGGTAAGGCCGGTGGGAGGGGAGGGGTTTGCTCCCAGCCCACAGCCTCTTCGGCTCCAGGCTGATAGGAGGGCGCATGGCACCCTGGTGCTCCCCTCCCAAATGTGTGGGAAATCAGGTCTCCCCGGGGCTTATCAGCGCTGCCTCTTCCCTGGGAGGCAGCCAGAAGGCCACAGGTTAGTAGCATTCACAGGGGGCTACTTTTCTTTGAGCCATTCTCAAACTGAATGTGTCCCGGGACCCCATGGAGGATGCGCAGAAACCTCAAAGGGTGGACCTCACCCCCAGGCATCCGGTTCTGCAGATGGGTGTTCTTGGGTGGATTCCAAGCGTCTGCTCTCAGCTCTGGTCAACAGGTCCCGAGTGGGTGAAAGAAAAATGGCCATAGATTGGAAATGGCACCAATGCCATTCAGTATAGTATGGGGAGTATTAGCAAGAGCAGTTAGAGAGAAGAAGGGTGTCGACATTGGATGACGTGATATTGTACTTGGAAAAACCTAAACACTCCAACAGAAAGCTGTGAGAGCTGATGAACCAATTCAGTAAAGTTATGGGATACAAAACCACCACATCAAAAATAGCATTTTTATACACCAATAATGATGTCGCTGAAAGAGAAATCATGAAATAAATCCCATTCACAATAGCTACTCAAGAAATGAAATATTTAAGAATAAATGTAACCAAGCAAACGAAAGATCTCTGTGATGAAAATTATAAAACATTAATGAAAGAAATTATCAAGGACACAAAAAAGTAGAAAAGTACTCCTTGTTTGTGGATTGGAAGAATTAATATTAAAAAGTATATACTACCTAAAGCAATCCATAGATTCAGTGCAATACCGATGAAAATACCAGTGACATTCTTTATAGAATTAGAAAAAAAGAATCCTAAAATTCAAACAGAATCACAAAAGACCCAGAATAGCCAAAACAATCCTCTGTGTGCGTGTGTATAGTCAAGCTGGAGGCATCACAATACCTGATTTCAAAGCAACCTACAAAGCTGTGGCAATTAAAACAGCATAATACTGGCATAAAAGCCGGCACACAGATCAGTGAAACAGAATAGGGAGCCTAGAATTTAGTCCACGTATTTACAGCCAACTGGCTTTTGACAGTGTGTGCGAAGAACAGACATTGAAGAAAGGACAGTCTTTTTCAATAATTGGTGCAGATAAAACTGGACATATATATGAATAAATTAGATCCCTCCCTCACCATATACAAAACACAACTCAAGATGGATCAAAGACCTAAATGTTAAGACCTGAAACTATGAAATTTCTAAAAGAAAACATAGGGGAAACATTTCAATACATTGTAGTAGACAGCAACTTCTTATATAAGACCCCAAAATGCAGGCAATAAAACAAAACTATACATACGGGATTATACCAAACTCAGAAGCTTCTGCACAGCAAAGGGAACAATCATTTGAATGAAGAGACGTCCAGCAGAATAGAGAAAATATTTGCAAGCTACTTAACTGACAAAGGATTAATATCCAGAATATATTGGCAGCTCAAGCTCAACAACAGAAAAACAACCAATCCAGTTAAGAAGTGGACAGAGGACCAGAAGGGGCGGTTCTCAAAAGAAGAAATACACATGGACAACAAATATATGAAAAAATGCTCAACATCACTGCCCATCAGGGAAATGCAAGTCAAAGCCACAATGAGATATCACCTCACCCCTGTCAGGATGGCTCTTATCCAAAATACAGAGAGTAACAAACGCTGGCAAGGATGTGGAGGAAGGGGAACACTTATACACTGTTGGTGAGAATGTGAATTAACGCAGCCACTGTAGAAAACAGTGCAGAGATTTCTTTATTAAAATACTAGAAGTAGACCTGCCATCCAGCAATCCCACTACTGGGTATATGCCCCAAAGACAGGAGCACATTGTATCAAAGAGGTACCTGCACCACCATGTCTGTGGCAGCACTGTTCACAATAGCCAAAATTTGGAATCAACCAAAGTGTCTCTCATCAGATGAATACATAAAGAAAATGTGTGTGTGTGTGTGTGTATATATATGGAATACTTTTTTTAAAGATTTATTATTTTATTTGAAAGGCAGAGTTACAGAGTGGCAGAGGCAGAGAGAGAGAGAGGTCTTCCATCCACTGGTTCACTCCTCAAACGGCCACAACAGCTGGAGCTGGACTGATTCAAAGCCAGGAGCCAGGAGCTTCTTCCAGTCTCCCATGTGGGTGCAGGGGTCCAAGTGCTTGGGCCATCTTCTACTGCTTTCCCAGGCCACAGCAAAGAGCTGGATTGGAAGAGGAGCAGCTGGGACTAGAACCAGCATCAATATGGGATGTGGGCACCGCAGTGGAGGATTAACCCACTGTGCCACAGTGCCAGCCCCAACTAACAGGATTTTTAAACATCATTTGTAGAGTAGGAATGCCGTGATTATAGTCATATGTAATTCTGGAAAAGATTTGTTGTACCAAGCTATGAATTCTGTACGTGAGAGAATAATAGGTTTTCTCCCAAGAGCTGGGGTTGGGTGGTTCATTTTCCAGTGCAGGTGCTTTAGCTTGGCAACTTTGGACCTACGGTGGTTCTGGCGGTAAGAACTTGATGGTAGTCTCAGCTCAGCATGTGTCATTTTGGGGATTGTATCTTCCAGTAGCATCGTCCCCAAACAGCTCCTAGGGAAAGAGTGCCCTTTTCCCTGCTGGTACCAGCTTGTTCTTTTCCTGAAGGTTGTATTCGGGAGGCATCACAGACACAGGACTTCGGACACCCTGAGAGGGTCGAGTGGCGGGGCTTAGGCTGGGGGTCATTGGCAGGGATTCACCCCTCCCCACCACAGGGATGTTCCTTCCTGTCGGTCCTTCATCACTGTCCCTGGGCAAAACCTGGGGCACCACCTTCTGGAATTTCTTTTTCAAGTGTCCCGAGCATGGTGTCCGTGCCAGCATACAGAGTAGATGTCTTCCCAGCACACGGCAAGGCCACCGTGCTTCCTTCCACCCAGGGTGCAGGGCTGTGGGAGGGGTGTTCCTCCTCCGCTCCCATTGCCCAGTCCTCACTTCAGGGCCCAAGATGGACACCATTGAGAAGCGGTGGCTGACTGACCGTGTGCTGTCGTGACCAAAGACAGATTAATTCTCACCTAGCAAGAAGGCTGGACAGTGGCTAAGAGGAGAGCCAGGCCCCTGCTGTTCTTTTTCCTCCTCATGGACTCCCCCCGCCCTTCAGCTGCCCCTCCAGGTCCAAGTACAACACAGAAGGGAGCAGCAGGGCCACCCCTTGGTATCCAGAGGGCAAACTGTCCCAGAAGTGCCGGTGGGCTTCCATCTGTGCCCCGTGATCTGAGCCCACGTCACATGCCGCTTATGCAGGGTGGGTGCTGGGAGGTGAGGGCCTTGGGCTGAGCGTGTTGCCGCCTTGGACAGGATCTGGGGAGAACGGTGAGGGGCAGCCAGCCAGGGGACGGTGGCGCTGCTGGCAGACGGCAGCTGTGACTTTGCAGACGTTGCTTCCATTGCCCCGGGAGCGCCCCCTGCCCACTTTCTCCACTCTGTCAACCACCCCCTCTCCCCTGCCTTACCACTGACTGGGTCTTCTGCCCCGCAGGCCTTGTGGAGGCCCCGCGAGCGCCCTTGTCTCTCAGGCATAGCTTCTCCATCTCCGTGTTCCTGAGGGCTCGTGTTTGTTCACTCAGGGAGCTTCTTGCTTCGCCTTGGGGCCGGTCATTCCCCTCGCCTGCTCGTCTGTGTTGTCCGGCTCTCAGTAGCCGCCAGCTGCTCTGCGGCTGTTGACCCCGAAATGGAAACTAACTGCACCCCCACGCAGCAAACATTGAGCTCCTCGCCCTGGGCCCGTTCCAGGTGCTCAGCGGCTGCCATCTTGGAGAGAACCTTCCCTCGCCCAGACGGTGAGCTCGTGAGATCTCCCTGCCTCTGACTCTGCCACTCAGGTTTGTTAGTCATGGACCCAGTGTAGACCACTTCCCTGTTGGGGACTGGAACTCTTGGGGATTTCCCCCCTCCTCCTGTGGAATTGCTCAACTTGACACGACCAGTAACTGGAGTTGAGAAGGTCGCAGCCTTGGCTGGCAGGACACAGGCCACAAAGTCAGAAGGGTCGCGTGGAGGGCACTTTTGGTGCGTGGCCCTCTCGCCCCTGCTCCACCCGGGGTCCGCAGAAGCCCCTGGGGCCTCAGGTGCCTGGCTCTGCACTGCCACGGGCCCCCCCAGAGAAGGAGCCCCTGTGCGCCAGAGCTTTGCTGCGTAGGCTTGTGGAGACGCTGCACTTCTCTGGTTACAACAGAAGCCGTTTCAGTGTTTTATATTTAGATTTTTAGATAATAGTTTGGGAATTGAACTTAAAAAAATAGAAAAGCCCGGGAGGTTTATATCCATTTGTCTGTGTCTGATTGCTTAGAAAGGCACCACGGTCTATTTTCTCTGGTTACTCTGTCCGGACCCCTGAAACCTTTTTTAAAAAACGAATCCTAATAGATTAATTCAAATCCTTGGGTTCTATTTCTAAGTGAACATAGTTTGTTAAAGTTTAAACTCTGTGGTTGCAGTCATTTTAAAGTTCCTGGTAGCACCGTGTTGTGTTGTCTCTAAAGAACAATGTCAAAACATCAGTGATATGAAAACCAGCAGATAGATCACGGTGTTTATTTTTAGTGGTGGAGGGACCCAGGCCACCGCCCCCACGATACCTGTCAGCGGAGGGCTACGTCCTCTGGTCAGCCTACACACGTTGGTGGGAGTCCAGCCCCCTAGCATGGCCCCCTGCCCATCCCTCCCTCAAGCTCGCCCCCTCCCTTTGGTTGTAACTATGATGGTCTCACCCACTGAGGGTCAGAAATGGTTTTGTTATCCCCTTCTTGCTGCTTTACTCCTGCTGAAATGCCCCCTTCTGCCCTGTGGTCTTTGGCATGCACGTCTGCGTTGGTTTGGTCTGAAACTGTATGGCAGAATAAGAAGTTTCTTTTGCTCGCTAAATACTCCTGTCATTGTGCCCAGAGCTGGTGGAGCTCAGTCAGTTCTACTTGATGTTGTTGATCACTGAGATCATTTGGAATTTTCTGCTTTAGAAACAATGGATTCTTTTTTTTTTTCTTTTTTTTTTTTTTTTTTTTTGACAGGCAGAGTGGACAGTGAGAGAGAGAGACAGAGAGAAAGGTCTTCCTTTGCCGTTGGTTCACCCTCCAATGGCCGCCGTGGCCGGCGCGTTGCGGCCGGCGCACCGCGCTGATCCGATGGCAGGAGCCAGGAGCCAGGTGCTTTTCCTGGTCTCCCATGGGGTGCAGGGCCCAAGCACCTGGGCCATCCTCCACTGCACTCCCTGGCCACAGCAGAGGGCTGGCCTGGAAGAGGGGCAACCAGGACAGAATCCGGCGCCCCGACCGGGACTAGAACCCGGTGTGCCGGCGCCGCTAGGCGGAGGATTAGCCTAGTGAGCCGCGGCGCCGGCCCGAAACAATGGATTCTTACTCCATTTCACAGATGAGACGGCTGAGGCACAAGGACCCTAATACCCACGGGAACCTCCGTTTGAGTTGTGCTCAGAAAGAGCATCGAGGTCTTGGCCCACCAAAGAGCAGCCTGGTTAGGGGCCCTGGGTTTGGGTGGGCCTGCATAGCAGCTACCATGGCTGCTTCTGCCCTCCAGGGCCTTGGGCAAGATGGGATTATCTGTAACTGCTTTGCTCCAACACTGCTTTGAGTTGCATAATGCATGAGAGCTGGGGCCTAGAAGAGGCCAAAGTTCAAACTCTCAGGAAATCACATGGACCTAAAAGAGATGCACAACCGTATGGCAGAGAGACAGGGCCTGGGAGTGTTCTGGTTTCCTGGTTTGAATTGCTGTGACCTTTGGGAGGATATCCTGCAATCTCAGATCTTCGTTCGCATCAAGTTTTCCTTGCATCCCTGCCTCCTCCCAGCCGCCAAGCCTTTAAACGTGGGCCCCGTGAGATTTTTTTCCATTGCCTCATTCCAGCTCGTGGGCTTTGTTTCTTTAGTATTCCATGAGTGCATCAAGTGAAGGTCAGTGCTGGTTGGTAACGCCCACTCTGATGGGTATTTCTGGCCATGTGAAGGTCAGAGAGCTGTGATCTGCTGGAGTCAGTGTCCTGTTCTGGCTAAGAGTATATAACGTTTTTAAAAATTATTTTAAAAAATACTTTTAATTTATTTGAAAGGCAGAAAGAGTTATGTTCCCTCTACTGTTCCCTCCTTAAAGGCCCACAACAGTCAAGGCTGGGCCAGGCTAGAGTTGGGAACCTGGTGCTCAATCCGGGTCTCCCACATGGGTGGCAGGGGACCCAGCTACTTGAACCATCATTTGCTGACTCTCCGGGTGCGCATTAGCAGGAAGCTGGAACCAGGAGCAGAGCTGGGACTTGAACCCAGGCCCTCCAGTGTGGGATATGGGCATCCCAAAGCAGCATCATAAATGCTGTGGCAAACTCCTGTCTCTAAAATGACTTTTAGTTGTAATAGATGACATAACATGCAGTCACCATCTTTGCCGTTTTTTAAGCGTATGCACGGTTCAAGAGTGTTCAAAGTATTCATGTTAGAGTGCAGTGGATCCGTAGAACTTTTTCATCTTGTAAAACCGCAGCTCTCTATAGCCATTAATCTACTCCCCCTTCGCCCATCTCAGTCCCTGGCAACCACTCTTTTGCTGTCTCTGTCTGCACGTTTGTTTTATATACTTCATTGTAAGCAGAATCCTATAGATATTATTGGTCTTCTTGTTCCTGACTTATTTAAAAAAATTTTTAAAGATTTATTTATGTATTTGAAAGTCAGAGTTACACAGAGAGAGGAGAGGCAGAGAGAGAGAGAGAGAGAGATCGAGATCGACCATCTGTTGGTTCATTCCCTAATTGGCCGCAATGGCGGGAGCTACACTGATTCGAAGCCAGAATCCAGGAGCTTCCTCCAGGTCTCCCATGCGGGTACAGGAGCCCAAGGACTTGGACCATCTTCTACTGCTTTCCCAGGCCATAGCAGAGAGCTGGATCAGAAGTGGAGCAGCCAGGACTTGAACCAGTGCCCATATGGGATGCCAACACTGCAGGTGGCGGCTTTACTCGCTGTGCCATGGCGCCGGCCCCTGACTTACTTAATTTAATATAGTGTCCTCAAGGTTCATGCATACCGAAACATATCACAGGATTTCCTTCCTTTTTTTAAAAGGCTGAATGCTATTCTATTGTATCTGTATATATACTACATTTTGTTTATGCATTCATCCATCCGTGCACACTTGGGTAGCTTCCGCCTTTTGGTTGTTGTGAACATGGGTGTAGTTCACATATCTCTTCAAGACCCTGTCTCAATTCGTTTGGCTTATGGAAGTGCTTCAAAAGGTTTATAGGAAATGGAACTTAAAAAAAATAAGTTTATTTTGGTGCAAAACAATTTTGAAATCCATGCACAGTTTTTTTTTTTTTTTCATGCTGTTCACTTCCCGCAAACTTTCCAAAGACGACTCATATATCCAGAAATGGGATTGCTGGGTCACAGAGTTATTCTTAAAGTTTTGAGGAACTTCTTGGTTTGCTTTAACTGCTGAATGACCTCACGTTCCTGCCAACACTGCCTGGGAGTCCCATTCCCTCCACATCATTACCAACACCTGTCATTCACTATATTTTCTTAAATTTTTATTTATTTCTTTAATTTATTGGAAAGAGAGATTTTCCACCTGCTGGTTCACTCCCCAAATGCTCATGGCAGTTGAGGTTGGGCTAGGCCAAAGCCAGGAGACAGGGCTCAATCTGGGTCTCCCATGTGAATGATAGGGGCCCACGTATTTAGACTAGCACCTGCTGCCTCGCAGGGTACACGTTAGCAGGAAGCTGGTAGTTGGAGCAGAGCCAGGATTTGAACCCAGGAGCTCTGATATGGGATGTGGGCATTCCATGGCATCTTAGTCACCGAGTGAATGCCACTCCTTGTTTTCATTATTATTTTTTAAAGAGTGGCTCTCCTAATTCTGATCACCATGTGTTGTGGTGTGGATATGCATATCCTGCTGGTTAGCATCTTTTCATATCCTTGATGGTCCTTTGTCTATGAAACATGAAGAAATGGCCTCACAACCCTTTGCCCAGTTTTTAATCAGGTTAGTTGGTTTTTTTGTTCTTGTATATGGATTTTTAAATCAACCTGGCCTTGGACATCAGTCCTGGCTCTGTGTTTATGACCTATGTGGCCAGAAGCAGTGTCTTGTCTAAGCCAGGTTAAAGGAGCACCTGCCTCATAGCATTAGGAAGGATGGGGCCTCTAGTGAGGACGAGCTCAATGAATGGGAGCTGTTGTTACAAAAGAAGAGTGCAGGCAGTCTACTTCTAATAGGTTTTTTTTTTTTTTTTAAGATTTATTTATTTCTCTGAAAAGCAGAGTTACAGAGAGGCAGAGGCAAAGACAGAGAGAGAGGTCTTCCATGCACTAGTTCACTCCCCAGATGGCCTCAGTGGCCGGATGGAGCTGGGCTGATCCAAAGCCAGGAGCCAGGAGATTCTTCCAGGTCTTCCACATGGGTGCAAGGGCCCAAGGACCTGGGCCATCTTCTACTGCTTTCCCAGGCCATAGCAGAGAGCTGGATTGAAAATGGAGCAGCCAGGACTGAAACTGGTACCCATATGGGATACTGGCACTGGAGGCCACAGCTTTACCCGCTACACCATAGTGCTGGCCCCCCCAACAGGAAATTAAAAATAGCTGCTTTCTTAGTCTCCTCCATAATAGTGGCCATTCCACCCTGGCCGCCTTCACATTGGACATCGATGGGCTCTTAGGACAACCAGAAGGATGTGCCTGGACAAGCAGAGAGTTTTGGGTGGATGCTCATGTTGCCAAGAACACCCTGGGCCTCCTGGCCAGTGCGCTGGGAGGTTATAGAGTCACTTCAGCTCCTTCAGTCACTTCATAGTTCGTCCCCGAATCTCAGCCAAAGGAAATCTGGCTCCTGCGGCGACAGCTGAGGGCCCTGCCCCACCCCAGGCACGAACCTTGCTGAGCAGCTTGGTGCTCTGAACTGAGGGCCAGAGAGAGCTGCAGCCACGCGTGCCGAGAGGCACGGGCCACGGGGTTCTTTTCAAAGCATGGGTCATAGGGAAAGACAGAAGGCTGGGGACTGTGATAAAGACGTTAGTCATAGACGCTTCAGTCTTCAAAACCATCCCAGCGAAAGGTTAAGCAGCGCGCCGCCTACAGAGTGGCTGACCAGGCACAGTGAGGTGAAGCCCGGCCTCCGCCCACCCTCCTGGGAACTGAAGGTGCAGCCTTTAGGCTGAGCGTGAAACAGTTGCCTCGCTGTGCTGAGCCTGGCTGTTTAAAAACGGGGTTACAAGGGGACTATGAGCATGTATTTTGTGTGAGATAAAATGGAAGATGGGTTGTCTCGGTGCAAAAAAATGTGAAAAATCTGTTCACCTTGAGTCCTTAAAAAGTTCATTGCTTAGTACGAAAAAGCTGTGCATGGATCTCAGAAGTTTTTCGCACTAACATGAACTTATCTCTTAATTCCATTTTTGCACACACTCTGGGAAGTGCTCTGTAAGTCTTTATCCAGTTACTTTGTGTAACCAGCGTGCCTGAGTCCTCCCTCCCTCCTGGTCACGTGTTAGCAATGCTCACGTTTCATATCTACAGGGCAGCTCTGTGTGCCTGGCTCTGCCATGCCGAGTCACGCTCAGCAGAGACCTTGCAAAGGACATGCATTTCTTGGGCCAAAAAACTGTGATGATGTTTAACAGATCTGCTTACCGCGACACTGGTTGTCAAGTACATCTGGCTGTGGCTTCGAACTAATAACTGAAGTGCTTGAAGTCTGCTGGGGTTTTCAATGCTATTGGCATGTACCGACTTTAAGGGACAGAAAGCCATCACAGCGATCGTGTAGTCCGTTTCCGTGTTCCAGAGGAGGTCATGGGGGCCTGCACCTGAACCCCGCTGATCCCTGGGTTTGCAGCGGCCCAGCAGCCACACCTGAACTGAGCACTGTGCCCCCAGCGGGCCTCTCTCAGGATACGGGCCTCTATTTGGTAGGCGCTGAGCTGGGGCTGTCCAGGTGGGGAGGTCACGGTTCCATACAACTCAGGGAACATCGTCATGGGTCGGAGGAAGAATGGGAGTTCACTATTTTGAACTCCGCGTCTCATCATGTGGACTTCCCCGTGCCCTCTCCCCGGGGGCGCACAAAGCATTTCCTCTGGGCTGCGTCCCGGCCTTCCTCTGGTGGATTCCCACCTCGGGTCACATCCACACAGGCATTGTGTAAGGGCCGGACGGGTGGGGTTCGGCCTTCAGTCATGTGCGTGAGAGGCAGGCGGGAGGGCGGAGGTCAGCACAGCCTCTGTAGCTGGAGCGTGTCGCAGCTGTTCCCTCGTCGGCGCTCAGTGCAGGCTTGTTGGGCCAGGCTGCCCTGCTGCTTCTGGCAGCCACCTCTTCCCTCTTTCTCTGCAGTTTTCTTTCTTGGTCGCACCTGTCTTCCTTACCTGCCCCACGATCCCTTCCCTCTGCACTGCTTGGAACATCATCTGCTCCCACGCCCACTCTCTTCCCCTCGCCCAGCGGCTCCTCCCTGCTGTCTCACTGGTGCTTTTCTGGGAATCGCACAGCTGTGACATGACGCTGCCCAGTTTCGATTATTTCTAGTTGAGTAGCTTCCCGTGCCACCTCTCAGGAGATAAGTCCCAAAGGCATGACCCTCCCTGGCCTCTTTGTGTGAGACTGGGGTCCTGAGCCTCCCCCAGCCCCAGACGGGGGCATGTTCAGAGGCTGCCAACTCTGCACCCCATGCTCACATCTTAAAAGGGTGGTTGTGGACCAGGGAGACGCATGCTCACAGCCGATGAGAGCTCAGAATACAGGATGGATGCTTCATTTACACGTCCAAAAGAGACCAGAGAGAAGATCTATGGACATACCAGAGGTGCTTATCTTTAAGAGGTAGAATGACCCAAGAATAGGTAACAGATTTTTTTCCCATTAAAAACAAAACCTATCTTTGTGTGTAGTTTCTATGTGATCAGTTCAAATGTTACTTTTTTCAGGGTACAAGAAAAGCCAGTCGGCGTAGGTAAAAGCCCTCTTCCACACTGAACGGGGCAGTGTGGACTTCTCTGGATGGGAGTTGCCGTCTGTGCTGTCTGTGCCTCATGTCACTTCAGCGTGGGTGGTGTTGCCCCTTTCTCTCTCCTCCCTCAGTCCTCCCTCCTCATCCCATAGCTGCCACCCACTTCCAGGCTCCATCCTTGAGATGCCTCTTTCCATAACAGTCATTCTTATCACATCAGAGTTCATGATGAACATTCAGAATTTGCATATAAAACACAATCCCTGCCCGTGACGTGGATTTATTGTGTGTTGTTAACACACAGATACACTGACTGCAGGGTTTTAAACAGAGCACTGTAGAAGGTATCGGGTTGAAAGCAGATTTGCTGCTAGCTTAGAGACGTGCAAGCGTAGTGAAGAAGACAGATAACAGACGCCATGGGAGATGCTAGGGGGCGGCGGTGGGGAGTGGATAGCGCTCGGGCCAAGTGCTGAGTTCCTCTTCCGGCTGGAAGCTCAAGCTGCGGGAAGAGTCTTAGGACTCTTGGAACACTTTTAGTTTTCTGTCTTGCACTGACGCAGCGCTGGTTTGGGACATAAACATTAGTATTTTGAGGGTTGCATGTTTGCCAGGATAGAATGGCCCTTTCCTACTAAGCTTAGTAAATACGGATTCAGTACAGTACATACACCAGCCTATATTATAAATGTCATATGGCAGAAACTGTGTCTTGACTCAGTACTCTCACAAAACCTGGTGGTTTTTCTGCCCTCCATATATTTTGTCTGATTTTATATCAGAAACCTGTGAGTGTCTCACATCCTGAAGTCTCTGGAGTGGGTGTCCTTTTTGCCTCTGCTGTCTTAGGGAAGTTGAAGCAATTTTAGTCAGACACTGGGCTTCTAAGTCATGCCCTGGCATCGCCATCCATGGTCTGCAGGCTCGGGGTGCTGGAGCAGGTGGGGTCCGGAGTGCTATCCTAGGTCTGCTTCCTAGACTCCGTCTAGGACTTCCTGGACTCCATCTCTTTGTCCTGCACCAATGAGGAAGCTGGGGTAAAGGGAGACCCACAGTACAGTCCACTTGAAAGTCTCAGTGCAGGTCCCAGCTTAAAGCTGCAGAGCAAATAATACAGAAGGGGGCTGGTGCTGTGGTGTGGTAGGTTAAGCCTCCACCTGCAGCGCTGGCATCCCATGTGGGCTCTGGTTCTAGTCCCAGCTGCTCCGCTTCCCATCCAGCTCTCTGCTAATGGCCTAGTACAGCAGCAGACGATGGCCCAAGTGCTTGGGCCCCTGTACCTACATGGGAGACCTGGAAGAAGCTCCAGGCTCCTGGCTTTGGATCAGCCCAGCTCTGGCTGTTGTGGCCATCTGGGGAGTGCGCCAGTGGATTGAAGACTTCCCTCTCTGTCTCTCCCTCTCTCTGTAACTCTGCCTCTCAAGTAAATAAATAAATCTTAATAATACAGAAGCCGTCACACAGCAGCACAGGTTGGTTGTCACATCAGTGACATGGACACAGGTGCTGGGGACCCGAGGGAAGGGCAACCCTGAGCTGGAGCACATGGCCCCTTGCTCAGTCAGATCCTGCTTTCTGGGCCACAGCCGCCCCTCCGTCTGCCAGAGTCAACCAAAAAAAAACATGAATTTTGCCAATCCATTAAGACTCAACTCAAGGTCATGCTATTCCTTTCAGCAAGAATGAAAACTTGTTCCTTGTGTTTTCCAAACTGTCCTTGTCAGCCTCTAACTGAACTCTTCTTTAAGGCAAGTTTACAGGCCTGTCGACATTGAATGGCACCTGCCGTGCTGAAATGGAGTGCAGGGGGTGGCCTGAAGCCGCACTGACCTGTCCCCACTGTAGATCACCTGTTTGTGACACACCCGCCTCGAGCTCCCGTGTCGCAGTCCCCGCCCCCAGTGGGACGGCGTCTTGAGCCGGGGCCTCTGGGAAGTGATTGGATCTGGCTGAGGCCAAGTGACAGGAGCACAAGAGGAGGAGGAGAGTCGGCCCTGCCTCTTTCTTCTCTTTATTCTGTGAGAATAAAGCAAGCAGGAAGGTAGCCTGAGAGCCAGAACCGGCCCATGCCGAGCCGTGGATCTTGGGCATCCCTTCCAGAACTGTGAAAAAGAAGCCAGCCATTCTGTATTATAACGTGCATTTCACGCCAGCAGCCCAGGCCAAGGCAGCTCCATTGTCTACCCCTGCCGGGGCCCGGTGTGGGGGGCCAGGGCTGCGTGGGTGGTGGTGCTGGGAGCCGAGCGGCTCTCCTGCAGGTGGTGAGGGAACACAGCTGGAGATCGTGACCTGGGCTGTTAGCAGTATGATCTTTCTGTTTGAGATGGGTGACTCACCCGTCTGTGTCTCTGTTTCTGTGCAGATCTGGACGTCTCCCTGAAGGAGATTTATGAGCGCCATGCAAGCATGGCTGGTTGATCTGGGTCAGCAGGGAGCGGCCACGTCCTGAGTGCATTTCATACAGAAATGGTTTTAATTTAGTTCAGACAATTGCTTTTGACAAAGATAATGTGATTTGGCCAGTGTTTGAAAAGCCAGATATATTACATTTTTTAAACACTATTTAATGACCAGCTCACCCATAATGGATAGAGTCATTGCTTGGTTAATTGTGAAATAACTTATCTGAAAGGTGCCCCTGTCACTATGAAACTGCCAATTAAGGTAAACGTAACCTGCACCAAGTGGCTGAGACAGTGCTGAAAGCCAGAGGCCAGGGGTTCCCAGACTCGTGTGTGTGCTAGAATTCCCCGTTAGGTACCACCAGAATGCTGGGTCTCCACTAGTGTTTGATGCTCCAGGTCGGGGCTGAGGCGGAGAATGTACATTTTTAACAGGCCCCCCAGGGAATGCTTCTGCCACTGCTGCTGGTGTGCGGACCACACTTTGGAGACTGAACTCACGGTCTCAGTCTGTCCACAGGGACCTGCGTGCTGTTGGAGGAGGCAGACAGCCAGGTGCATGGTGAGGGTGGAGCAGAGTGGGCTCGACCTGCAGCTGTGGGCACAGAGCCTCAGCAGCACACATGACAGATGTTGAGTGGGCTGACACTTGAAAAAGTCCCAGGGATGAGATCACAGGGCCCAGTGTGAATGCCAGTCAGGGTCAGTCCCCAAGTGGGCCCCGCTCTCTGGCGCTCTGGCACGGAACTTGCTGGCCAGTCACGTATGCACCTCTTCCCAGCACTGGGCGGGATGGCAGAGGCTATTCCCGTTTCACTAACTCATTTCTTATCACCCTCGGCACTCCCTGCCCCTTCTCCTTCCCCGGCCGTGGGACTCCTTGCAGTTCCCGTATTCATCAGATTCATCCTGCTGCTTTGTTCTGATTCCTGCACTGCGCTGCTGTGGGGTGGGAGGCGGGTGGGGACAGGGAGATCAGATGGCGCATCTCCCTTTGGCCACCGGCACTCCACAGGGTTTAGCACTGGGGCTGTTCCCTCCCTGGCCCTGCAGGGGGCTCTGTCTAGGACCCTTGCTTCTGGGCTCTGCCACTGCTCAGCTCTCTCCTTGGAGACTGAGTTTGGTTTCATTCCATCATTGTCCTGGGATGAAACGAATGAATGATTGTCCATGGGGTGTCCACTTGGTGATATATTTCTTATAAAGTTTTATATCTCTAAAGTTGTCAGAGGCAGGTACCTATAGAGCCATATAAACTTAGATGTCAACTTTTATAGTCATTTTGCATAATGGAAGAATAACACTGTTGAAAAGAGCCGTGGCCCTCACTCCTCTCTCTGCACGCCCATGCATGTTTTCCACCGCCCCTCCATGCAGACTGTGCTTCTGTGTCTTCTCTCCCCTCTGCCTGGGCCTCCCCAGGTGCTGGGGGCTGCCCCTTGTGTCCTGGGGCTGCCCCTTGTGTCCTGCTTCCCTGAGCTGTTCTTGCCTGTATTGTGTGTGTTGAGGGCGGGGCGCAGGGAGTGGCAGAGGAAGCTGCGAGGAGCTGGACTGTGGCTCTGAGCTTTGACACAGTGGGAGGAGTGGCGTGCACCAGACAAAGGCCAGAAGGCGTCCAGGCCCCGCCCTGTGGGAGTGGCTGTTCTGCTCTGCCCGGGACCGTGGGTCCTCCCGTGGGGGCGTCCCCAGGAGAGCACTGTTGCCTTCCCAGAACAAGTGTTCCTCCTCCTCCTCCTCAGCGCCCAGTAAACCCAATTTCCTTTTTTAGCTCCAACTCCAGTCAGATTGTGGAGAGGTCTTAGTAACAGAAATATTTTGCCAGGAGATTATTTATTTTAGGGACTAAATAATGTTGTTAACAGGAATTCATTGACTCCAAAGCGAGCACTGTCTTAAGCGCTCTCAAGGGTTTTCCCATCTAATCCCACAGCAGAGCGGTGGGAAGAGGATGCCGTTGCTGCCTGTGGTTTACGGAAGGGGAAGGGGAGGCACGCACGGCCTAGTGTGTGAGCAGGCATCGTCCGTGCCCTCTTGCGTCCATTGCCATTGTCCCGAGCACTGGGGTATGTTCCGGTGCTGGCTCCGCTGGCTGAAATCTGTGCTCCCTGAGTGATCACAGGAGAGAACAAACTGTTACAAAGAGTGGCCTTTCATATCCCAGGGCTCTTGAGTTTTATTATCTTTTTAAAACGACTTATTTATTTGAAAGAGTCACAGAAGGAGAGAGAGGGACAGACAGAAATCTTCCATCTGCTGGTTCACTCCCCAGATGCCTGCAACAGCAAGGGCTGGGCTGGGCCAGGCCAGAATCAGGAGCCAGGAGCTTCATTCAGGTCTCCCATGTGGGGGACAGGGGCACAAGCATTTGGGCCATCTTCTGCTGCTTCTCTTAGGCCATTAGCAAGGAGCTAGCTGTGTTGGAAGTGGAGTGGCTGGGACATGAACCGTTGCCTGTATGGGATGCCGGCGTAGCCCGCAGTGGCTTTACCCGCTGTGTCACAGCACTGGCCCCTGAGTTTTATCAAGACAGGAGAGCCCTGGCTTTCAGTCCCCTCAAGATATGCAGTATCCTTCCCCTTGCAGAGGCAGACACGGGTGCTGTGTATCTCAGGAGAATTTTATCCCATGCATTACATTTGTCTGCAGCCTTTCTTGGTCTTGTCAAGCTTCCGTGAGTTCAGGTTTTATAGCCACCACCTGCCGGCATGGGCAGAAAGCCGTGCTCCTGGGGCTCCACGCACACCGGAAGGGAGGGGCCTGCCGGCCCCCGCTTCCTCCAGTCCCAGTCTCCGTACCTCTTCCCGGGCCTCTTGCACTACCCACTGCCATGCCACCTGTCCTGTGGCTCCTCCAGCTGTGGTCCTGACCCCTTCTCCCCCGGCTGCTCAGGGCTCGGGGCCTCCTCGTCTCACACTGTCTTCACACAGCCCCAGAAACAGACCCAAAATGGCTAATCTGGGAGAGGGCGAGGATAAGATCTGCAGGGGCTCACATCGGGTTTTGGTTTCTGTAAGCCTTGTCGGCTTTCTGCAGATGTGTGTGTCTGTCTCCCCTCATGGCCCAGCTCCCTCACTTCATCTTGCTCCCGGTCTTGGCAGAACTAGGCTCTCTGTCCCGTGTTCACAGCTTTTCCAAGCATGATTCGCACAGTTCTATAACAGCCTTTCATTGATCTGACCCGCTGGGCTGTGCACTCCCTGAGGACCGGGCTTTCTTCCCAGGACTAAGTAATGACCGTGTATGCAATCAGTTTTCCTTTCAAATCCTCAGTCTTCTGGGATTCCCAGTTTCATACCAACTGATGCAGAGGTTAGGTCTTCTGTCGTGTAGGCTCAGCTCCTCTTGGCTGGTTTGTCACGTGTGCGCCATCTGGCCTTTAGCCAGAATGGGCCGTGATCAGTGGTGGACAGATGGTTACCTGCACACAGGTGGCGGCAGGTTGATGGTTGCTTGTACATGACCCGCAGTGGATGGGCAGCTACCTGCACACACTCATATGTGGCTAGAGACCTGCCCATATACCTTGTTTGTGCAGGCCCTGTCACCTGTCTGAATTTTACCTGTTCTTCAACCCCCAACCGCAGCTTCTAAAAAAATCAATGGTAGCTTGCATTTTACTGAGTGATTAGTTACCGGGCACCAGGCCTGGGTTTTTTCCGCACATGTGCTTGTTTGTGCTCACGGACATCCTCTGATAAAGGTGGTGCCATGTGCATTTTGCTGGATGAGGAAACGTGGAAAGTGATCAGCAGGTGCCGTGTGCGCGGTGGGAGGGGCTGGCTTCCCGGGGGAGCCAGGGTTTGGTCCCAACATCCAGCTCCAGAGCCCATCCTCTCGACCTGTCAACAGCAGAAACTCATCTCTCTGCTGAACTTCTCGAACACTTTATTTGTATTTCTTTTGTTCTGGTGGTCACTTTGGTAAAATTTGAGGGACTGTGTCCTATTCATACCTGGATTTTGAATATTTTATTTCATTGACAAAATATCTGTTTTCCTCCAGCTAGACTGGCACGTGATACAACTATAGAAAATAGTAGGGTCCTCACTGAATCCTTTTCCATAAAACATCCAAAGGTGGCTCGGGAGGATGAGATCAATGCCCTGGGTGCACCTGTGGGGCCCTGGGTGCAGGGCATGGCAGAGAACACAGCGGCCTCTGCCCTCGGCTTTCTGTTGTGGGGGCAGTGGCGTCTTTCATACTTTGTCAACAACAGTTTGACGGCCTGAAACCTACACAGTCGTTTTGCTTTGTGTGTGTGTGTGTGTGTGTGTGTGTTTAAAGAAATTTTCTTCAGCTGTTGGAAACAGCGGACGCTGCAGATGTTAATCCCTGTTGTTAACTCCAGAGATTTCCTTTCAGTTTTAATGCTCATTTCCAAAATCTACTCAACGTTGTTACAGCAGGTTTCAGAATAAGTGTTTTGTTTTGTTTTTGTCTCGGGGACTGGAGAGCGTTGCAGTACAGAGCAAACGCCGTGGGATCGGAGAACGAGGATCTGTCCCTCTGTTCTCTTCTTGGTTGTGTGAATAGCAGGCGAGCTGCATACAGAATGTAACACTGGGGTCCTGCGAACTTACGAGAAGGGCCCCCGTAACTGTCTGCTTCTGGAGGCCAGGTGCTGGGGACGAATGGGACTGAACTCATGGTCCTTTACCCGCTTCTCTGTCTCAGCACTGATTCTGCTCCTACCAACCACACCGTGTCATCCCTTTCCACCCACGAGTGCGCCAAGAGAAACGAGAGAGCAGTGGCAGCACAGAGCTGTTGGAGAAAAACCTGGCATTGAGATATGGACGAGGCAGCACAGATCAGATTTATGACCCTGTTGGGAACGTCACAGCAATGATTTAAATGGAGGCAATTGTCTCTTAGGGCCCCTGAGTTATGACTGATCTTAAAATTCTTAGAACTCATTGGAGGCTGCTGTTTCTGAAAGCTGACATAATTTAAGCACTTCATCCTGTCCTTACAGAGAGGTCAGAATAGTGCAGGCTAAATCCTGCACTAAGGTGTTCTCACAGCCCCTTGGTTTCGTGGCTTTGCACAGTTGATCAATATATGTCAGGACCTGTGGTCTCCACAGTCGGGCAGTTGGAGGTAAACTTCCTATCTGACATTTGTACCAAGGGACCGGGCCCCAACATGCCTATATGTTTGCAAGGAGGCGCCAGTGAAGCCTGGTGGTGATCAGCTTAGGAGCTGTTGGTGTTAAAATAATGCCCACATTTATTAGGAGAACAAGGTTCTCCGCTGACAGCTGCCTGACATTTTTCATTTTTCCCACCCTGCCCCTCACGCAAGTCCTGTGCCTGTGAGTCCACATCCCACAGACCGCACCCCAAACACACACACATGGGAAAGAAGACTGGTGACAAAGCTGAGGCCTTGTAATCTGCTCCCTTCTGCATTGAAGGCAGCCGTGCTGGGCGGATGCAGCCAAGGCCAATTCAGAGCGAACAGATTCTTCCTCCCCCTTTGCAAATTGCTAACGTGCTATCTAACTAGGCTGCTCTTAATGTGAACAAAAAGTGATTTTTAACAAAAAATTGTTAATTGTGAATGATACAGCCAGTGAATTTAATAAATTTGGATGAAGAAAATCTCTCTTCATGCCTTTGCAGGGTTTAGGAGAGAGAAAGTGATGAGTGTTTCAGTCTGAATCAGGAGGTCTCACTGGGGTGATTTTTTCCCTCCCTCTCCCTGGGGTGTTAGCAACATCTGGAGGCAGATTTTTTTTTAAGATTTAGTTAGTTATTTGAAAGGCAGAGTTACACAGAGAAAGAGAGAGGTCTTCCATCCGCTGGTTCACTCCCCAGTTGGCCACAATGGCCAGAGCTGAGCCGATCTGAAGCCAGGAGCCAGGAGCAGCTTCTAGGTCTTCCATGTGGGTGCAGGGGCCCAAGGACTTAGGCCATCCTCCACTGCTTTCCCAGGCCACAGCAGAGAGCTGGATCAGAAGAGGAGCAGCCAGGACTTGAATCGGTACCCATAAGGGATGCTGGCACTGCAGGCAGTGGCTTTACCCGCTACATCACAGTGCTGGCTCCTGGAGGCAGCTTTGGTTGTCCATACTGGGGTGGGCAGGTGCCGCTGTCGTATCTGCCAGGGCGTGCCCGGGGTTGACAGGCGCCGCTGTCGTATCCGCCAGGGCGTGCCCGGGGGTGCTGCTCAGCGTTCTGCAGTGCGCAGAAGCATTCGCCGTGACAAAGGATGGTCCAGTCCCAAATGTCACTAGTGTGGAAGACTGAGGACCCTGCTGTGAACTATTCCAGTTTCTTTGCTAACCTTTTCAGTGGGTCAGCTTGTATTTGGCTCATTCCGAAGTGAAACGAGCACTTTTGGTCATACTACTTCTTTGTGTTCTGGACCTGGTTCTGGTGCCTTGAGAACATCAGAGACAAGCTCTTGCCCCATGCTGAAGGCCCAGATTCCTCCAGCGGACAGCAGCATCACTTGGGTGGTGTCCCCAGTGGTGACAAAGCAGGGAAGCAGGAACCAGTATGGCGATAAGTGCATGGATGAACGAGGAGGAGAAAGGTGCTGTGGAGTGCTGCCATGCAAAGTGTGCTTCAAGAACCGGGAGCAGTGGTGGCACCCAGGAGCTCGATGGAGCTGCAGACCCCCAACTCCCATCCCCCACCCCCTGCCCTGCCACCAGGCACTGCGTCCAGATCTGCAAGTGATGCCTGTGCGCAGGGAAGGTGGAGAAGCCCGGGCGAGCATTTCTCCCTGCAGAGGGAAGATTTGCCTTGCTTCAGGTTATGATTCTGGTTCTTACACACTGTGTGGCCTTGGCCAAGTTGCAAAACTTCACTAGAGTTTTGGTATTTTGGCTGCAGAATGGAAGATAATATTGTCACCTGTTTCATGAGATTGTTGTAGGAATCAGACAGGACTGTGTCCTGATGCATAGAAAAAACTCGACAAACTATGGCTAATGATTGATAATAAGAAAAAGAAGGCAAAAACAGAGACCATTAGAAAGGTAACTTATGTTCAAACCTCATAGCTGCCATCACCAAACAATGCGTAATTCTTTTGTTGTTTAAGATTGATTGATTGATTCAAAAGGCAGAGTTAGAGAAAAAAAAGAGATCTTTGATCCACTGCTTCACTCCCCAGATGGCCACAGTGGTCAAG
Source organism: Oryctolagus cuniculus (assembly GCF_051225735.1). Taxonomy (NCBI): domain Eukaryota; kingdom Metazoa; phylum Chordata; class Mammalia; order Lagomorpha; family Leporidae; genus Oryctolagus; species Oryctolagus cuniculus. The sequence goes on from NC_142868.1 coordinate 32,259,349, forward strand.
ACTGGGCCAGGCCAAAGCCAGAAGCTTTGTGCAGTTCTCCCACGTAGGTGTGGGGCTCAAGTACTTGAGCCATCTTCTGCTGCCTTTTCCAGGCCATTCACAGAGAGCTGGATTGGAAGTGGAGTAGCCAGGGCACAAACTAGCACCCATGTGGGATGTTGACGTCACAAGTGGTGGCTTTTAACCAGCTATGCCACGACGCTGGCCCCAGCAGTGCACACATTCTTGCAGATTTAGTTACAGTAAATGCTAAAATAAAAGCTGGAGTTTCACGAGATTTTATAGACCTTGGTCCTCGTTGGATATGCAATTTGCAGTAAGTAAATGAAACAATCTAACTACTAGGAATGTCCCATTGTCCCCACCTGAGTTACACCTGCTTTATTCATTATGATTCCAAAATTGAAAGTAACACGCACTCAGGAGGAGTGAGCTGAGAGGAAGGAGACCAGGCGAGATGAGCCCTTGTTCTACTAAAATGGCTTCAGAAGGGGAAAGAATTTCAAGGCCAATTCCACTTAGTGGGTAGCAGGGCTTATCCTCTAGGCAGCTCAGGTCCCTGGTTCTCTGGGCATTGACATAAAAAATGTACGAACTCACTGCCCTCACCACTGTGCCAGTGTTGGCCACGTCAGCCAGGACATCCCACAAGAATTACTCTTCGCAGATATGAATTCCTTGCAAACCAGTGGGATTATAAACAGCTGCTGTGGGGGCCAGCGCTGTGGCACAGCAGCGCAGCGGATTAACGCCCTGGCCTGAGGTGCCGGCATCCCATATGGGCGCCAGTTCTAGTCCCGGCTGCTCCTCTTCCAGTCCAGCTCTCTGCTATGGCCTAAGAGAGCAGTGGAGGATGGTCCAAGTGCTTGGGCCCTGCACCCCATGGGAGACCCAGAAGCTCCTGGCTTCGGATTGGTGCAGCTCTGGCCAATACGGCCATCTGGGGAGTGAACCAGCGGATGGAAGACCTCTCTCTTTGTCTCTACGTCTCTCTGTAACTCTGTCTTTCAAATAAATAAAATAAATCTTAAAAAATAGCTGCCATTTGAGATACAGTCATCACTGTAGTGTTCAGCAGGGTTTCAATACCGAGATAGAGAAAGAGAAATAGAAGGGGCCACAATGGGAGACTTCAAGCTACAGAATTCAATTACAGGAGGATGCAGACTAAAATTCCTCTTAAATACAAGGACTAACAAACTGTGACTACATATAAAGCTTCTGGAAGGGGAGATTCTGAGTGTTTTTCTCCATCTTTGATTTTAATAATAATTTGTATTATATTCCTTGAAGTTTAATTATAAAAACACTTACTGTAACAAATTTAGGAAATAGAAGAACTACATGAATAATCTGGTGTCTGTTTAGCTGTTCTTCTGTTCACCTGTTTGCCCAGCCCCTGCTGGGTGCCGGGGGCTGTGGCCGTGGGTGGTGGGCACACCACTGTTGGCTAGGGGCACAGTGAGTGGTTGTAGTACCTGTGTCTGGTTGGGAGTACTGCTATACAGTGTTCTTTGGATGGATTGATACATAGCAGGCCTATATGAATTGTTGCTGTTATCAATAATACTGTTAAGTAAGTTGGAAGATAAAGAGTATCACTCCTTCAAAAATAGGTGGTTTTCAGTATTTCCTCAGCTGTCGTGACCTTTGATCCTGTTGATACGCTGTTTCACGAGTATGGCCCAGACGAATAGATTCCTGGACATTTAAAAGGTGAACTTTGTATCGGGCGATGTATTCATTTTGTGTCCGCAAATGTGCGGAACCTGCCGATTGGACGCTGCTGGGACCGAGAGCCTTTTGGTGAGAACGAGGCACTCAGCAATGTCCTTTGCCCTCCCCAGATTACTCGGAGCTGGGAGACCTCCCCCCACGGTCTCCTTTAGAACCTGTTTGCGAAGATGGGCCCTTTGGCCCCGTGCCGGAGGAAAAGAAAAGGACGTCCCGCGAGCTGCGAGAGCTGTGGCGGAAGGCTATTCTGCAGCAGATCCTGCTCCTCCGGATGGAGAAGGAAAACCAGAAGCTGCAAGGTTGGTCTTGGCCCTTGTGCTGGTGGGCGGGCCTGGCGACCTTGAAGGATGTGGTTCCAAAGCGGGGAATTGCGCTGGGCTGTCTCGTGTGTGTGCCGCTGTGCTGTCTGTCTGTAACACCTGTTTGCTTTTGCAAATACTATCACCAGGAGATTTAGTGATGGTTTCCTTGACTATGTTAATGATGGTTCGAGATGGTCAGTGTTAGCACGGCAGCTAGACCTGCTGGCATCCATGAGTTTCAGATTTAAGCTGTAACCCTCTGGAAAGGGGCTTTTGGTTTTCCTTTCTCTCTTCATACTTTGTCTTCTGCCAGTCTCTGCGTGTGTGTGAGGTGTGAGCTGACCCTGTGGAAGTCATTACAGTGCATACGTCACTTCCGGTGAGCTGCAGGTGACCTGAAAACATATTAGCCAAGCTCGACTGACACTGATACCAGCGATGTCCAAAAATGACACAAACATTGAAAGCCTAGATTTTTGTTCATTTCCTGTTTCCATACTGACACTTGTACTGATAGATACCTCTTTCTGAGTAGGTTACGAGGGTAAGTTTAAATACCTGTGGCAAGAGCCTGGGTCTTGGGGTGCAGAGACCTGTCCGGACGGAGAGCAGTGAAGGTTTGGAAGCTGTAGTGGGTGTCAGTCGTGCTGCCCCCGCCGCAGAGCAGTTTGGGAAGCAGCGTATGTTTGCAAAGATTTGTCTTCTAGTAATGACCTTGACGTTTGTATAGAGCTGAAAAGTCATTAAGACACTGAAATCTGATGGGCACCCCATGTCCCATGAGGTCATCTTGTCAAGGAACCTTTGTGGCTCGTCCTGGCTAATGCCGTGGTGGGCAGGTGGGTGTCCTCCGTGCTGTCTGTATGGCTCTCATGAGTTAGGGCAGCCCTGAGTGCCAGCATTAGGGTCTCTGCAGGAGAGAAAGGTATAAATTCATGAACTGCAAAGACGTAGCCAAAATAGTTAGATCATTTTCGGCCAGAAACAAGAAGTGAAATATGAGTTAATCATCCTTAATTAAAACGTCTGTAATCTGAAATTTTTTGAGGGCTGACCTGACTCTGAAAAAGTTTGAAAATTTGGAGCATTTCAAATCAGAGATGCTCAGATGATGAAGTCTATGCATAGACTCCAAAATCTGAAAACCTGTGACATCCAGAGCACTTCTGTTCTGATCATTTTAGCTAAGAGTTATCCAACCTGTGTAAACTACTACGACCTTTTTAAAATACACATTTTTTTTTTCACTTAAGAGGCCGAGAGAGAGAGAGAATCTCCCATCTACTGGTTCATTCTCCAAATGTCTGCCACTGCTGAGGCTGGGCCAGGCCAGAGCCAGGCACCCAGAACTCAACCTGGGTCTCTTACTTGGGTGGCAGAGACCCAATTACTTGAGCTATTGCCTGCTGCTTCCCAGAGTGCACGTTAGCAGGAAGCTGGAGTAGGGAGCAGAGCAAGGACTTACCGCTGGGCCACATGCCTGTTCCTGTACCACATGCCTGTTCCTGTACCTTATCTGACATGGAGGTCGTCCAGCAGTTGGAATCGTTGTATATGGATGTCTGAAGCTGTCCAGCATGCAATATTGAAGCTGAGCGAGATGGACCATGCCATCAGGGTGATGGAGGTGGTTATGGCACCATGAAGGGGGTAGTTTAGAGCAGATTAAATTTTCAGCATTTTCTTTTGTATTCTTGAAGATATTGCAAAAGCAGGTATCTAACAGGTGCTTAATTGTGATGACATTTACTACGCATGCCGTCAGCTAAGTGACAGCTTTGGAGCAAAGGATTTGCAGTCATGTGTCTGTTGGAGTTGTTGACAATCAGATAGACAGGTGTGTTCCCAAAGTAGGTCCTGATGCTCAGTGTATCTGCTGGCGGATATTCTTGCAAATGACAGCGTGGAAAGCCAGGGCATAGCTGTAAAGTCACAGTGACACTGGCCGGCTTCTTGGGGTTTTGGGAAGAGTCACAACTGATGCTGATCAGGTAAGATCAGTAAACTACAAAAGCCAAGTGCTGCTACCGTGCAAACGATGGCAGGGCAGACTGGAATGAGTAGGCGGGAGTTGCTGGGTCACCTGGAACACATTGCTGGAGTCACATTAAGTTCTCTGGCCCTTGCCAGCACCTTCCTGCTGCTTCCTCGTTTCAGCTGGCTTACTGTCTGTGTTCAGTTTCTACAGTTCTTATTTTTACTATTTGAATTCATCTCTCTTCCTAGTTGTATATAGTTTAAGATATGGTTGGTTATCTTTGTGGGGAAAGCGCAATCAGCTTGATAAATACAACATAGAAGGAATAAGTCCACTACATTAGTGTGTATAGTGCCTATATTGCTGAGAAAAATAATCAGCAATGAAGGCCTGATTGCTTAGAAATGTGTAGTAATTTTGTAGGTAGCGATAAGTTGGGGTTGGGGGCAGAAATTTCTCATTAAACACGAAAGCAAGATTCAACAAGAACCAACCGGGGAGCGTACCGTGCACCAGAGAGGCATGCATCCTGTTGCATTATTCTCTCATTTGCTTCTGTTTTTCAATTTTTAAAAAAAGATTTAGTTATTTATTTGGAAGTCAGAATTATGGAGAGAGAGAGAAAGGGGGGGGGGGGCAGAGAGAATCTTTCATCAGCTGATTCATTCCCCCAAATGGCTGCAATTGCCAGAACTGGAGCAGGCTGAAGCAAGGAGCCAGGCGCTTCTTCCAGGTCTCCCACATGGGTGGCAAGGGCCCAGGTACTTAGACCATTTCTCACTGTTTTCACAGGCCATTAGCAGAGACCTGGATCAGAACTGAAATAGCCAGACACAAACCAATGCTCATATGGGATGCCGGTGTTGCAAGTGGTAACTTATCCGCTACACCACAGTGCTGGCCCCTCGTTTGCTTCTTAAGAGAAGATTAACTTGTAACTGGGAGTGTCACTTGAAACTGAACAAGCGTTCAAGATCATAAATTTAAAAAAATGAAAAAATCTTAAAAAAAAAAAAAAAGGCGGGAGAGCCAGCACTATTCCATATGGACACCGGTTTGAGTCCTGGCTGCTCCACTTCCAATCCAGCTCTCTGCTATGGCCTGGGAAAGCAGGAGAAGATGGCCCAGGCCCTTGGGCCACTACACCCATATGGGAGACCCAGAAGAAGCTCCTGGCTTCAGATCGGCTCAACTCCGGCCATCTGGGGAGTGAACCAGAGGATGGAAGACCTCTCTCTCTGCCTCTGCCTCTCTGTAACTCTGCCTTTCAAATAAATAAATAAATCTTAAAAAGAGTTCAAGATCACTTACAAATTCTCTGGGGATACAAGTTAGAGGAACACTCATGTGAAGATTCCTCCTCTGGTTAGGCCTGTTTCTTGACATTCAGATTTATAGATTTAATATTTATTACTGTTCTGGAAGCCATGTATCCTGGAAAGAATCAAACCATGTCATCTGTATTGTGGACACTTGAAGCTGAAGTTGTGGTTTCCTCAGTTCACAACTAATTCTCAGCGGTTTGGAGACTGCAGTGCGTTGCCTGTTTCCCAAGCCTGCAGGCCCTGCTCTGCCCCTCTGCAAGGCTCCTATTCCCATGTTTTAACTGAAGATATGAGCAGCCTGGGCAGGACAGCAAGGTGCGGCTTGGTATGATTCTGGGTTAGCATGTTGTTGCATATAACTCAGTGTTTTGTGCTTAACCCAGTTGTAAGCTGTTATGTCTCCGTAATGATGTGATGGCATTAAGTTTTGAATGGCAATTTTTTAAAAAAAGATTTATTTATTTATTTGTTTGTTTGTTTGAAAGACAGAGTTACAGAGAGAGGGAAAGCCAGAGGCAGAGAGGTCTTCCATCTGCTAGTTCACTCCCCAAATGGCTCCATCAGCTGGGCCTGGGCCAGATGAAAGACAGGCGCCTGGAGCTTCATCAGGTCTCCCACGTGGGTGGCAGGGACCCATTGTCTGCTGCTTTCCCAGGTGCACTAGCAGGGAGCTGGATCCGAAGTTGGGCAGCTGGGACTCAAACTGGCACTCAGTGTGGAATGCCGGCATCCAGGCAGTGGCTTAACCTGCTATGCCACAACACCAGCCCCAAGGTATTCTTTTAAAAAGACTTTTCCCTAGTTAAATGATGAAAGTTTGTTGTAAAAAACTGAGTGCGGTTTTTCTAAAATCTCTGCAAGCGTGGGGGTCACATAACTGCTGAGCCCCTGGCCGCTTAGCTTTCCATGTCGGAGCTTTCAGGAGAAGCTGGCACTTGGCAAGAGTTTTGTCTGAGAACAGTTGTTACAGAGCAGAACTGGGGGAGAGCAGTGCGGGCCTTCCCTGCGTGGTGGGCATAAAGCAGGCCTGAATGTTGCAAAGTCCACCTTAGCTCCCGCGCCCACCTTAAATGGTCATGTTTTAGGCAACTCCCTGGCAAAATTATGTTTGATCTCATTCAGTGCCGTCTCCCCCGGCCCCAGAGGCTCGCAGACAGTGTGAGTCTGTGGGCTCTTGCTTCACATTTTGAAGCAGTTGGATCCTGTATCTCAAGTTCCTGCCTTGACGTGGTCTGGAGATTTGTTACAGGTCCGCACCATCTGCCTTGGCTGATACGGCTTGGGGAAGGCCGCTGATTTTAGGCAGCAGTGTTGTCAGGATTCTGAAGCAGCAGGATGCTGCCTGGGCCAACAGCAAAATACATGGATTAAGCCTTTGCAGCTGAGTCCTCCGGCCAGCTCTTTCTGGCTCTGTGAAGTGCTGCTCACTGCTGTTGCTTGCTGGGCTGTGTTCGGACAGCCAGACATGCTCACTGCAGAACTGCCTGCTAGAGGAATGTATATTGACACTGAGAGCCCGGTGCTGTTCCACAAGGCTTTCCCAAACTCAATTTGCTGTATAGGTGAGTCCTACTTTAGGGACATTAATTGTGTTTTTTCCTAGCTCCCCCCCCAAAAAAAAATTAATATCAAGGTTTTTTTTTTTTTTAATTTTATTTTAAAGTGTAAAGCCAAGAATGTAGGAAGCTGTTTAACAGGACTTCAGAAAATATATTCTTCAAAATAAAAGAGAAAAGGCTTAAAAAGATGGTAGATGAAAAGCTATGAAGTTGAAGGGAGATAGCACTTGGCCTAGGGTAATTGGCTACCTACTAACGGGTACACAATCCCAGGCAAATAGTCTCCTGCCATTGAACTTCAGTTTCTATGTCCATGAAATGAGAGGTTGGACCCGGGAGTCAATTGCAATTGTGAATTCAAAGGTTTCCTGCATCCGCCTCTCCCCACAGTGCCGCACAGCAGGTCTGAGCCTTCCTAATGGAGCGTTAGGTTGAGTGCAGTACAGGTCACCGTCTTCACATAGTTCAGGACCTATCGTATGAATGGGGTGGATTTATCCTGCTGGCTCCGGGAGGCAGAAACAGGAGCAATGGTAGAAGCTCCCTAGAGGAGACTTGGACCCATCCTTAGAGAACCTCAGCTTCTTTGGATGAAAAAGTTTACTCAAGCTCTGATCATGCCAAGCACTAGGAATTTTAACTAACATGTAGCTGAGGTGCTCATGGTTTACTAGGGCAGCCGTGAAGATGGGAAGAATGGGGCAGAGTGGGACGTATCTTAGCATACAGACAACGGGACACATTGGGCTAAAGGGGAAGAGAAATCAAGGATATCACTGAGGCTCTGGGCATCTTCCAAGACATTTCCAGGGAAAATAGGGTGCAGTGGGAGCGGTGACATCAACGAGGACCTGCCAGGCTGCCCACGCTGCCTCGTGCCTCCGTGTAGCAGCGAATGGGCAGCCATGTTGCATCCTGGAAGACTGGCAGCTGTGGCGTTTGTTAACCTGCTCGTGGATGGTCTCTTGCAGCCTCTGAGAATGATCTGCTCACCAAGCGCCTGAAGCTTGATTATGAAGAAATCACTCCTTGTCTGAAAGAAGTAACTGCCGTGTGGGAGAAGATGCTCAGCACCCCGAGGAGAGCCAAGGTCAAGTTTGACATGGAAAAAATGCACTTGGCTGTTGGGCAAGGTGAGCTTTACCGGGAAGCTTCTGGCCAGCCTCCCCTTCATTGGTCGCTAGGGAGAAGTGTGGAATAAAAAAATCATTAATCCTAATTTTAGTGGAATCTCTCCTTCATGCACATTACACATGCATTATTCTTCTCTGAGATAGTTAACGGAGCCACTATTTCTACTGTAGTCCTTTGGGTGTTTGTTTTTTAACCTTTTCTTTCTGCTGGGGGTCTAACCACCATGCTGCACTGCCTCCAGTTGAATAGTACCCCGAGAGAGTGCTGTGCTCAGAGACCAAAAACGTGTGCAGTGATGAAGACTTCAGGTTCAGAATTGGCAGCTGCTTCCAGTGTGGCCTCTGCCAACCATCCTCACCTTTCTGAGCCCCTCCCTCCGGCTGGTAAACGGGAGCCATGGACCTCCCAGAGGATCCTGGAGCTTTCTTCCTGTTCTGATTTCCTTGCGTCAGGGAGCACTCGCAGGTTTATGCTTCTGCCAGATGGCCCCAGATTGCTCTGCTGAACGAGGAGAAGGCAGAGAAAACGAGGTGTCACCCTTTCATTTCTTCATGGCTGACCAGGTGACGGTCCTCTGTGGCTTTGCTTCAGCAAAGGGTTGACTGTGCAGCTCCGTGACAGCTATTGCAAATATCCGGGCTTCTTGGAATCCTGGCCCCTAGATATGTGTGGGTTTTGTTGTACATTTTATGAGGGGACTAATAGAATCTGTCACCCCATGTGGTGACATTGAGCATGGGCGATTGCACAGGGTATATATTGGGGTGAACTGTGCCTGAGTAGGAATTTGCTCATGGCTCCCCGGCTTTGCCAGGTCTCTGTACGGCAAGAACTCCCTGTCCCTCTAAGCTGGTTTCAACACAGTGAGATTTGATGACACCAAAATGAATGACTGCCATCGTCTGTCTTGTGACTCACCATTTAAATGTGAGGATAAAACAGACCAGTGCCTTTGACCTTTCAGGTAGAGGCCCAGTCACCTCAGAGACCTTGAAACACAGGACCGACCTTGAGTATCTCTAACCTAAAGACACCTACATGACAGAAACCAAGGAATGTATCATTTCTAAGTTAAAATTAGATGGGAGTGGCAGGATTAGGGTACCCACTTGGGCAAAAGAAAAATTCTGTGGAATCTTATTTAGATAATTCAGTTTAGTTTGGGTCAAAATGATTTCCCTAAAGATATTTAGAGAGAACTTTATAAATAGAAACCTATTTTGGGGGGGATGGGATTATGACGAGGCCGCCAGAACAGCTGTTGAATGGGCCAGACGCAAACACTGTGTGCCCTCGACCCAGCATCGCGTTTATAGAAACTTGTTTTAGGTATTGAAGAATGCTTATTGTGACGTTGTTAAACAGCCCAAAACCAAACAGCCCAGCCACATGGCCACCCTGCCGCCTGTCTGAGAGAAGTTGTTAAGTGGGAGAAAGTACAGGCAGCATGGTCTCCGGTGTAGCCGGCATTCCTGCAGCATATATGTAAGAAAGCACCAGGGTGCATCCGCGGACATCCAGGTTAGGGGCGCACTGGCCGCCCATCCTGCTCCATCTGGCATGGCCCTGGGGCAGGATTCTTGTCCTGGGAAAATAATCAGTACCCTTTCTCCTCTAAAGTTTCAAAAGCCGCCAACGTTGGATGGTAAATTACATGTTCAATCTGATTAGAGTTGGTATTGCACTTTCTTCTTTATGCCATTTGCATTTTCAAAGTGTTTTTTTTTTCCTTTAGATGTGATTATATCTTATTTTTAAGTTGGAAAGCAGTGCACGTGAGAGGGACAGCCTCCTGCCCTCGCAGGACCCTGCCTGCAGGCCGTGTGCAGGCTCCACTGCCGGGTCTCTCAGGTTAGGAGCAAAGGCAAAAGCGTGATGCAGATCATTCGCAGCAAACATACAGGGTCCTGTTTGCATGACCCTTTGCTTTTTCTGTTTTTTTAAAAGATTTATTTTATTTATTTCAAAGACAGAGTTACAGAGAGAGGTAGAGACAGAGAGGTCTTCCACCTGCTGGTTTACTCCCCAGATGGCTGCAACAGCTGGAGCTGCGCTGATCCAGAGCCGGGAGCCAGGAGCTTCTTCCGGGTCTCCCACGCGGGTGCAGCTGCCCAAGAACTTGGGCCATCTTCTACTGCTTTCCCAGGCCATAGCAGAGAGCTGGATCAGAAGAGGAACAGCCGGGACTAGAACCGATGCCCATATGGGATGCTGGCGCTTCAGGCCAGGGCTTTAACCCGCTGTGCCACAGCACCAGCCCCGGCCCTTTGCTTTAAGTCACAGAATCTGACCTTACTCTTGAATATCAGAATATGTGGTACTAGCCAGTAACAGAGCCAAAGTTCTTTTCCTAAACAAAAAAAAATCTGATAAGATAATAGGAATGATTTAATAAGAGGAAGTTGGACATATTATAACTTGGGAAAATTTTCCAGTTTGAAAAATAAAATATTTTATGAAAAAAGTCCCACTATAAATCACTTACTGTACTTACTTGTTTTTCAGCCCACATTTGCTTCTAATCAGGAGTTAAAGTATTAGAGGCTTTGGTTTGTGTGTTGTCTGCATGTGTGTGTGTGCATGTGGGTGTATCCAAGATACATCCCTGAGGTGGGAGAGTGGAGAGGGACAGAAGAAATAAAATCATACAGAAATCCTGGGGCAGTGAATAAGCTGCCTCCTGGGACACCAGCATCTCATATTAGACTGCCAGTTCGAGTGTCAGCTGCTCCGCTTCCAGCCTGCCCCCTGCTAATGCTCCTGGGAAAGCAGCAGAAGGCCTGAGATCTGAGGCCACTGCCACCTGCATGGGAAACCGGATGGAGCTCCAGACTCCTGCCTAAAGCCTGGGCTAGCCCAGCACCAGCCATTGAGCTACCTGGGGAGTGAACCAGCTGATGGAAAGGGAGTGTGTGTGTGTGTGTGTGTGATCTATCAGTCTGTCTTTCAAATAAATAATTTAAAAAAAATCAAGATAGGGGCTGGTGCCATGACGCACTAGGTTAATCCTCCACCGGCAGCACCAGAATCCCATTTGACACTGGTTCTAGTCCTGGTTGCTCTTCTTCCAGTCCAGCTCTGTGCTGTGGCCTGGGAAAGCAGTGGAGTATGTCCCAAGCCCTAGGGCCCTTGCATCTGGGTGAGAGACCTGGAAGAAGCTCCTGGCTCCTGGCTTCGGATCAGTACAGCTCCTGCTGTTGCAGCCACTTGAAGAATGAACCAACAGAAGGAAGACCTTTCTCTCTGTCTCTCTCTCTCACACTGTCTGTAACTCTACCTGTCAAATAAATAAATAAAATCTTTAAAAAAAAATCAAGATAGACTAGTCTCCTATTGCCACCATAACAAATTACTCCTAAACTGGTGGCCAAAGGAACAACAACTTTACTTTCACGGTTCTGGCCCAAAGTCAAGGTGTCAGCAGGGCTGCACCTGTTCCCTTCCAGTTTCTGCTGGCTGTCAGCGTTCCTTCACTCCTGTCTGAGTCACCCCGGGGTCACAGTGATGCCCTCATGTTTTCGCCTCTGGGTGTTTTCCTGTAAGGATATTGTCACTGGCTATAGGGCCGGCCTAGATAATCCTAAATGATCATTCTATCTCAAGATCCTTACTTAATTATATCCATAAAGACCCTTTTCCCAAATGAAGTGACAGTCACAGGAATGAGGTAGTGGTCCTGTCTCTGGGGGCACTGCCGTGCCGCTCACTGCCCAGGGTCAGCAGACTAATGCTGAGGTAAGCATTGAGACAGCCAGTGGTGCTCCCACGGTGCGTGGACACAGTGCAGCCTCCAGCCCCCTCCCCGCAGCCCTCCATGTAGAAAGATGTCAGGTTCCAGAATCTCAGCTTAGCTTAGGCTGCTGCCTCCCCCCCCACACACACCCCCAGTGCAAAATGTCCACTGGTTCCCTAGAGATACCAAATCAAGTACAGATGTCTTTTTGTTTGTTTTACTTCTATATAAAGATTTTCAGTTTTAAAATTTAAGTTTTTAATATTTTGCCACATTCTAAAGTACAGATGTCTTGCACTGAATTGAGCCTCTCACAAAACCCTTCTAGGGGTCAGCGCTGTGGTGGAGTGGGCTAAGCCTTTACCTGCAGCGCTGGCATCTCATTTGGGTGCCGGTTCTAGACCCGGCTGCTCCTCTTCTGATCCAGCTCTCTGCTAATGGCCTGGGAAAGCAGTGAAAGATGGCCCCTGCACCCACATGGGAGACTTGGAAGAAGCTCCTGGCCCCTGGCTTCTGATTGGCCCAGCACCAGCCATTGCAGCCATTTGGGGAGTGAACCAGCAGATGGAAGACCTTTCCCTCTACCTTTCTATAACTCTACCTCTCAAGGAAATACAATCTATTTTTTTAAAGATGTATTTATTTTAAAGGCAGAGCTACAGAGAGGCAGAGACAGTGAGGTCTTCCATCCACTGATTCGCTCCCTAGATGGGCCACAATGGCCGGCGCTGTGCTTATCCAAAGCCAGGAGCAGGAACCTCCTCTGGGTCTCCCATGCAGGTGCAGGGGCCCAAGGACTTGGGCCATCTTCCACTGCTTTTCCAGGCCACAGCAAAGAGCTGGATTGGAAGTGGAGCAGCTGGGATTCAAACCAGCGCCCATGTGGGATGCTGGCACTGCAGACGTGGCTTTACCCACTACCCCCAGAATGCTGCTCCCAAGAAATACTATCTTAAAAAAAAATCCTTCTGGCCGGCGCCGCGGCTCAATAGGCTAATCCTCCGCCTAGCGGCGCCGGCACACCGGGTTCTAGTCCCGGTCGGGGCGCCGGATTCTGTCCAGGTTGCCCCTCTTCCAGGCCAGCTCTCTGCTGTGGCCACGGAGTGCAGTGGAGGATGGCCCAGGTGCTTGGGCCCTGCACCCCATGGGAGACCAGGAAAAGCACCTGGCTCCTGGCTCCTGCCATCGGATCAGCGCGGTGCGCCGGCCGCAGCGCGCCGGCCGCGGCAGCCATTGGAGGGTGAACCAACGGCAAAAGGAAGACCTTTCTCTCTGTCTCTCTCTCTCACTGTGCACTCTGCCTGTCCAAAAAAAAAAAAAAAAAAAAAAAATCCTTCTAACCAAATTGCTACCTGCCCCTGCCCCCAGACACCCTTGTGCCCGATAGGAGACAAAAGACGCACTTGTGATTCCAGCTGTGTGACTTGTCCTGTTGCTCCCTTCTCCCTGGTCCTTAAGGCTTGGCTCCACTGGAAGGTTCCACGAATGCCTCATTGCTCAGTTAGAGATGGGCCAGCCCCTACGTCCGAGCACTCCCTGGCTCGGATTCGGTCCCTTTTGTGAGGCCGCGTTTGTGTCGCGGTTTTACCTGCTTGGTCTTGCTTCCCTGGAATGCTGTTAATTGGCACCAGCTAGGGCATCAGTCTGACAGGCAGAGAGAAGACGTATTCTAGCATTGAGAGCACAAAGGGAAGGGCCGGGAGAATGGGGGACAGGATGGGAGGCAGCCAGTGCGATGGGCTTTTGGTGGCTTCCCTTCCACCCTGTGCCGGTCGCTCCTAGTGGAACAACGATTCCGACCAATGGAGTGAACTCATTTTTATTATTGTGTTGTATTCTGCACCTAAAGTCTCTCTCCGTATTTTCTGCTTCCCTGCTAAAGGTGTCCCACGTCATCACCGGGGTGAAATCTGGAAGTTTCTAGCAGAGCAGTTCCACCTTAAGCAACAGTTCCCCAGCAAACAGCAACCGAGGGATGTGCCATACAAGGAACTCCTGAAGCAGCTAACGTCCCAGCAGCACGCCATCCTCATTGACCTGGGTAAGGCTGCGCCGCCAGCCACAGTGCACCCTGGGAAAACCTGCAGAGACTGTGCGAGGTGTTCAGTGGCCAGCCCTTAGGTCTGGGAATCCACAGGGGCAGCCACGGATGGCTCCTTCCAGGCATGGAGGGGCTGCTCAGTGACACTGCGCTCACAGCTGGGGCTCCGGTCTGTAAGCCAGAGGTCACCGGCAGGCTTGACGTGGGCTGAAGGAACGTTCTAGAAAACTCACAGGTGTCCAGAACCAAGGCTTCATTTAGTTACAGGAGCCACTCCCTCCCTACCCTTACTGCTTACAGGTAGAATTCAGTGGGAAAATTGTAGGAAGCAGTCTGTGCACGCCTTAGGCGATTTTGTTTTGGGAAGTGGGTGGCATCTTGTCTCTCTGAGCACTTTAAAAACACAAAGATGGGCCAGCGCCGTGGCTCACTAGGCTAATCCTCCACCTAGCGGCGCCGGCACACCGGGTTCTAGTCCCACTTGGGGTGCCAGATTCTGTCCCGGTTGCCCCTCTTCCAGGCCAGCTCTCTGCTGTGGCCCGGGAGTGCAGTGGAGGATGGCCAAGTGCTTGGGCCCTGCACCCCATGGGAGACCAGGAGAAGCACCTGGCTCCTGCCTTCAGATCAGCGCGGTGCGCCAGCCGCGGCGGCCATTGGAGGGTGAACCAACGGCAAAAGGAAGACCTTTCTCTCTGTCTCTCTCTCTCTCACTGTCCACTCTGCCTGTCAAAAAAATAAACAAACAAACAAAAAACACAAAGATGGAAACTGTTTATTGGGTATGTGCAGGTATCTCAGAAAATTTGTAGAAAATAGGATTAAAACACTATTTTGGTGGAAAAAAAAATTTGAAATACATGCATTTTTTTCATACTGCACGTTTCCATGAACTTTTTAAAGACTCCTCCGTGCATGGATCTCAATTTTTTTTTTTTTTTTTTTGATTGAAATAAACACCCCTTACTCTTCCCAGCACAATGCCGTCACATCCATTGACGTGGCTGCTATCATGAGTATTTGAAGCTACTGCTTAGCTTTACGTTGGGCCAGTCCGGATCAGGTCATGTGAACCACTCGCTGTAATCCGCACAGCACTGTCAGGGTGAAGCTGTCCTGTCCCTATTTGGAGTTGAGAAGGAGGAGAGCGCAGAGAGGTTAAGTGATTTGCTCAGAGCGGCACAGCCAATTTGTGGCTGAGCCTGACCCCTGAGCTGTCCTTGGATACAGGGTGGGCCACAGCTGATTGTCGCCTTTGCCCCCTGTAGGCTGCAGCCTCTGTGGGCCGGGCTGGGGCTACAGCCAGGGGCAAAGGTGAATGTGAGGCGCAGTGCTGACACCCCGATGCCAAGTGGCCCTGTGTCCTCCCCAAGAAACAAGGACACTGAGGGACAGAGCAGCCTGGTCCCATGGCCAGCTGAGGGCAGGGACCGGGACCCACGCCTCCCATCGCTGCCTGCCCAGCCCAGGAGCCCCGTTTTGCCATGGGGATGACTGGCTGGTGAGGGCTGGACACCCTCGGTCGCCCTGGCGGGCCCTCTGCCCTCAGGGAGAGCAGCTTCATGAATTGGCTGCAGATGCACCGGCTGGTGTGGTGAAGAAATGGCAGGGACAGCGTATTCCTGTCACATGCCCCGGCGTCAGGCCAGAGACAGCTGGGCAGGGACTGACCCCCCGACCACCCACTCTCGAATGCTTCCATTGCTCAGTTTCCCTTTGTGCCCCCTTTGCTCCCCCAGGGGCAGACTCGACCCTCAGCCTGATGGTGTTGAGGTGTAGCTGCTTCTGTAGCGGGAGAGGAGAAGGCCAGCTTGGCTCCGGGGCCTCAGTCTGGCCGAGCAATGCCACAGCATCCGCCCCAGCCCAGGGGACAGTGCGTGGTCTGTGGGCGCCTGGCACTGCCGGGGTGGCGGGGAGGGGGCTGCACTCATGCCCTCTCCCCACACCGTCCACACCGCTTCCTTCTGCAGCCCAGAGGCTGGCCGCAGCCACCTGCCCCCGACAGCGCTGGCCCAGCTGCACCTCGCTTCTTGCCCAGTCCTCACCCAGCCTCGCACTGGGATGCCTTCCGGCAGCTTCCCGAGGGCCTGACAGAACCTGTCTGCAAGCATTCGTGTCCCGGGTCACCCCCGTGGGGTCTCTGCGTGCTTCTCCAGCGTCAGCCCTTCCTCCCCACTCGATCGGAGCAGGCCTGAGGTGGAGGCTGGGGACCCTGCCTGTGGGGCCAGGCCCGGTGAGACCCCTCCTAGAAGTTCCTCCAGCCTCACCGTTGCTCCCCACACCACTCCCCGTAGTTAGCTTGGCCGATGGAGCCGTGTGGTCCAGCGTGGAATCAGCGACGTTTCCCTTTTCCTTAACAGGGACACCCACGTCTTGGCCGGCAGAGCGAGCGCCTGCTGTGGGAAGTCCTGTGGGTTTTTCACGGGTCTTTGTTTTCCTGCTTCTTGCTTCACTTTCTGGAATTGGCTTCTGGTCTAAACAGCTCGTCAAAGAATTGTTTTCCTCCGAAGAGTAAGGTGGTGGTCTGTAGGTTGTCAGACGTTTGGCCGTATGTGGTCACAACCGTGCACGAAACCAGGCGGTGTCAGTAGCTCCATTTCCCAGGGATGCCTGCGGCCCAGGAGGCCGAGAGCTTTGCCTGCATGTCAGCTTCTCAGCAGCGGGATTTCCAGACCTGCAGGTCCCCTTAGTCTCTGTGCCCTGTCCCTTCCAGTCCTGGTGGGCTCTGCCAGCTCCCAGCCCAGCGTTTGTGCTCCTGGTTGGGTGGCATGATGCGCCTGCAGGGTGGGGACTGGCCAGGAGGAAGCCACTGCTCCCGTGGCGTGGCAGATGATGGCGTGGCAAGTCATTCTCCCGCAGAAGCCTGTCCCAGCCCTCCGGCCTGTTTCCATCTGTGTCCACCTGCCCAGCCCTCAGGTCACTGGGACCCTTGTCCTCTCTGTTCTCTAACTGCGTCCTGGCTGGACAACATGCACCACCAAGCATGCTGCCTTCTGGCTGGGGGGCTCCAGATCCAGTCCTAGTCACACAACAGGTTGCCCGTGACCCTGGGCAACCAGCTGAAGACCCTCGAGGCTCCACTTTGTCTTCTGCCTCCCTGGCACCCCAGCCTGGAGTCCCCACCCACAGTCAGCTGCTTCCAGCCGCCGAGGCTGTGCAGCCTCTCTCGTGATGGGTCGGTTTTACTCCCAGGAACTCCTGAGCAGCCCCAGAAACACAGGAACACCATTAGCCAGAAAGCAGAAACAGGAACTGCTGTGAGTCTCCCCCACATCAGGTCCTTGCGGTTTTACCGATGTGTACATATGGGTCAGCGCGTGTGGGGGTGTGGTTTGTGTACTCCATGGGGTGACCAGAGTGGTGTGTGTGACAGACTTCCCCGCAGTGAGATCCCAAAGGGCACGGTCCCTGCTGCGGTGAGAATTGGGCACCGGCGCCATCTTGCTGCTTTTTTGCTTCCACTCAATGCAAATTCACCCAGGGTGCAAAACCTGCCTGCTATCTGCAAGAAAAAAACCAATCTGGGGGTAGGAAAGAGCTTTCTCCTTGCTGTTTTGGAGTACTTAATAGATGCCGCCACAGGGAGGCGCTGTGAGCATTTAAGGTGACTCGGGGTAGAAAGGCCTTCTCCAGGCTGGTGCCGTGGCTCAATAAGCTAATCCTCCACCTGTGGCGCTGGCACACCGGGTTCTAGTCCCAGTCGGGGCGCTGGATTCTGTCCCGGTTACCCCTCTTCCAGGCCAGCTCTCTGCTGTGGCCCAGGGAGTGCAGTGGAGGATGGCCCCAAGTGCTTGGGCCCTGCACCCCATGGGAGACCAGGAGAAGCACCTGGCTCCTGGTTTAGGATTGGCGCGGTGTACCAGCCGCATCATGCCAGCCGCAGCGGCCATTGGGGGATGAACCAACGGAAAAGGAAGACCTTTCTCTCTGTCTGTCTCTCTCACTGTCCACCCTGCCTGTCAAAAAGAAAAAAGAAAGGCCTTCTCCTTTCCTGCTGGCGGTTTGCCCACCTGGCCTTGACACACGCAGCGCAGCGTCAGGCACTTCAGGTGATGGGCGCTGACGGCGAGGTGCAAGTGCAGGTGGGGGACTGCCTTTCTCTCTCATCTTGGGATTGAGGTCCTGTGAGACAAACGTCAGACCTTGGCGGCGAGAGACAGAAAGGGACCGGGAATTTGCCATGCTTGTCGTCTAAGCTGCCAGTCTGCCCACCTGAAACCTTTGCTTCGTGATCAGTTGGATGGTTGAGGTTCAGGGGCAGCCATGCACGTTACTCCGAAGAGCCTGCCTTTGCTGTGACACAGCCGTAGTCTCCTCATGGAATCCCTCGTGTCCGGTTCTAACTATTCCCTCCAGCCTCAGAGTGACAGGGTGCCCAGAGCAGAGGGAATGGGGAGCGAGCCACGCCCTCTGCTGGAGGAGGACCGCAGTCCGCCCGCGGTGCTGGTGTGCCGGCAACGGAGCAACACGGGCTCCTCCCGACCCGCGGAAGAGGGCGGCTTCCCATGGTCTGAGGTCCACTGGAGCCAGGTGGAAGCCGCCAACCTGATGTCCCTGATGCCAGAGCCGGGCAGAGGTGTGCCCAGGCAGAGCCCTGAGCAGCTCCAGGGTCCCTGGGCTCCGTCGAGGGTTTCCCAGAAGTAATCGGCCTGTGGGAGAGCTCCCTCTGCTGAACCCCCCCACCACGCCTGTCAGCAGATTCCACAGAGCATCTCGGAGCACCTGCTGTACGTTCCACGCGCTGCAGGAAGCCCACCTTCTAGTGGGAACACACACAAGGCAACCGATGACCAAACCGTGTACAGTTCTCGGGCGTGAGATGAAGGGTGGGTTGTCTTTGCTCCTGTTTGAAATCCTGCTCATTGCTGAGCGCAGCAAGCTGAAGAAGCTAGCGTCCCAGATCCCCACCCAGGGAGGAATCTTGGAGATCCCTGGGCCGTAGGCTTACTCTTCCCGCACAGCTGAGGAACCCAGGGCCCGAGAGTTGGGAGCTCAGGGCGGGTGGGTGCTGCTTGGCCACTACCACCCCAGAACGGTGCAAGCATCTCCAGGCCCTGGGGAAAGGGGGGAGAAGGAGACCTGCAAGCACCTCAGAGCCTGAACAGCTTTGCCGGGGCACGGCTGGGAGGCTGCCGTAGATGTTAGATCATGAACGAAGCCCAGATGGCAGGGGCCTCGCCCCAGATGAGGCCAGGCGGGCGCTGTGATGAGGTGGGGTGCTGGGGCCCCCTGTGGGGTCCCTCGAGGAGCTTGTAGAGAACGCGTCGGAAGGTCAGCATCCCTGGCCCAGTGCTGTCTGGGTGTGGGGACAACCTGGGATGTGCAAGTTTAACAAGTTTGACGCCCGTTTGGAAGCTGCTGGATAAATCCTCGTCTCCGCCCTCTGGAGAAGGCAGGGATCATCACCCTGGAAAGACGTCCCCTGGACGACCTGGGATTCCTTAGAAACACGTGCCTCTTGGAGCACTTCATGGCCATGAAGCTCTGAGCTGGAAATGCGTCTGGACCGTGACCTCACAGGTCTTGCCAGCAGCTTCGGACGCTCAGGGCGCCATCCTCGCCCCTAGTTGAATAAGGAGAAGGCGGCTGCTTTGGGCTGGTGTTTGGCTGTCCCCACTGCTCTAGAGAGAAGGTTGAGGTTTAAAAGACCTGCGTTCTCTGCTTGGTGGGGAGCTGGCAGGCCGTGTAGTTTGATGCGTCTGTAGCAGATTGCCCCGTTTTTACCCAGTTTCCTGCTAGGTCACGAGCAATGTGGTGCTTTCCCTCAGCCGGCGTCTTCCAGAGCCAGCGTTCCTTCTCCTAGGGGCGTGCAGCTTTCTGTAGCCTCTCACTGAGTCAGAGACCCGATCTAGAAGATCTAGAATCTTTGCATAGGCTGAGCAGAAACATACAGACGGCCACCAGTGTCCTGCCCGCAGCCAGCACAGGTGTTCTGGTGGCTCTGGATGGTGGCGATGTTTAGTTTGTTACTCTTTGGGATTCACATCAGCTTTCAGTTTTACACATTTATGAATTCTGTATTTGGCGAGAATCGGGTGCTGGGATGAGACTTTTTTTTCCCCTGTGGGAGTATATCAGGTGTTCAGGTTCCTGCGGCACATTTGTGGTTAACAGAGTGATGGACCTGCAAGGCTGCTCCTCTGGCTTCGTTCTAAGTTATTTTGCATATCTGCCACGAAAGCCTTTTTTTCTGTCTTGGTTGCAACTCGGGTTAGAACGCGTGTGATGGATCTGAAGCCGCCGCTGGGACAGCAGACTGCTCAAGGCTGCCCCCTGCGCCAGGCAGCGTGCCTGCACTGCCGCCTCTGCAGAACGCGCCTTACGCCCACGGAAGAAGGGAAGGCTGGGGTTAGGGAGGCCAGGCGGTCGGTTTTAATGGGGGCACGTTCCAGAGATGCTTTATGAGTCTTCAGCACCGTGGGATGCCCCTCGGAGGGTTGGTCTCTGCGTGAGGGACACTGTAATTTTTTTTTATCAGTGAAATGGATGATGTTTAAGATTGTGATTGGTTAGAGAGGTGTCCAGGCCCTGTGAGTAGAGAGGGTCTCTGGAGCAGAACCCAGGGCCCATGCCTCATGGGCCTGTGTCCCCTGCTCTGTGGGGCCTCCGTGCTATGTCCTGGAACCTTTCCTGAGCCGTGTTTGGTGACGGCGTGAGGACGGGCCCTCTGATAGCACTGCAGGGCCCCTCCTGATGCCAACTTGCCGTTAAAGGCTCTGAGTTTGCAGAATTTGGCCTAAGGTTTCTGCAGGGGAAAGACTCCAATGTGAGAGGGGAGGTGTCTGATTAGTGGAAAGCATCACAGGGACAGTTTAAATTTACAATAATTAGACCAGATAGCTCCTCCTTTCCCAGTGCTGTTGCATGCCACACACCTGCCGTGTCTTATGCCACCAGCACCTGTTTGGGACCCCCAGGAAGGGGGAGGGTAGATTGCAGGCAGAGGTTGGGGCATGAGCAGAAAGGCAGATGGAGGCGGCATTCCATCTGCCGGGGGACTGGGGCTGGGGAGGAAGGGTGGTGAAGGAGTGCAGAGATTCTGTACGGTTTTGAGAACCTAAGGAAAGCGATACACGTGTGCTATCCAGTATGGAAGCCACACGTGGTTGTTGAGTATCTGAAACGCAGTGGTCCAAATTACAGTGTGCCTGCTGCCAGTGTAATACATACACCAGATTTTAGAGACTCGCTATGAAAAAGAAATGCCAATGGCGCTGGCAGCCCAGGTTCTAGTCCCGGTTAGGGCACCAGATTCTGTCCCGGCTGCTCCTCTTCCAGGCCAGCTCTCTGCTGTGGCCCGGGAGTACAGTGGAGGATGGCCCAAGTGCCTGGGCCCTGCACCCGCATGGGAGACCAGGAGAAGCACCTGGCTCCTGCCTTCGGATCTGCGTGATGCGCCAGCCGCAGTGGCCATTGGAGGGTGAACCAACGGAAGGAAGACCTTTCTCTCTGTCTCTCTCACTGTCCACTCTGCCTATCAAAAAAAAAAAAAAAAGAGAGAAAAAAGAAATGCCAGTGTCTCTATATTATTTCTCTTGATTACAAGCTGAAATGTTAATTTTTTTACATAATGGGTTTAGCAAATACCTTATAATTAATTTTGCCTTTTACTTTTTTTTTTTAACTGTGGCAGCTAGAAAGTATTAAATTCCATGTCGGGCTCCCCTTCTTGTTCCATTTGCACCTGTTGCTCTAGACCAGGAGAACGCACAGGCAGGGCCATCCCTACTCCCCCCCCCCCCCCACACACACACACTCAGTTCTGCACACAACCCAGACAGACTGAGAGAGCTGGAGCCCCCACTGCCAGTGCCTGGGTTGAGGCCTGGAGGTGAGGATAGAGGTGGGAGGGTAGATGGGGAGGCGAAAGGACACAGCTCTGGGCTGACAGAGTGGAGAATTGGTAATTGGAGCAACAGGGAGCTCATGATGGCCGCCCAGCAGTGGGGTGATGTTTTCAGGATTCATTTGAGGAGGATTTGTTAGGGGTAAATGCAGTGCAGGTAGGAAGTGAATGCAAGACAAGAAAGCAGGAAAGCCACTGGGAGAATTGCCCATCCTGTTCAGCCCAGCTCGGATGAGCCCCTGTGCATCGGTGGATGCTCCCCGGGAGCCCGAGGGACACAGGAATGTGCACTCTTCCCTCTGCCGAGACCCTGTAGTTACAGCAAATAGCGGGCGAGTGGCCCGGGTGCACCTTCTGCTTTGCCTGACCTGATGGGTAGTGATTCTCACCTGGCTCCTAACCAGGCACCTTTCTGCATCCTGGAAACAATCCCCCGCCCCCAGTCCCACAGTCACCTGCCAGAAGCCAGGCAGGGGCCTTTACTGACAGGTGTCAGCCATGGGCACCTCCTGGACAGAGCAAGTCTTTGAGCCTTATTTGAGTGTCAGCTTTCTGTGGCCGTAATCCAAATGTCGAGAGCTTTTTATAAACCCTCTTCTGGAAGGTAAGTGGACAGTTTATTTGAAAAACAACAACAAAAACACCCAGCTGTTGCCGCTCAGTCCAAGAGCCCTGCATGCAGTGCAAATTACAGACGTGCACGTGTGGCAAGGCCTGTGGGAGCCTGGGACAGCTCAGCTGCGGAGCTTGGGCGCAGGGCGAGGACACAGCAGCCTAGGGGGTGTTTGAGATTGAAATCAGGTAAGCGGGCCCAGCAGCCGCTCTGCTCTCTGTCACCCAAGCACTGGCCCCGCAGCACCAGGCATGAGTGAGTGCAGATGTTAGCTGCAGACATGCTGCCAGGAACGACTGGGCAGCCCCGTGTGCACGGCAGAGGGGGCGTGAAGGCCGATCCGTGTTCCCATCCGGCTTCTGACGCTTCTGTTGCGTTCATCTGGGGGGTGGGGGTTTCTGGTTCAGTGGGCTTGGCTTTCCTGTTATCGTTTCCACAAATACATGTTCTTTTCACAGGGCGAACCTTCCCAACGCACCCATACTTCTCTGCCCAGCTCGGCGCAGGGCAGCTGTCCCTGTACAACATCCTGAAGGCCTACTCGCTGCTGGACCAGGAAGTGGGGTACTGCCAGGGTCTCAGCTTTGTGGCCGGCATCTTGCTCCTCCATATGAGTGAGGAAGAGGCGTTCAAAATGCTCAAGTTTCTGATGTATGACATGGGCCTGCGGAAGCAGTACCGGCCGGACATGATCATCTTACAGGTATGCCGCGGTGCCTACGTCCTCAATGAAAGCAGAGGCCGGAGGTGTTTGCGATCCCTCTCCAGGTGCATCCTGGGGGCTCCCCCGCCACCAGTTAGCACCATAATCACCGTCATTGCCGGGCACTGTTCCCCACGTGGCGCGGAACGCTTGCCTCCGTGATGGCTCACGGGAAGGCGCCATTCACTGGCTCCGTTTGTGGATGGGAAAACTAAGTCGCAGGAAGCTATGTCATCAGTCTGGTCACACAGCCTACAGTGGCCGAGCTGAAACTGAAGCCAAGGCCTGTTGACTCTGGGGCCTTACCCCCGTAGCCTTGCTTTGCCTGCCACGCAGGCTGACTCCTACCTCCCAGCCTCTGCCCACCCTGGGGGTCAGCTCAGATGCCTGGGGGAAGCTCTGACCATCCTGAGGCCCTGCCCCCCAACTCCCACCCCAGGCACCCTGTGTCGTGTTATCCTGCCTCATTTCTCTGCTGGAACAGACTCACTGCCAGGAACTACCTTTTTTGTTACTCATTCACCCCTTAGCTTTTAAGTTTTGTGAAGGAGGGAGCTTTGCTGGCCTTGGAGCCATGTGGCCAGTTTTTCTAGCACAGTCCCGGGTGGCGTGGGCAGCAAGTCAGGACAAGCATGCAGCACACAATGACACCTGACAGTGAGGACCACATCCGTGCTGGAGGTCCCCTAAGGTTACATCTCCTGGTGATGCCGTGGCCATCTCGAGTCTCTGTAAGTACATCCTGCAGTTACTCAGCGATGATAGCGCCTCACGGTGTGTTGTTCGGAGTGTATTCCCATCATCAAGTGATGAATGACCATGTTCGGTGAATGAATGAGTCTCATTAGAATACCAGACACAGCAGTGTGTTCCGTGCTGCTCCGGACGTGTCCCGGGGCAAGAGGGCTCCGGCTCCCGCTACAGCCATGTCCCTAAATGCTGCCCCGAGCCAGCGGAGCCCGCGTTTCTGTGTTCACGATCACAAACCACCAGGATTCTGGCCTTTCAGACCCTTCGCAGGGGTCCTTGGGAAGCATCCGTGCTCTGTTGGAGAGCTCCAAATCATGTGACTGAAATCCCCGCACCCCCTCCCTTGAGTAGGGACCCCACAAACAGAGGGCTCATGAAGGGAAGCCATCTCGTGCGTCCAGGACGGTGACCCGTGTAGCGTTCCCCGTCTGCATTTAACACTGACAGGATTATGGTTTCAGGCTCTATCCGGGCCTCCCTGGGACCTCCATGGGCTGTGGGAGTCATCGTGGGGCTGCTTGGAACTGGAGTGGGCTTGTCTGGGACCCATATAAGGTTGAGCGTCTCTCATCTGAACTTGAGACCAGGAATGTGCCAGATTTCAGAGTTTTCCAGATTTTAGGATGTTTGCTTCAACTCCACTGGTTGAGCATCCCCCATTCCAAAAATCGGAAATATTCCACCATCCGAAGCTTTCTGAGCCTCCCGTTAGTGCCCTGGGGTTTTCACGTGAGGGGTACCCAACCGTATCTCAATGCTGTAAACCTAAGGGAACTACACTGCTCCCACCTCTCGAGTCCCGTGGGGGCCCCGTGAGCGTGGGCCATGGACTCTAGAATCCTGCCCCTTTGGCTCGCTGTCAGCTGAGGCTGGCTTCTTGTTTCTCGTGCCTCTGGCCTCGAGGTGGACTAAGAATGTGAGTTTGTAAGAGGACTTATGGGATGTTTGCACAGGACAGATGCGCACGGCCTCTCAGTCAAGGAGCACAAAGGAGCAATGAGAAGGTGGTGGCCGGAGAAGCCCCAGCACTGGTGGTGTGGGTCTGCGCCCGGCCGGGTCACGTAGGACCTGAGATCTGTGGGCTTCATGTAGCGTGTTCAGAGCTGTAACAGCTTCCCCGCCCCCGGAAGCTGCGTGTGCGTGCCGGCGGCAGGCGTGGACTGCTCAGCGCTGTGGGCGTCTGTCTCTACAGATCCAGATGTACCAGCTCTCGCGGCTGCTGCATGACTACCACAGGGACCTCTACAACCACCTGGAGGAGCACGAGATCGGGCCCAGCCTCTACGCCGCCCCCTGGTTCCTCACCGTGTTCGCCTCGCAGTTCCCGCTGGGATTTGTCGCCAGAGTCTTCGGTGAGCCCTTGTGCCTGTGTGTGCAGAGCCCAGCTCCTGTGGATTCGGCATCAGACGAGCCACGGTGGTTGCTTCCTGCGATGCCTCTGTTCACTGGCGGGCCCATGCCTCGTGCCAGAACGGGGGACCACCGATATTGGGTTCAGCCAGGGCTGGGTTTTGTGACTTCCAGCTGCTGCTGAACTTCTAACAGTGGAAGGGCTTCCTTGGGTGCCCTCCTCTTGTGGGGTTTAGATCAGGTGCCCCCACGACAAGGCCACCCCCAGAGCAGACGTCAGAAGTTGGCCAAGGAGCCCCACGGGCGTTTTCCTCCTGAGTCCCGTTGCCCACACTCTGGCCTTGACGCTCGCTGTGTGACCGACTGCTCCCTCAGCTCTGGCCATGCCTTCCTGCTCCCTCAGCTCTGGCCACGCCTTCCCGGCCCTTGGTTGTTCACACCGCTACCCCGTGAGCGCAGGTTGTTGGTGGGTAAAACCATCCTGTTTTGTTGGTTTGCTTTTTGAGAACATTGTCAACGTTAAGTCGCTGTTCACGTGCAATGTCTCAAACTGCCCTGCAGGAGCAGGAATAGGGCTGTGTTCCTGCTGCAGGAACCTAACGAGATACTGTGTGCAGAATTCATTCTCATACAGCTTCTCCCTGCTTCAGAATGAAAGTGACGGGGCAGTGTGGGGCACAGCAGGTTAAGCGGCTCCTTGCACAGCCAGCATCCGGTAATAGTGCCGGTTTGAGTCTGGCTGCTCTGCTGCTGCTGTGTTTTTTTTTTTTTTTTTTTTTTTTTTTTAATTTATTTGAAAGGCAGAATGACAGAGAGAAGGAGAAACGGGCAGAGATTTGCCATTCACTGGTTCATTTCTCAAATGGTAGCAATAGTCTGGGGTAAGCCAGCCTGAAGCCAGGAGCCAGGAATTCTATCCGAGTCTCCCTCATGAATAGCATGGATACAAGTACTTGGGTCATCCTCTGCTGCTTTCCCAGGCACATTAGCAGGAGACCGGATCAGAAGCAGAGCAGCTAGAATTCGAACTGATGCTCGATATAGGCAGTGGGTTCACCTGCTGTACCACCATGCCTGCCAGATCTTTATTATTATCATTCACTTGTATCACAAGAGCCTTGAAAGAATTTCCCATTTGTCTTTATTGGAAGAATCTGTGTTTATAATATTCACTGCTCCCTTTTACATAACCATCTCCTCAAATGGAGTCTTATTTTGTGCCCATGTGAAAAAAGTCATTAAAATAAAAAAATAAGAACTATTTCTAAGGGAGAGAATTGGGCATGGCAGTTAAGGCACCACTTGAGACACTCTACATCCCATATAATAATGTCTGGGTTTGACTCCTGGCTTGCTTTTGGTTCCAGTGTCCTTCTAATGTGTACCCTGGGAGGCAGCAGGTGATGGCTCAAGTACTTGGATCCCTGCCATCCATGTGGGAGACCCACATTGAGTTCTAGGTGCTTGGCTTGGGCCTGGCCCAGCCCCTGCTCTTGTAGGCATTTGGAGAGTAAATCAGCAGATGGGAGCTCACTCTCTGTCTCTCTGCCTTTCAAGAAAAATAAATAAATATTTAAAAAGCAAAAATAAGAACTGTCTCCTAGTTAGGCAAATTATTGGTGAGCTCTCATGAAGATTTACACCATAGTTTTCAAAAGAGAGAAATAAGTAAAAGCCTCAAATTGTGTGCCCCCTTTACCAACGGAAAACTATAAGACCTTGAGCCACAAGCATTAATCTTTCTTGCCAACAAATTTTTTAATTTTTTTTTTTACCATGGAACGAAAGTCATTTGCCCATCTTACTTGCATTTTTCCTAATTCCTTAACTCTGTGATGCAGGGAGTAGAGGGTGCGGGATGAAATTGAAGGCTAGGGAGGCAGTGCCATTGGTTAGCAGTTTTGCTGACTGCTTGGGCTGCCAGCTAAGGGTTTGGGAAGAAAATCCTACGAAGCCACCCATGTCGTCACTGCCCTGGGCCACCAAAGCTGCTATCTGCAGAGTTCAGGGGTGGTTCTTTGTTCTTGGCTGCATGGGTGGTTAAAAGGCATTTAAAAAAAAAAAAAAAGGCAAACTTTCTCTGGAAATGACAGCCCTTCTGTTTAAAGATTTATTTTTTTGAAAGGCAGAGAGTGACAGGGAGAGACAGAGAGACAGAGAGAGATCTGCTGGTTTGCTTCCCAAATGCCCATATCAGTCAGGACTGGGCCAGGCCAAAGCCAGGAGCCAGGAACTCCATCCAGGCTAGGGCCTGAGTTCTTGACCCATCACCTGTTGCCTCCCAGACCCCTTAGCAGGAAGGTGGATCTTTAGTGGAGCAGCAGGGACTCGAAACAGCCCTATGATATGGAACTCAGGTGGGCATCCCAAGCAGCAACTTTACCCCTGGGCACCACGGGGCCTGCCTGGCTGAATAAGTGGGAGTACCATGGAGTTCATTCTGATGACTGTGTTAGTAAGTGCTAATGCCACCAGAAATAGGGTCTTTGCTCCATATGATGCAGGCAGTGGTGGGTCTTGGAGTTTTGTATACGTTGTACATGAAGATCCGTCGTCTGCGGAATTCTTGGATCCCACAGCTATGTCCGTTGGGTTCCTGTCTGGCTGGCCAGGGTCCCCAGGATTATAGGCAGGAAGTGGGATCTCAGGGCCACACTGGGCGTCACCTTGCACAAACCGCTGGTTGTTTTTGTGCCATCTGCCTTACCCTTCAGTACTTACAAACAAGCCTAGTGGTTCCGCAGAAAAGGCAGGTTTTTAAAAGCCATTTCTATATTTAGCACTGGTGACTGCAAGACCCGTGTTTGTTTAGCTCCATGATGGTAGATGCCTTGTTTTAAATTCTGAAGTCTGCCATTCAGACACCATAGTCGTCTTCACCTTACTTTACCATAAGCCTTGAAGCCTGGATAAGCACTAAAAACAACTGGACCTTTGTTGACTAATCACAGTATCAGTACAAGATTCTCAGCTGGCCTCAGCATAGCTCATATATCAGTTGACAGGTTACCTGGAATTGAGAATACACTGGGGGCCGGGGGGGAAGTAGTCACAGTGATGCGTGTGCCTGGACGTGGTAATCTTGCTTTGCTGCACACCTGTCAGTTCTCTCTGCGTCACATAAGGATAAATCGTCCCCTCCTGTGTTTCTCTAGCTGGGTACAGCAGGGTCCTGGGAGGGGTGCTTTCTCCCTCTCATCACATCTGTCTTTGGGGGGAAAAATACTTGAAAAAATAGCACCTGGCTTGCCATTGGTGGAGGAGGCGGTGGCTGTGGTGTTGAGCTTCGGCTGTTTAGCTATAGGACGTGCTGCCAGACAATGAACAAGGAGGCTGAACATGGAAACCAAGGCTTTGGCAAACAGCACAGAAGCTGCCTGTTACACAGTGGATACCTCGGAGAAGCTTCAGGATGAAAATAGCCCGGCCAAACAGAATTGTTTATATGGTCAGGAATATGTCCCGGCTGCTCGGGTACCGAGATGCACTGGTCACGAGGGCAGTGTTTGCAGCATCTGGTGGTGTGGTTGTCTCCGCCTTCAGTGTACTCCGACCTGTTCCTCCCAGGGGCTTGGGGGTGCCGTGGCTGAAGGGTTGCAGCCTCCCAGGAGAGAGTGAAGGAGAGGGATCACCCTGGTACAGGCAGCGGTGCAGTGTGAGAGGCCTCTCGGATCACAGACAGCCTCAGATGAAGTTCCCAGGCCCCGGCGCGGAGCAGGGCTGCTGAGACGGCAGTTATCTGCCTTGTCGGGCAGAGTCAGGTGCAAAGCGGAGGAGTCCGCTGTACTTCCTGCCTGATAAAACTGCTTGAAAAAAAAGGAGAGAAGACAGGCCAGAGGGAGAAAGCAAGCCCCCTCCGTCAAGAGGAAGTGGGCTGCGGCGCCTCGGGGCCAACCTCAGCTGTTCACTTTCGCACCCTGCCTCTGGAAGGCAGGGCACGGCTTGCTTTCCCCGGAAGGGTGGTTTCTAAAATTCCAGAACGCAAATGCTTGAGGGTGGGAAGGCAAGGTCAGGGCAGTGTGGTGAGAGTCTCTGACGGAGGCTTCCTGGGCCTCGCCGGGGCAGTGGAGAGGAGTGGAGCAGAGCTGTTGGCTGCTGGCTGGGGCAGGTGGCCTCCGGAGCGCTGCCCTTTCTCTCTCGGCTGACCGGCCCGTGCAGGGGTCACACCGCCCAGCCTGGATCTTATTAGCATGAGCTCCTTACCAGTGAGCTGAGTTGCTTAGAACCAAGGCAAGAAAACCTTCCATGCTCCCGCTGTGCTCTGGCTGCAGTCAGCGGTCAGCTCTCTGGCCCCGCCTCCCCACTGGTTGCCCCCACACCTGGCCCATGGGACCTGAGCTTGCCTTTGACCAGGCCTCTCTGTGTCTGCTCCCTCTCCCATCTGCTCCTAGTACCACTCCCTAGTTTCCTACCCGGAGAGATTCTTTGGGTTCTTCTAATCCTCTTCCCTTGCATGCTTTCTTTCTTTCTTTTTTTTTTTTAAGATGTATTTATTTATTTGAAAGGCAGAGTTACAGAGATAAAGAGATCTTCCACTCACCAGTTCATTCCCCAAATGGCTGCAATGGCCTGGAGTTGAGCCATGCTGAAGCCAGGAGCCAGGATCCTCATCCGGGTCTCCCTTATGGATGCAGGGGCCCAAGTACTTGGGGCCTTCCCCAGCTGCTTTTCTTTCCCAGGCCATTAGAAGGGAGCTGGATTGGAAGTGGAGCAGACGAGACACGAACCAGTACTCATATGGGATGTCGGTGCTGCGAGCGGCAGCCCCACCCACTACACCACAAGGCCCCTGGGTGTTTTCCTGCCTCTCAGAATACCCTGGGCATAAGTGCACCAAATCCCTGCTTGCTGGTATCTCTGGAGTTGCCCCTTTGTGCCTTCTCTTCGGCTTAATCCCCAGGGCCTAATACAGCACCTGGCATGTTTCAGTGCTCAGCGAATGCTTGAAGATAGAACCATCTCAGGAGATGAGAAGAGTGCTCTTAAGGTGTCGTGAACAGCATTAGGAAAGAGCACTTCGTATTTTCTCTCATTAAAAGCAGAGCTCCCCCCACCCCCCCAAAAAAATAGTCACATCTGGGGTTAAATATCTTTGTCTTATTTTTAAATTTTTGTTTATCTGAAAGTCAGAGAGGCAGAGACACAGACTGGGAGAGATCATCCACCTGCTGGTTCACCTCCCAAAAGCCTGCGAGTGCCAGGGCGGGGCCAGGCCACAGCCAGGAGCTTGGAACTCAATGGAATCTCCCACATGGGTGGCAGGGACCCAAGTACTTGAGCCTCACCCGCTGCCTCCCAGGCTGCGCATTCAGAGGAAACGGAGCTGGAACTCTAACCCGGGCACTCTGACCTTCATCCCACGCAGTGTCTTAACCACTGGGCCGACCTCTGCCCTGTGGGTGGTTATTTTTTTTTTATCATACCAATAAAGAGCCTTACAAAACACAAACAGCTCCAAATTTCCTTTCATTTTCTTCATAGGAAGTCCTCCATCTGGTTGTCAAAACCAAAACCCTTAAAGGGATAAAAGTCAGAAAGCCCAGTTGTTAACCTCGAGAGAGCGCTGATGTGGCCTAGTCTACTCATACAGGTTCCCCAGAGTGATGTCAGTCAGCTTAGATGTGGTGCTGTATCTGATCGTGCCGGGCTTGTCCCTCAGAGCCGAAAGGTACCCAGCTCAGAAAACATTGCCGTGGTGGCAGATTCCTCTCCTCGGGGTCCCTACTTACGAAAAAATGACAGATCTGGGCCGGCGCCGCGGCTCACTAGGCTAATCCTCCGCCTGCGGCGCCGGCACACCGGGTTCTAGTCCTGGTCGGGGCGCCGGATTCTGTCCTGCAGCGCGCCGGCCATAGCGCGCCAGCCGTGGCGGCCCTTGGGGGGTGAACCAACGGAAAAAGGAAGACCTTTCTGTCTCTCTCTCACTGTCCACTCTGCCTGTCCAAAAAAAAAAAAAAAATCTGGATTTTTATTCTGAAAGGTGTCATGTATTTTCTGTTCAGCTATCAACTCTTAGCTGGAAATGAAGCCTTCTAAACCACTGAAACTTGCAGTTTATCCTTCTGTTTGGGGGGTGTCGTTTCTGTTTAAAAATACATCTTACTTGGAATGTTCTATTTTAGAGCCTTTTATTTTCTGTAGTGGTGCATTTTCCATGGGCAGGCTGGGTATTTTGTAGAGCAGGCATCTCACAGGAAGACACGTCCTTGGCACTGCCCTTGAAGCATGTCCACGCTTCAACCAGTCCTCTAATTTACCTTCCCCTCCTCACCCCTCAAAAGGAAGCCAGGCAGGCCCGCTTTCCCTATTTGCTGGGGGCCCCCTGAACTGCCAGCAGCTGTGGCGTTTGTGGAAAGAGTGTGAGCCTTGAGCTGTGTGAGTTACAGGCTGGGCCTAACCCCATACCCACCCAGCGCATTCCAGGCAGCACCAACACAGCAAAGTGGGTGAGGGTCACAGCTGTGCCGGGGCTCACCTGGCCAGCAGGTGCCTCGGTCTGCCATCGTTTCTCCTCCACGCACCTTGCAGAACCCACACTGACTGCCGCCCGGCGGCATCCAGCCTCTGCTGTCAGCTTTCTGTCCTGCTTGCCTGTTTTGTCTTCCTTGATCTGAAGACATTTGCAACTTAACTCTGTCCCTCCCATCATCAGCGTGCAGTGGAGAGAGAGATGTCCACAGTTGCTTCTAATAGTCTCTGTGCTCTCATCTTTAGGTTTGCATTGGTTTCGTGCAATGTTTCAGCGACTGGGTATCTTGCCTGGATTCAGTCACCTAGTAATTCGTTGTGATGGCTGCATTTTACGCCCACAACCTTTCGCTGTCTTTTTCCAGTGGC